>NW_027168042.1:1543888-1887776 GCF_040954835.1 Lepisosteus oculatus | reverse complement strand
TAATCCTAAGCAGGAAAGCAGAAACCCATTCACCCACTGAAACTGCACCTACTCACACAGAAACAAAAGGAATAGGATTCAAACCACCCCCCTAGGAGGAACTACACTCACCGCCCCTTTGAAAACAAGATAAAAACAGGCCAACAGGGACACAGTGCCCCATAACAACGCCTGAAGAAGACCCAGGCAGGTCGAAACGTCGCGACACAAAGAAAAGCAAGATTGCCTTTTCACGGAGCCACAGACTCTACAGAGGTAAATTGCCTAACAGTGGAAACCTAACGGTGCCAACGAAGCTTTAGGCATTTTACTGGTAAGTATGGATCGTTATGGTATGCGTCAACCCAGAGTTGACAACGCACGCTGCCGTACGGTCACTCTCCACACCGCCGCCCACACCGCCTACACACCAAACCACACCACATCAAACACATCAAACAGACAGGATACCTTCCAACTAGGAACCAGGATCATCTACAAAATGATCCAGACAGTCCACCACCTAAAAAACACAGCAGTTTCCGGAGGGGAGAACCAGGCACCCGCCAGCCTACGACGGAAGACAGAGGAACTCAAGCACCTCATAAGACCGGCCAACCCAACCGCACTCACATGTTTGAAGCTAGTAAGCAATGCCAAAAACTGGCTCCACACCTCATTGCAGATCCTCGAAGAGCACTACGAGGAAACTCTCACACAGCTGTCCAGACGACTAGAGGACCTGGAGCTTCCCCGCTGGGAACAAGCTTTCGCGGTTGCCTCCAACTGGGCAAAGAAAAATTATGGGAGGAAAATACAGAAGGACACGTTGGACCATACACAAGCTATGGTTACTGCTACACTTAGCAACAAGGAATCCACTATCCCCACGTCTCCAAACAGATTCCAAATACTCGACACACTAATCAGGGAAGAGGTAAATGGCTCGGAAGAGACATACGTAACCCAGGCAGAATCCCATCCAGAACCAGTGAAGAGACACTGGGAAAGCAGACATCCATCCCAGAAATCTGGCCCCATGAGAGCCAGAGCATATACTCCGGAAATAGATGACTTTCCTCCGATCCCCATGCCACAAAGGATCCGAAGAGAGCAGAGAAGACAAGAGGGAACCATGAGAAACACCCTAACTGGAATCTATATCCCAAACAGCACCACCAGGGTACACCTCTCCCAGGACTCTAGCTCTGACCCTAACCTCAGCCCTAACCCTAACGCTTATACTGACGTTAACACCAACCCCGACACCAACCCTAACCCTAACCTTATCCCCAACCCTAATCCTAACCCTGACATTAACCCCGATCCTAACCCCGACCCTGATCCTAACCCTAACCCTAATACTAACACTGACATTAACCCTGATCCTAACCCCGACCCTGATCCTAACCCTAACCCTAATCTTAACCCTGACATCAACCCTGATCCCAACCCCGACCCTGATCCTAACCCTGACTTCGACCCCGACTATTACCCCCCCACACCACCACCAGCCCAACCAAGATACAGACCACACCGACATCACAAGACCACAAGAAAGCTAACAGACTGGAAGCTGGAAACCCACAAACGCTGGCTCTGCATAGGGGACTCCAATTTATCAAGAATACCCCCCTATGAAAATCCAGATCTACAGATAGAAAGCTACCCAGGAGCATCATTTTACAATGCAGCAAACCTCCTGCAACACACCCCCCGGAACACAGGAGTGGAGAAAATCATTCTGTCCTTTGGAATCAATAACAAGGCACAAAAAGCAAAGGAAACAGCCATCAAACAACTACAACAGATGCTACGGGAAGCTAAGGGAACCTTCCCATCTGCAGAAATATACATCCCACTGATTAATTACTCCAGAGACCTGGAACCAGGATTCAGGAAAAACCTGGACACAATAAACAATCACATACAGCAAAACATGCCATACCTCCCCAAACTGGAAGAAGCCCTTTTCAAGACAGAAAGAGATGGAATTCACTGGACCACCGCAACAGCTCAAAAAATGCTAGACCACTGGTCACAACATTTAAACTGGTAAGCCCCAAAGCCGCAGAACAAGATGGGGACAAGAACAACAAAAACATTGTAAATCTAAGCAACAACTTCCACCCCACAACTGAACAAATAAACCTCCTCAATAAGGGCTTATCATTTGTCCCCACAGTAGGGACAAAGAAAGGTCAGAAAACCCGACTGAAAAGCGAAATCCGACAATACCACCGTCGCCTTAAACTGACTGCCTTCTTTGAGGATAAAGACACCGACACAGAAAGGGTTCCCTTCCTGCCTAAATCCAGTTGGGAACCAAGGGAAAACCAACTGCCACCAGAAATCCAGGAAATAATCCAAGAGGACAACACAATTCTACAAAAACTCCGACCATACAGGGACTCACACAACATAACAAAGGAGGAAACCGTAGCCTTAAAACATTTAAAGGAAAACAAACATATAGTCATAAAACCAGCAGACAAAGGGAGTGCAATAGTTATCATGGATAGAGAACAATACATTGCAGAAGCACACAGACAATTAAATAATCAGGAACACTATACTACTTTGGAAGAACCGCTGTACAAACAAACAGCACTAGAAATAGGGCAAATCCTACAAACTCTGGTTGAACTAAAACACCTAACAAAAAAACAGGGATTCTACCTAAGAGGAGAGGAATCACCACGACCGAGGATCTTCTACCTCCTCCCAAAAATTCATAAAGCCCCAGAAACATGGCCACTCCCCTACGAAATTCCACCTGGGAGGCCCATAGTGTCCGACTGCAACAGTGAATCCTACAGAATAGCAGAATATCTAGACCATTTCCTCAACCCCATTTCTAAACACCACCCAAGTTACATCAAAGACACCTATGACTTTGTAGCCAAAGTCAAAAATGCTACAATACAACAGGAAGCCTTCCTGTTCACCATTGACATTGACAGTTTATACACCAACATTGAAACTACGGAGGGACTGAAAGCAGTCCGGGAGTGGTTTCTCAAATACCCTGACCGCAACAGACCAGAAACCCAAATTCTGAAGCTATTGGAAATTAGCCTCAACAAAAACGATTTTGAATTTGAAGAGCATCACTACTTACAAATAAAAGGAACTGCTATGGGGAAGCGCTTTGCTCCGGCCTATGCTGACATCTATATGGCCCATTGGGAAGCCACAGTATTCCCAAAATGCACACACAAACCTACACACTACTTCAGGTACCTCGACGACATCTGGGGAACCTGGACGCACGGCCCACAGGCCTTTCAAGAATTCATTAACACCCTCAACACACACCACAGGTCCATTAAACTCAAATACACCAAGCAGGAAAACCAGATAGATTTCCTAGACACCACCACATACAAGGGTTCCTCCTTCAACAACACAGGCAAACTGGACATTAAGGTATATTTCAAAGACACGGACACACACGGCTTACTGCACAAAGACAGCTTCCATCCAAAACATACTTTCAAAGGACTGGTAAAATCACAACTCCTACGCTTCCACAAAATCTGCACACAACAACAAGACTTTGAGGAAGCCAAACACACACTCTTCCAAGCTCTACGCCTGAGAGGATACACACGAAGTTTCCTCAGAAATGTGGCACAAACATTTCTAAACAGAAAAACACCTGATGACAGCAAAATAATACCCCTCATCACAACATACTCCCAACTCAGCGTAATAACCAACCAAAAACTGAAGTCTACATTCACCACGATATTAGAAAACACAAACCTACTGAGGGAACACAAAATCATATCTGCATATAGAAAAAACAAAAACCTACAGGATTATTTAGTCCAAAGCAAACTAAAACCTGTACAAAACAGATCAAATAGACCAAAAGCCAAACACTTCAAACAGAAAACAACGATCCAAAACAACAAAACCAAAGAAATCTTCCAGTTGCAAAGGGCGCTCTCAGAAAACACCAATAACGCTGTCTATGGCATCCAGTGCAAAACGTGCGGGGTGACCTATGTGGGGGAAACAGGTAACTCCATCCGAACCCGACTGGCACAACACAGGTACAACATCCGGAACCAGCGGGAAAGGAGGACTCACCTGGTGGCACACTTCCTACAGCACGGGCTGGAAGCGCTGGAGGCCACAGGACTGGAGAGCAACCCCAACTGGACAGAGATGGAAAGAAAGAAAAAGGAAACGGAGTGGATCAAAAGACTTCATACTACCTTTCCACAAGGCCTGAACATCAGAAAATAAACTGGGAGGGTTTCAGTCGTTGGAAGGAGAGTGCAACACTCCTTGTCCCAGATGGTCCCTTTTTGGAGAAAATCTGGGAGAAAGAGCTTTGTTCCCCTACCCTAACTAGCCAGATCCTACAGGGACTGGAACTCTTCACAGTCACTGTTCCAGCACTCAGGCAACAAACAAAAGAAGACCTAAAACCAATTGAAACTTTCACAGCCCACACACCAGTCCTACCAGGAAGGAAAACAAAAGACCCTAACGGCCTATTGAGAGGTTAACGGCCCATACATAATCCTAAGCAGGAAAGCAGAAACCCATTCACCCACTGAAACTGCACCTACTCACACAGAAACAAAAGGAATAGGATTCAAACCACCCCCCTAGGAGGAACTACACTCACCGCCCCTTTGAAAACAAGATAAAAACAGGCCAACAGGGACACAGTGCCCCATAACAACGCCTGAAGAAGACCCAGGCAGGTCGAAACGTCGCGACACAAAGAAAAGCAAGATTGCCTTTTCACGGAGCCACAGACTCTACAGAGGTAAATTGCCTAACAGTGGAAACCTAACGGTGCCAACGAAGCTTTAGGCATTTTACTGGTAAGTATGGATCGTTATGGTATGCGTCAACCCAGAGTTGACAACGCACGCTGCCGTACGGTCACTCTCCACACCGCCGCCCACACCGCCTACACACCAAACCACACCACATCAAACACATCAAACAGACAGGATACCTTCCAACTAGGAACCAGGATCATCTACAAAATGATCCAGACAGTCCACCACCTAAAAAACACAGCAGTTTCCGGAGGGGAGAACCAGGCACCCGCCAGCCTACGACGGAAGACAGAGGAACTCAAGCACCTCATAAGACCGGCCAACCCAACCGCACTCACATGTTTGAAGCTAGTAAGCAATGCCAAAAACTGGCTCCACACCTCATTGCAGATCCTCGAAGAGCACTACGAGGAAACTCTCACACAGCTGTCCAGACGACTAGAGGACCTGGAGCTTCCCCGCTGGGAACAAGCTTTCGCGGTTGCCTCCAACTGGGCAAAGAAAAATTATGGGAGGAAAATACAGAAGGACACGTTGGACCATACACAAGCTATGGTTACTGCTACACTTAGCAACAAGGAATCCACTATCCCCACGTCTCCAAACAGATTCCAAATACTCGACACACTAATCAGGGAAGAGGTAAATGGCTCGGAAGAGACATACGTAACCCAGGCAGAATCCCATCCAGAACCAGTGAAGAGACACTGGGAAAGCAGACATCCATCCCAGAAATCTGGCCCCATGAGAGCCAGAGCATATACTCCGGAAATAGATGACTTTCCTCCGATCCCCATGCCACAAAGGATCCGAAGAGAGCAGAGAAGACAAGAGGGAACCATGAGAAACACCCTAACTGGAATCTATATCCCAAACAGCACCACCAGGGTACACCTCTCCCAGGACTCTAGCTCTGACCCTAACCTCAGCCCTAACCCTAACGCTTATACTGACGTTAACACCAACCCCGACACCAACCCTAACCCTAACCTTATCCCCAACCCTAATCCTAACCCTGACATTAACCCCGATCCTAACCCCGACCCTGATCCTAACCCTAACCCTAATACTAACACTGACATTAACCCTGATCCTAACCCCGACCCTGATCCTAACCCTAACCCTAATCTTAACCCTGACATCAACCCTGATCCCAACCCCGACCCTGATCCTAACCCTGACTTCGACCCCGACTATTACCCCCCCACACCACCACCAGCCCAACCAAGATACAGACCACACCGACATCACAAGACCACAAGAAAGCTAACAGACTGGAAGCTGGAAACCCACAAACGCTGGCTCTGCATAGGGGACTCCAATTTATCAAGAATACCCCCCTATGAAAATCCAGATCTACAGATAGAAAGCTACCCAGGAGCATCATTTTACAATGCAGCAAACCTCCTGCAACACACCCCCCGGAACACAGGAGTGGAGAAAATCATTCTGTCCTTTGGAATCAATAACAAGGCACAAAAAGCAAAGGAAACAGCCATCAAACAACTACAACAGATGCTACGGGAAGCTAAGGGAACCTTCCCATCTGCAGAAATATACATCCCACTGATTAATTACTCCAGAGACCTGGAACCAGGATTCAGGAAAAACCTGGACACAATAAACAATCACATACAGCAAAACATGCCATACCTCCCCAAACTGGAAGAAGCCCTTTTCAAGACAGAAAGAGATGGAATTCACTGGACCACCGCAACAGCTCAAAAAATGCTAGACCACTGGTCACAACATTTAAACTGGTAAGCCCCAAAGCCGCAGAACAAGATGGGGACAAGAACAACAAAAACATTGTAAATCTAAGCAACAACTTCCACCCCACAACTGAACAAATAAACCTCCTCAATAAGGGCTTATCATTTGTCCCCACAGTAGGGACAAAGAAAGGTCAGAAAACCCGACTGAAAAGCGAAATCCGACAATACCACCGTCGCCTTAAACTGACTGCCTTCTTTGAGGATAAAGACACCGACACAGAAAGGGTTCCCTTCCTGCCTAAATCCAGTTGGGAACCAAGGGAAAACCAACTGCCACCAGAAATCCAGGAAATAATCCAAGAGGACAACACAATTCTACAAAAACTCCGACCATACAGGGACTCACACAACATAACAAAGGAGGAAACCGTAGCCTTAAAACATTTAAAGGAAAACAAACATATAGTCATAAAACCAGCAGACAAAGGGAGTGCAATAGTTATCATGGATAGAGAACAATACATTGCAGAAGCACACAGACAATTAAATAATCAGGAACACTATACTACTTTGGAAGAACCGCTGTACAAACAAACAGCACTAGAAATAGGGCAAATCCTACAAACTCTGGTTGAACTAAAACACCTAACAAAAAAACAGGGATTCTACCTAAGAGGAGAGGAATCACCACGACCGAGGATCTTCTACCTCCTCCCAAAAATTCATAAAGCCCCAGAAACATGGCCACTCCCCTACGAAATTCCACCTGGGAGGCCCATAGTGTCCGACTGCAACAGTGAATCCTACAGAATAGCAGAATATCTAGACCATTTCCTCAACCCCATTTCTAAACACCACCCAAGTTACATCAAAGACACCTATGACTTTGTAGCCAAAGTCAAAAATGCTACAATACAACAGGAAGCCTTCCTGTTCACCATTGACATTGACAGTTTATACACCAACATTGAAACTACGGAGGGACTGAAAGCAGTCCGGGAGTGGTTTCTCAAATACCCTGACCGCAACAGACCAGAAACCCAAATTCTGAAGCTATTGGAAATTAGCCTCAACAAAAACGATTTTGAATTTGAAGAGCATCACTACTTACAAATAAAAGGAACTGCTATGGGGAAGCGCTTTGCTCCGGCCTATGCTGACATCTATATGGCCCATTGGGAAGCCACAGTATTCCCAAAATGCACACACAAACCTACACACTACTTCAGGTACCTCGACGACATCTGGGGAACCTGGACGCACGGCCCACAGGCCTTTCAAGAATTCATTAACACCCTCAACACACACCACAGGTCCATTAAACTCAAATACACCAAGCAGGAAAACCAGATAGATTTCCTAGACACCACCACATACAAGGGTTCCTCCTTCAACAACACAGGCAAACTGGACATTAAGGTATATTTCAAAGACACGGACACACACGGCTTACTGCACAAAGACAGCTTCCATCCAAAACATACTTTCAAAGGACTGGTAAAATCACAACTCCTACGCTTCCACAAAATCTGCACACAACAACAAGACTTTGAGGAAGCCAAACACACACTCTTCCAAGCTCTACGCCTGAGAGGATACACACGAAGTTTCCTCAGAAATGTGGCACAAACATTTCTAAACAGAAAAACACCTGATGACAGCAAAATAATACCCCTCATCACAACATACTCCCAACTCAGCGTAATAACCAACCAAAAACTGAAGTCTACATTCACCACGATATTAGAAAACACAAACCTACTGAGGGAACACAAAATCATATCTGCATATAGAAAAAACAAAAACCTACAGGATTATTTAGTCCAAAGCAAACTAAAACCTGTACAAAACAGATCAAATAGACCAAAAGCCAAACACTTCAAACAGAAAACAACGATCCAAAACAACAAAACCAAAGAAATCTTCCAGTTGCAAAGGGCGCTCTCAGAAAACACCAATAACGCTGTCTATGGCATCCAGTGCAAAACGTGCGGGGTGACCTATGTGGGGGAAACAGGTAACTCCATCCGAACCCGACTGGCACAACACAGGTACAACATCCGGAACCAGCGGGAAAGGAGGACTCACCTGGTGGCACACTTCCTACAGCACGGGCTGGAAGCGCTGGAGGCCACAGGACTGGAGAGCAACCCCAACTGGACAGAGATGGAAAGAAAGAAAAAGGAAACGGAGTGGATCAAAAGACTTCATACTACCTTTCCACAAGGCCTGAACATCAGAAAATAAACTGGGAGGGTTTCAGTCGTTGGAAGGAGAGTGCAACACTCCTTGTCCCAGATGGTCCCTTTTTGGAGAAAATCTGGGAGAAAGAGCTTTGTTCCCCTACCCTAACTAGCCAGATCCTACAGGGACTGGAACTCTTCACAGTCACTGTTCCAGCACTCAGGCAACAAACAAAAGAAGACCTAAAACCAATTGAAACTTTCACAGCCCACACACCAGTCCTACCAGGAAGGAAAACAAAAGACCCTAACGGCCTATTGAGAGGTTAACGGCCCATACATAATCCTAAGCAGGAAAGCAGAAACCCATTCACCCACTGAAACTGCACCTACTCACACAGAAACAAAAGGAATAGGATTCAAACCACCCCCCTAGGAGGAACTACACTCACCGCCCCTTTGAAAACAAGATAAAAACAGGCCAACAGGGACACAGTGCCCCATAACAACGCCTGAAGAAGACCCAGGCAGGTCGAAACGTCGCGACACAAAGAAAAGCAAGATTGCCTTTTCACGGAGCCACAGACTCTACAGAGGTAAATTGCCTAACAGTGGAAACCTAACGGTGCCAACGAAGCTTTAGGCATTTTACTGGTAAGTATGGATCGTTATGGTATGCGTCAACCCAGAGTTGACAACGCACGCTGCCGTACGGTCACTCTCCACACCGCCGCCCACACCGCCTACACACCAAACCACACCACATCAAACACATCAAACAGACAGGATACCTTCCAACTAGGAACCAGGATCATCTACAAAATGATCCAGACAGTCCACCACCTAAAAAACACAGCAGTTTCCGGAGGGGAGAACCAGGCACCCGCCAGCCTACGACGGAAGACAGAGGAACTCAAGCACCTCATAAGACCGGCCAACCCAACCGCACTCACATGTTTGAAGCTAGTAAGCAATGCCAAAAACTGGCTCCACACCTCATTGCAGATCCTCGAAGAGCACTACGAGGAAACTCTCACACAGCTGTCCAGACGACTAGAGGACCTGGAGCTTCCCCGCTGGGAACAAGCTTTCGCGGTTGCCTCCAACTGGGCAAAGAAAAATTATGGGAGGAAAATACAGAAGGACACGTTGGACCATACACAAGCTATGGTTACTGCTACACTTAGCAACAAGGAATCCACTATCCCCACGTCTCCAAACAGATTCCAAATACTCGACACACTAATCAGGGAAGAGGTAAATGGCTCGGAAGAGACATACGTAACCCAGGCAGAATCCCATCCAGAACCAGTGAAGAGACACTGGGAAAGCAGACATCCATCCCAGAAATCTGGCCCCATGAGAGCCAGAGCATATACTCCGGAAATAGATGACTTTCCTCCGATCCCCATGCCACAAAGGATCCGAAGAGAGCAGAGAAGACAAGAGGGAACCATGAGAAACACCCTAACTGGAATCTATATCCCAAACAGCACCACCAGGGTACACCTCTCCCAGGACTCTAGCTCTGACCCTAACCTCAGCCCTAACCCTAACGCTTATACTGACGTTAACACCAACCCCGACACCAACCCTAACCCTAACCTTATCCCCAACCCTAATCCTAACCCTGACATTAACCCCGATCCTAACCCCGACCCTGATCCTAACCCTAACCCTAATACTAACACTGACATTAACCCTGATCCTAACCCCGACCCTGATCCTAACCCTAACCCTAATCTTAACCCTGACATCAACCCTGATCCCAACCCCGACCCTGATCCTAACCCTGACTTCGACCCCGACTATTACCCCCCCACACCACCACCAGCCCAACCAAGATACAGACCACACCGACATCACAAGACCACAAGAAAGCTAACAGACTGGAAGCTGGAAACCCACAAACGCTGGCTCTGCATAGGGGACTCCAATTTATCAAGAATACCCCCCTATGAAAATCCAGATCTACAGATAGAAAGCTACCCAGGAGCATCATTTTACAATGCAGCAAACCTCCTGCAACACACCCCCCGGAACACAGGAGTGGAGAAAATCATTCTGTCCTTTGGAATCAATAACAAGGCACAAAAAGCAAAGGAAACAGCCATCAAACAACTACAACAGATGCTACGGGAAGCTAAGGGAACCTTCCCATCTGCAGAAATATACATCCCACTGATTAATTACTCCAGAGACCTGGAACCAGGATTCAGGAAAAACCTGGACACAATAAACAATCACATACAGCAAAACATGCCATACCTCCCCAAACTGGAAGAAGCCCTTTTCAAGACAGAAAGAGATGGAATTCACTGGACCACCGCAACAGCTCAAAAAATGCTAGACCACTGGTCACAACATTTAAACTGGTAAGCCCCAAAGCCGCAGAACAAGATGGGGACAAGAACAACAAAAACATTGTAAATCTAAGCAACAACTTCCACCCCACAACTGAACAAATAAACCTCCTCAATAAGGGCTTATCATTTGTCCCCACAGTAGGGACAAAGAAAGGTCAGAAAACCCGACTGAAAAGCGAAATCCGACAATACCACCGTCGCCTTAAACTGACTGCCTTCTTTGAGGATAAAGACACCGACACAGAAAGGGTTCCCTTCCTGCCTAAATCCAGTTGGGAACCAAGGGAAAACCAACTGCCACCAGAAATCCAGGAAATAATCCAAGAGGACAACACAATTCTACAAAAACTCCGACCATACAGGGACTCACACAACATAACAAAGGAGGAAACCGTAGCCTTAAAACATTTAAAGGAAAACAAACATATAGTCATAAAACCAGCAGACAAAGGGAGTGCAATAGTTATCATGGATAGAGAACAATACATTGCAGAAGCACACAGACAATTAAATAATCAGGAACACTATACTACTTTGGAAGAACCGCTGTACAAACAAACAGCACTAGAAATAGGGCAAATCCTACAAACTCTGGTTGAACTAAAACACCTAACAAAAAAACAGGGATTCTACCTAAGAGGAGAGGAATCACCACGACCGAGGATCTTCTACCTCCTCCCAAAAATTCATAAAGCCCCAGAAACATGGCCACTCCCCTACGAAATTCCACCTGGGAGGCCCATAGTGTCCGACTGCAACAGTGAATCCTACAGAATAGCAGAATATCTAGACCATTTCCTCAACCCCATTTCTAAACACCACCCAAGTTACATCAAAGACACCTATGACTTTGTAGCCAAAGTCAAAAATGCTACAATACAACAGGAAGCCTTCCTGTTCACCATTGACATTGACAGTTTATACACCAACATTGAAACTACGGAGGGACTGAAAGCAGTCCGGGAGTGGTTTCTCAAATACCCTGACCGCAACAGACCAGAAACCCAAATTCTGAAGCTATTGGAAATTAGCCTCAACAAAAACGATTTTGAATTTGAAGAGCATCACTACTTACAAATAAAAGGAACTGCTATGGGGAAGCGCTTTGCTCCGGCCTATGCTGACATCTATATGGCCCATTGGGAAGCCACAGTATTCCCAAAATGCACACACAAACCTACACACTACTTCAGGTACCTCGACGACATCTGGGGAACCTGGACGCACGGCCCACAGGCCTTTCAAGAATTCATTAACACCCTCAACACACACCACAGGTCCATTAAACTCAAATACACCAAGCAGGAAAACCAGATAGATTTCCTAGACACCACCACATACAAGGGTTCCTCCTTCAACAACACAGGCAAACTGGACATTAAGGTATATTTCAAAGACACGGACACACACGGCTTACTGCACAAAGACAGCTTCCATCCAAAACATACTTTCAAAGGACTGGTAAAATCACAACTCCTACGCTTCCACAAAATCTGCACACAACAACAAGACTTTGAGGAAGCCAAACACACACTCTTCCAAGCTCTACGCCTGAGAGGATACACACGAAGTTTCCTCAGAAATGTGGCACAAACATTTCTAAACAGAAAAACACCTGATGACAGCAAAATAATACCCCTCATCACAACATACTCCCAACTCAGCGTAATAACCAACCAAAAACTGAAGTCTACATTCACCACGATATTAGAAAACACAAACCTACTGAGGGAACACAAAATCATATCTGCATATAGAAAAAACAAAAACCTACAGGATTATTTAGTCCAAAGCAAACTAAAACCTGTACAAAACAGATCAAATAGACCAAAAGCCAAACACTTCAAACAGAAAACAACGATCCAAAACAACAAAACCAAAGAAATCTTCCAGTTGCAAAGGGCGCTCTCAGAAAACACCAATAACGCTGTCTATGGCATCCAGTGCAAAACGTGCGGGGTGACCTATGTGGGGGAAACAGGTAACTCCATCCGAACCCGACTGGCACAACACAGGTACAACATCCGGAACCAGCGGGAAAGGAGGACTCACCTGGTGGCACACTTCCTACAGCACGGGCTGGAAGCGCTGGAGGCCACAGGACTGGAGAGCAACCCCAACTGGACAGAGATGGAAAGAAAGAAAAAGGAAACGGAGTGGATCAAAAGACTTCATACTACCTTTCCACAAGGCCTGAACATCAGAAAATAAACTGGGAGGGTTTCAGTCGTTGGAAGGAGAGTGCAACACTCCTTGTCCCAGATGGTCCCTTTTTGGAGAAAATCTGGGAGAAAGAGCTTTGTTCCCCTACCCTAACTAGCCAGATCCTACAGGGACTGGAACTCTTCACAGTCACTGTTCCAGCACTCAGGCAACAAACAAAAGAAGACCTAAAACCAATTGAAACTTTCACAGCCCACACACCAGTCCTACCAGGAAGGAAAACAAAAGACCCTAACGGCCTATTGAGAGGTTAACGGCCCATACATAATCCTAAGCAGGAAAGCAGAAACCCATTCACCCACTGAAACTGCACCTACTCACACAGAAACAAAAGGAATAGGATTCAAACCACCCCCCTAGGAGGAACTACACTCACCGCCCCTTTGAAAACAAGATAAAAACAGGCCAACAGGGACACAGTGCCCCATAACAACGCCTGAAGAAGACCCAGGCAGGTCGAAACGTCGCGACACAAAGAAAAGCAAGATTGCCTTTTCACGGAGCCACAGACTCTACAGAGGTAAATTGCCTAACAGTGGAAACCTAACGGTGCCAACGAAGCTTTAGGCATTTTACTGGTAAGTATGGATCGTTATGGTATGCGTCAACCCAGAGTTGACAACGCACGCTGCCGTACGGTCACTCTCCACACCGCCGCCCACACCGCCTACACACCAAACCACACCACATCAAACACATCAAACAGACAGGATACCTTCCAACTAGGAACCAGGATCATCTACAAAATGATCCAGACAGTCCACCACCTAAAAAACACAGCAGTTTCCGGAGGGGAGAACCAGGCACCCGCCAGCCTACGACGGAAGACAGAGGAACTCAAGCACCTCATAAGACCGGCCAACCCAACCGCACTCACATGTTTGAAGCTAGTAAGCAATGCCAAAAACTGGCTCCACACCTCATTGCAGATCCTCGAAGAGCACTACGAGGAAACTCTCACACAGCTGTCCAGACGACTAGAGGACCTGGAGCTTCCCCGCTGGGAACAAGCTTTCGCGGTTGCCTCCAACTGGGCAAAGAAAAATTATGGGAGGAAAATACAGAAGGACACGTTGGACCATACACAAGCTATGGTTACTGCTACACTTAGCAACAAGGAATCCACTTTCCCCACGTCTCCAAACAGATTCCAAATACTCGACACACTAATCAGGGAAGAGGTAAATGGCTCGGAAGAGACATACGTAACCCAGGCAGAATCCCATCCAGAACCAGTGAAGAGACACTGGGAAAGCAGACATCCATCCCAGAAATCTGGCCCCATGAGAGCCAGAGCATATACTCCGGAAATAGATGACTTTCCTCCGATCCCCATGCCACAAAGGATCCGAAGAGAGCAGAGAAGACAAGAGGGAACCATGAGAAACACCCTAACTGGAATCTATATCCCAAACAGCACCACCAGGGTACACCTCTCCCAGGACTCTAGCTCTGACCCTAACCTCAGCCCTAACCCTAACGCTTATACTGACGTTAACACCAACCCCGACACCAACCCTAACCCTAACCTTATCCCCAACCCTAATCCTAACCCTGACATTAACCCCGATCCTAACCCCGACCCTGATCCTAACCCTAACCCTAATACTAACACTGACATTAACCCTGATCCTAACCCCGACCCTGATCCTAACCCTAACCCTAATCTTAACCCTGACATCAACCCTGATCCCAACCCCGACCCTGATCCTAACCCTGACTTCGACCCCGACTATTACCCCCCCACACCACCACCAGCCCAACCAAGATACAGACCACACCGACATCACAAGACCACAAGAAAGCTAACAGACTGGAAGCTGGAAACCCACAAACGCTGGCTCTGCATAGGGGACTCCAATTTATCAAGAATACCCCCCTATGAAAATCCAGATCTACAGATAGAAAGCTACCCAGGAGCATCATTTTACAATGCAGCAAACCTCCTGCAACACACCCCCCGGAACACAGGAGTGGAGAAAATCATTCTGTCCTTTGGAATCAATAACAAGGCACAAAAAGCAAAGGAAACAGCCATCAAACAACTACAACAGATGCTACGGGAAGCTAAGGGAACCTTCCCATCTGCAGAAATATACATCCCACTGATTAATTACTCCAGAGACCTGGAACCAGGATTCAGGAAAAACCTGGACACAATAAACAATCACATACAGCAAAACATGCCATACCTCCCCAAACTGGAAGAAGCCCTTTTCAAGACAGAAAGAGATGGAATTCACTGGACCACCGCAACAGCTCAAAAAATGCTAGACCACTGGTCACAACATTTAAACTGGTAAGCCCCAAAGCCGCAGAACAAGATGGGGACAAGAACAACAAAAACATTGTAAATCTAAGCAACAACTTCCACCCCACAACTGAACAAATAAACCTCCTCAATAAGGGCTTATCATTTGTCCCCACAGTAGGGACAAAGAAAGGTCAGAAAACCCGACTGAAAAGCGAAATCCGACAATACCACCGTCGCCTTAAACTGACTGCCTTCTTTGAGGATAAAGACACCGACACAGAAAGGGTTCCCTTCCTGCCTAAATCCAGTTGGGAACCAAGGGAAAACCAACTGCCACCAGAAATCCAGGAAATAATCCAAGAGGACAACACAATTCTACAAAAACTCCGACCATACAGGGACTCACACAACATAACAAAGGAGGAAACCGTAGCCTTAAAACATTTAAAGGAAAACAAACATATAGTCATAAAACCAGCAGACAAAGGGAGTGCAATAGTTATCATGGATAGAGAACAATACATTGCAGAAGCACACAGACAATTAAATAATCAGGAACACTATACTACTTTGGAAGAACCGCTGTACAAACAAACAGCACTAGAAATAGGGCAAATCCTACAAACTCTGGTTGAACTAAAACACCTAACAAAAAAACAGGGATTCTACCTAAGAGGAGAGGAATCACCACGACCGAGGATCTTCTACCTCCTCCCAAAAATTCATAAAGCCCCAGAAACATGGCCACTCCCCTACGAAATTCCACCTGGGAGGCCCATAGTGTCCGACTGCAACAGTGAATCCTACAGAATAGCAGAATATCTAGACCATTTCCTCAACCCCATTTCTAAACACCACCCAAGTTACATCAAAGACACCTATGACTTTGTAGCCAAAGTCAAAAATGCTACAATACAACAGGAAGCCTTCCTGTTCACCATTGACATTGACAGTTTATACACCAACATTGAAACTACGGAGGGACTGAAAGCAGTCCGGGAGTGGTTTCTCAAATACCCTGACCGCAACAGACCAGAAACCCAAATTCTGAAGCTATTGGAAATTAGCCTCAACAAAAACGATTTTGAATTTGAAGAGCATCACTACTTACAAATAAAAGGAACTGCTATGGGGAAGCGCTTTGCTCCGGCCTATGCTGACATCTATATGGCCCATTGGGAAGCCACAGTATTCCCAAAATGCACACACAAACCTACACACTACTTCAGGTACCTCGACGACATCTGGGGAACCTGGACGCACGGCCCACAGGCCTTTCAAGAATTCATTAACACCCTCAACACACACCACAGGTCCATTAAACTCAAATACACCAAGCAGGAAAACCAGATAGATTTCCTAGACACCACCACATACAAGGGTTCCTCCTTCAACAACACAGGCAAACTGGACATTAAGGTATATTTCAAAGACACGGACACACACGGCTTACTGCACAAAGACAGCTTCCATCCAAAACATACTTTCAAAGGACTGGTAAAATCACAACTCCTACGCTTCCACAAAATCTGCACACAACAACAAGACTTTGAGGAAGCCAAACACACACTCTTCCAAGCTCTACGCCTGAGAGGATACACACGAAGTTTCCTCAGAAATGTGGCACAAACATTTCTAAACAGAAAAACACCTGATGACAGCAAAATAATACCCCTCATCACAACATACTCCCAACTCAGCGTAATAACCAACCAAAAACTGAAGTCTACATTCACCACGATATTAGAAAACACAAACCTACTGAGGGAACACAAAATCATATCTGCATATAGAAAAAACAAAAACCTACAGGATTATTTAGTCCAAAGCAAACTAAAACCTGTACAAAACAGATCAAATAGACCAAAAGCCAAACACTTCAAACAGAAAACAACGATCCAAAACAACAAAACCAAAGAAATCTTCCAGTTGCAAAGGGCGCTCTCAGAAAACACCAATAACGCTGTCTATGGCATCCAGTGCAAAACGTGCGGGGTGACCTATGTGGGGGAAACAGGTAACTCCATCCGAACCCGACTGGCACAACACAGGTACAACATCCGGAACCAGCGGGAAAGGAGGACTCACCTGGTGGCACACTTCCTACAGCACGGGCTGGAAGCGCTGGAGGCCACAGGACTGGAGAGCAACCCCAACTGGACAGAGATGGAAAGAAAGAAAAAGGAAACGGAGTGGATCAAAAGACTTCATACTACCTTTCCACAAGGCCTGAACATCAGAAAATAAACTGGGAGGGTTTCTGTCGTTGGAAGGAGAGTGCAACACTCCTTGTCCCAGATGGTCCCTTTTTGGAGAAAATCTGGGAGAAAGAGCTTTGTTCCCCTACCCTAACCCTAACCCTAACCCTACCCCTAACCCTACCCCTAACCCTAACTTTAACCCTAACCCTAACCCTAACCCTGAAACTTACCTTAGCCGATTCTTCAACTAAACCAGACATGTTAACTAAGTGTTACAGTATGTTTCAAAGTGTGTATTTTAGCAAACACAACTGAAGTTCTGTTGTCTCCTTGGAGACACCTGGAACTGGTGTGATGCTGGTTCTATGACATCATTCGTTCTAAATGTAAATGCAGGTATTGGCACAACATAGTAAATTGATGTAAAGTTATGGATCCATTTATGATTTTCACTCAGTTTGAAAGAGTTCCTGTCGTGTGGTTAAACTTTGTGTTACGGAGGGTTAACTGGGGGTCATTCAGTCATCTGGTGCATGAAATAGGAAGCTAAGAGATCTGTGTTTTAGTTTTACTGTTTGTTTTTGTTCCATAGAATAAGAAATGTTTCATTAATATTAGTAATAGAGTAGCTGTTTCTCTAAACAGTGTGTGTCAGTTTGCACTGCAGGTGTGCCAGGTAGAGACCATTTAAGAACGAAAAAATATGCTGTCATTTACTGCCGTGGCTAATTTCTGTTAACCTTGTCTCTCACTCACTTTGATGAGCAAAATGTTCATACATAAAGCATACATTTCTGATTGGTCAGAAGACGCTTCTTAACATATAAGGTATAAAGAAAGTCAGAAAGTTAGGCACTTAGGTCAGCCTTAGGCAGTTAACCAAGACCATAATCCGATAAGAAGCTATTCCCTTTCATGTTGCTAAATCACATGTAGGATACATGAGTTACACCTCCACTTAAGAGACCTTAAAGAGACTTTGGCCAGCCAGGAGTGTGGAAAACCGTAAAACAGTTCTTGAGGACCTAATTGTTAACTCTTAACAGGCAAAGGTTCCTTCAGTCCTATGAGAAATATTTTAGAATTGAACTAAAGTGTATTTCCGATACAGGAGCATATGTCTGTCAGGGCCTGTTGGAGAGGCCCTGCGTGAGAACCCCTGGCTGCAGTTCCACATCCCCCTGAAAGTAAATAGAGCCATAAGCATGGAGCTAAGGACACTGCTCCAGGACATGCTGGCTGTCGATCCTGACCAGCGACCAGAAGCCATCCAGCTGAAGAAGCAAGTCAGGCAAGCCATGGCACGAGAGAAAACATCTTTGTAGTGACTGATAGCAAGATGTCCGTGACCAAGGGCAATTCTTCTGAGTTAAGTCTGATTTCATTTTTATGTCCCGAAAGGCCACTGCCTTTGTGCTGTAGATTTCTGATTTAGACGGGCATTTCTATGGACAACTTTGACTTTTCTGTGGGTCCAATGAAAATATTTTTTTTTACTTATTCTTTGCTACAGTTTTCGAAAGTTTAAAGACATTCACTAAGTTGACGATAAAGGAAAAGTGTCATCTTTCACCTCTTCGAAGGTAGGCCGGTCAGAGGTACAATATATGTCTTCATGTCTTCAACCTCCATGTTTGTAACTACAGGTTTCACAGTGTTGAGCTAAGACACAAAAACACCTACAAGTGGCAGTTCCAAATGTATCAAATGTATAAACCTGTGCTGAAAAAGTGTGTACAGTATATACTCTGTGTAGGTCTGATAAAAGTATTCGAGTCAAAGTGTCATATGGATACAAATTCTCATGATTTTGTATTGTGTGTTTTTTCTCTGTTCTGCTTTATTGAAAGAAATCAGATGCTCTTCCTGAAACTTACCTTAGCTGATTCTTCAGCTAAACCAGACAGACTTCTGAAATTCTCAAATATTATCAAATCTTGTTGGTGCAGAGGTGGTGGAGCCCATTACCAACAGACTCACAGCTGAAATTGCTGTGAAAAGGGCTTCTACCAAATATTAACATGTGGGTGAAAATGTATACAATTGTAATATTTCCTTTTTTCCCATTGAAAGTATAACATATGTGGTGTAAGAAAGAGGTCCTCATTTAATTGCATGAAACTCTGGCACTGGCGCAACAAACTGATCAAAGTTCAAGGGGGTATACGCTTTCTGTAGACACTTTATTTCCTCTTTTTCCATACTCTAAGAAATGATTTGGGAAACCTGTGGGACACTGGAGGTCATTATACATGAGCCTCTTTCTGCACTTTTTAAGCCATTGAAACCTAGTTGCCTTGTTACAAGGTCTAATATTACAGTAGGTGTGGTTTCCGTCTCCTAATTTCTGAGAATGATCAAATTGGTGAATAAATTGTAGGGAATACCACTCTTGCACTTCTAAGAAAAGACTATCTCAAATGAAACTCGCTATAGAAAGACATCTTGTTGAAAAATTCTTTATTTTTTGTCATTTCTAAAGAAAAAACATTCATCAAGTCCTTCACAAATGTTTTGTTTGTGACTTTCTGTGTTGTTCCCTTTCACACTCAACTGAACTATGTGTTATGTCTTGTAAACGTAATCAAACATTTCACTTAGGTGTGTGGGTTAACACAAACCCATATTGTATGAAACATTCAGTTTTTCATTCCCGTTTTTTCTAACAATTGCATCCATGCTAGGACTACAGTAAACAACACTTTTTACGAAAGTAAATGAAATTGTTCATTAAACAAGACACATTGTTTTAAATGTATGTAATACGACGACACTAAAACAACACTGAAACTTTTCATTGAAATACTGGACGAGATTGTGCATATTCAATGGATTTCTCCTGGTGCTTTTTTTCATCAGTCTTTTCATATTCTTGTTCTCTACTCAGGTGTCTCCTGTTCCTTTGGTGATGTCTGCTGTACACACATGGCATCATACACTTGAGCAAAGTGTGATACCACCGTTTGTTCTTCTCCTAAAATAAAGATGAACATTGACAAAAGTCAGAAGCACTCTTTTCTTTGACAGACGAACAAACAATGCAAGAATAACCATACTCTCTGTTCCTTACTCATTTCTACCTACCTGTTTGACCACTTTGTCTGCTTCAGTCAGGACAGGGTGCTGGGGCTGACTCTGAGCAATCTGAGAAGAGCTCTCTGTGATCTTCTCCCCTACAGTGGCTACATTGTACTCTGTTTGAAATCCAGGTATCGCCTCCGGTAAGTTCCTCGGTCCTTTTTGGGACTTGAAAGGGTAGAATCATTTTGTGACTACATTTCCTTGCCATGCACTGATATGTTCTGGTTTGTGTTCGATTACTGCAGGCGTTCAAGTACTTTCTTTTTGTTCTAGATTGGCAGTGTTTGAGATGGTAGGAACTTGTCATATTCTCAACTCTGAATGCTCTGTAAACATACTATTTTAGCAATTCTTAGAAATCTGAAAGCAGTGTTACCTGTATCATTTTTTGTCTTGGTAGTAGTATTGCAGCTCCAACATCAGCACTTAAATAATGGTTTGTGATGTTACTTGTCCTTGGAGTTAGTATACTCCTGAGAAGTCAAGAGAAATCTTACGTAAGCATTAATTATGTTTCACTTTTGAAAGCAAAGTACATGTCAAGTACTTTGAAGGCATTTGTTGATACTTTTAAGCACTTTCGTTGATTATTATTATCCTTCAATTAGTTATTACAAGTCCAACATTCTTACATGATCTCACTCCATATTCAGAATGTGGGAATACAGTTGTTTTAAGGAAATGCCACTGAATAGATAGTAGCTGCACTCTACAAAGATGAATTTGCTAATTAATCAGTCAGGGACACAGCTTATACTTCAGTAGTCTTAGATCATGTAATGATGATTATTGTACTTTATAACTAGCAAAATCCCCATATCCTGTTCATTGCCCCTTTTTCAGTCATGTGGATTGACTTATGCCTGAAGTGGTTAATTCTCACCTTGACATCTCATAGAACAACTGAATCTCTACCAAGGGTGAATGTGTCCTTCCTCTTAATGTCTAAAAGAAAAGGTTAAAATTCATTGAAGCAAAATGCAACAACCCAAAATGTTGGGGAAGTCGTTTCCACAGTTATTTCATATGACAGTGCTTGGAGTGAAACTACATGACCATGGTGAAGAAGTAAAAACACTTTACCTTGTTCCTCCTGACTGATGTCCTTATGGGTGTTTTGCACAGTTGAGCGTTTTGTGTCTTGTCGTCTGTGTAGGCAACAGCCCTCTTCCCTGGGATAGAACTAGATGATATTTAGACACGTTAATTTGACTTCTCCATTGCTCACATTGATGTGGATATGATTATAATGCTCGGTTTTGTGGGCTTCCCAAGAAAACAATAAATCCCTTACTACTTGTTCGAAATGCAGTAGCACAGATCCTAACAAATACAAGAAAGAGAATATCATTCCTGTTTTGAAAAAACTTCACCGGTCACCTGTATTATCTAGGATAAATTTGAAAGTTCTTTTACTTGTTTTTAAAGCTTTAAGCGACCTAGCACGTCTGTACCTTACTGAATGTCTGTCTTCATATGTTCCTATACGTGACCTGAGATCTGCACATACTGGCCTACTGCAAATACCACATGTGAAATGCAGAAAGAGTGGAGAGGCTGCTTTTTGTTTTTATGCTTCTAAATTATGAAACTCACTTCCACTTTTTATTAGGCAGTCAAGCTCGGTACATTGTTTTAAAAAACATTTGAAAATGTTGCTTTTAGTTAAAGTGGTTCTTTGTTCTTTCTATTTCTGTTTCTTTTTTTAGTTCTCTTTAATTGTTCTTATTTTATTACGACTTTCCTAATTTGTATTTATTTAATTGACATGTATGTTGCTTTACTGTATTGCTGTATTTTCCTTTACAACTGAAAGTATATCTCTCAATTTTAATATTTTATTTTTACGCTTGCTTTTTAAAGCACCAAAGCACTATTTGTATGAAAGGTGCTCTATAAATAAAGTTTATTATTATTATTTTTAATATTATTATTATACTTTGTTACATTTTTGGTTAGGACAAAGATTCTAGTAGAGGTGGCCTCTTTTACCCTGTTCCAAAAAATTGGAAAACTACCTTCAGAATACACTGACAATGACCATCTACTGTCTCCTCTAACTGTGTATTGTCATCATGCATATCTTGTGTATTATTTATTGTAGTTGGTTCTGTCATTCTGTAAAGAAGCCACCTTTCAAGGCACTATATAAAATAATGTTTGTTATTATTATTTACATTTTTCATCGTAAAATCTGGCGAAGAGTCTTAAGAGAATATCAAAGAACACATTGCTCTTACCTTTCCATTCCAAGAAATGCCCTCAGCTCGGATTGCAGAGATTGACCTCTCTGTCTCAAATTCTGAGAAACATAGACTCGATTGAAAAATGACCATTTCCTAAGATTCACATAACATCACCAGTCAACATTTGCCACTTGACATCAATAGAAACCATAGAGTACATGACATTTCCAATCAGTTTTCTTTCAAGGTACAATAGCAATCGCCTTGCCAGAAGAGTTATACTGCGGTAGATAAATATTACAAATGTCAGATACACGCAGAGTTGTTTGGATTACTATGAAAAGATTGTCAAATATATTTATGTTCATTATATTTCTTGGAGTGACAGAGCTAAAGAGAAAAAAATACTTACCTTTATCTCTGCAGACAGGATCGCAAGGGATTCCCTTATACTGGGTTCCTATATAACAAATAATACATTATTCAAAAAACATGATATTTCTCTGTCCATTGGCAGCATGATTGTTTATCGTTACAGTTTTAGTTAGCTTTAATTTTGGAAACCCCAAGTAAACATAGTTTGTGCCTTTCTCTGAACTTTTTGGCATTTCAATTCAGTTGTTTGTAAGCTTATTTTACAGTTGCTAGGTTGATGAAGTTCCTGAACTGTGCAGTATTTCTTTTGGGTTTGGTGCGAATCATATTCTAGCGGTTGGGGGAAAAAAGCACAGGTGCCATCCCACCATTAAACCCTGAAACTTACCTTAGCCGATTCTTCAACTAAACCAGACATGTTAACTAAGTGTTACAGTATGTTTCAAAGTGTGTATTTTAGCAAACACAACTGAAGTTCTGTTGTCTCCTTGGAGACACCTGGAACTGGTGTGATGCTGGTTCTATGACATCATTCGTTCTAAATGTAAATGCAGGTATTGGCACAACATAGTAAATTGATGTAAAGTTATGGATCCATTTATGATTTTCACTCAGTTTGAAAGAGTTCCTGTCGTGTGGTTAAACTTTGTGTTACGGAGGGTTAACTGGGGTTCTGGCTACTAGTTAGGCTTGGTCATTCAGTCATCTGGTTCATGAAATAGGAAGCTAAGAGATCTGTGTTTTAGTTTTACTGTTTGTTTTTGTTCCATAGAATAAGAAATGTTTCATTAATATTAGTAATAGAGTAGCTGTTTCTCTAAACAGTGTGTGTCAGTTTGCACTGCAGGTGTGCCAGGTAGAGACCATTTAAGAACCCAAAAATATGCTGTCATTTACTGCCGTGGCTAATTTCTGTTAACCTTGTCTCTCACTCACTTTGATGAGCAAAATGTTCATACATAAAGCATACATTTCTGATTGGTCAGAAGAAGCTTCTTAACATATAAGGTATATAGAAAGTCAGAAAGTTAGGCACTTAGGTCAGCCTTAGGCAGTTAACCAAGACCATAATCCGATAAGAAGCTATTCCCTTTTATGTTGCTAAATCACATGTAGGATACATGAGTTACACCTCCACTTAAGAGACCTTAAAGAGACCTTGGCCAGCCAGGAGTGTAGAAAACCGTAAAACAGTTCTTGAGGACCTAATTGTTAACTCTTAACAGGCAAAGGTTCCTTCAGTCCTATGAGAAATATTTTAGAATTGAACTAAAGTGTGTTTCCGATACAGGAGCATATGTCTGTCAGGGCCTGTTGGAGAGGCCCTGGATGAGAACCCCTGGCTTCAGTTCCACATCCCCCTGAAAGTAAATAGAGCCATAAGCACGGAGCTAAGGACACTGCTCCAGGACATGCTGGCTGTCGATCCTGACCAGCGACCAGAAGCCATCCAGCAGAAGAAGCAAGTCAGGCAAGCCATGGCACGAGAGAAAACATCTTTGTAGTGACTGATAGCAAGATGTCCGTGACCAAGGGCAATTCGTCTGAGTAAAGTCTGATTTCATTTTTATGTCCCGAAAGGCAACTGCCTTTGTGCTGTAGATTTCTGTAGACGGGCATTTCTATGGACAACTTTGACTTTTCTGTGGGTCCAATGAAAATAAGTTTTTTAACTTATTCTTTGTTACAGTTTTCGAAAGTTTAAAGACATTCACTGAGTTGACGATAAAGGAAAAGTTTCATCTTTCACCTCTTGGAAGGTAGGCCGGTCAGAGGTACAATATATGTCTTCATGTCTTCATCCTCCATGTTTGTAACTACAGGTTTCACAGTGTTGAGCTAAGACACAAAAACACCTACAAATGGCAGTTCCAAATGTATAAACCTGGGCTGAAAAAGTGTGTACAGTATATACTCTGTGTAGGTCTGATAAAAGTATTCGAGTCAAAGTGTCATATGGATACAAATTCTCATGATTTTGTATTGTGTGTTTTTTCTCTGTTCTGCTTTATTGAAAGAAATCAGATGCTCTTCCTGAAACTTACCTTAGCTGATTCTTCAGCTAAACCAGACAGACTTCTGAAATTCTCAAATATTATCAAATCTTGTTGGTGCAGAGGTGGTGGAGCCCATTACCAACAGACTCACAGCTGGAATTGCTGTGAAAAGGGCTTCTACCAAATATTAACATGTGGGTGAAAATGTATACAATTGTAATATTTCCTTTTTTC
The DNA here is from genome assembly GCF_040954835.1 of Lepisosteus oculatus. Classification (NCBI taxonomy): domain Eukaryota; kingdom Metazoa; phylum Chordata; class Actinopteri; order Semionotiformes; family Lepisosteidae; genus Lepisosteus; species Lepisosteus oculatus. The sequence continues at coordinate 1,862,174 of NW_027168042.1, read as the reverse complement.
CCATTGAAAGTATAACATATGTGGTGTGAGAAAGAGGTCCTCATTTAATTGCATGAAACTCTGGCACTGGCGCAACAAACTGAACAAAGTTCAAGGGGATATACGCTTTCTGTAGACACTTTATTTCCTCTTTTTCCATACTCTAAGAAATGATTTGGGAAACCTGTGGGACACTGGAGGTCATTATACATGAGCCTCTTTCTGCACCTTTTAAGCCATTGAAACCTAGTTGCCTTGTTACAAGGTCTAATATTACAGTAGGTGTGGTTTCCGTCTCCTAATTTCTGAGAATGATCAAATTGGGGAATAAATTGTAGGGAATACCACTCTTGCACTTCTAAGAAAAGACTATCTCAAATGAAACTCGCTATAGAAAGACATCTTGTTGAAAAATTCTTTATTTTTTGTCATTTCTAAAGAAAAAACATTCATCAAGTCCTTCACAAATGTTTTGTTTGTGACTTTCTCTGTTGTTCCCTTTCACACTCAACTGAACTATGTGTTATGTCTTGTAAACGTAATCAAACATTTCACTTAGGTGTGTGGGTTAACACTGGGCGGAGCGGTGGCTCTGTGGCTAAGGATCTGCGCCTGTGACCGGAAGGTTGCCGGTTCAAATCCCGCGGCCGGCAGAGGAATCCTACTCCGTTGGGCCCCTGAGCAAGGCCCTTAACCCCAACTGCTCCAGGGGCGCCGTACAATGGCAGACCCTGCGCTCTGACCCCAAGCTTCTCTCCCTGTCTTTGTGTCTGTGTCTCCATGGAGAAAAGCTGGGGTATGCGAAAAGACGCATTCCTAATGCAAGAAATTGTATAGGGCTAATAAAGAAACATTATTATTATACAAACCCATATTGTATGAAACATTCAGTTTTTCATTCAAGTTTTTTCTAACAATTGCATCCATGCTAGGACTACAGTAAACAACACTTTTTACTAAAGTAAATGAAATTGTTCATTAAACAAGACACATTGTTTTAAATGTATGCAATACGACGACACTAAAAACAACACTGAAACTTTTCATTGAAATACTGGACGAGATTGTGCATATTCAATGGATTTCTCCTGGTGCTTTTTTTCATCAGTCTTTTCATATTCTTGTTCTCTACTCTGGTGTCTCCTGTTCCTTTGGTGATGTCTGCTGTACACACATGGTATCATACACTTGAGCAAAGTGTGATACCACCGTTTGTTCTTCTCCTAAAATAAAGATGAATATTGACAAAAGTCAGAAGCACTCTTTTCTTTGACAGACGAACAAAACAATGCAAGAATAACCATACTCTCTGTTCCTTACTCATTTCTACCTACCTGTTTGACCACTTTGTCTGCTTCAGTCAGGACAGGGTGCTGGGGCTGACTCTGAGCAACCTGAGAAGAGCTCTCTGTGATCTTCTCCCCTACAGTGGCTACATTGTACTCTGTTTGAAATCCAGGTATCGCCTCCGGTAAGTTCCTCGGTCCTTTTTGGGACTTGAAAGGGTAGAATCATTTTGTGACTACATTTCCTTGTCATGCACTGATATGTTCTGGTTTGTGTTCGATTACTGCAGGCGTTCAAGTACTTTCTTTTTGTTCTAGATTGGCAGTGTTTGAGATGGTAGGAACTTGTCATATTCTCAACTCTGAGTGCTCTGTAAACATACTATTTTAGCAATTTTTAGAAATCTGAAAGCAGTGTTACCTGTATCATTTTTTGTCTTGGTAGTAGTATTGCAGCTCCATCATCAGCACTTAAATAATGGTTTGTGATGTTACTTGTCCTTGGAGTTAGTATACTCCTGAGAAGTCAAGAGAAATCTTACGTAAGCATTAATTATGTTTCACTTTTGAAAGCAAAGTACGTGTCAAGTACTTTGAAGGCATTTGTTGATACTTTTAAGCACTTTCGTTGATTATTATTATCCTTCAATTAGTTATTACAAGTCCAACATTCTTACATGATCTCACTCCATATTCAGAATGTGGGAATACAGTTGTTTTAAGGAAATGCCACTGAATAGATAGTAGCTGCACTCTACAAAGATGAATTTGCTAATTAATCAGTCAGGGACACAGCTTATACTTCAGTAGTCTTAGATCATGTAATGATGATTATTGTACTTTATAACTAGCAAAATCCCCATATCCTGTTCATTGCCCCTTTTTCAGTCATGTGGATTGACTTATGCCTGAAGTGGTTAATTCTCACCTTGACATCTCATAGAACAACTGAATCTCTACCAAGGGTGAATGTGTCCTTCCTCTTAATGTCTAAAAGAAAAGGTTAAAATTCATTGAAGCAAAATGCAACAACCCAAAATGTTGGGGAAGTCGTTTCCACAGTTATTTCATATGACAGTGCTTGGAGTGAAACTACATGACCATGGTGAAGAAGTAAAAACACTTTACCTTGTTCCTCCTGACTGATGTCCTTATGCGTGTTTTGCACAGTTGAGCGTTTTGTGTCTTGTCGTCTGTGTAGGCAACAGCCCTCTTCCCTGGGATAGAACTAGATGATATTTAGACACGTTAATTTGACTTCTCCATTGCTCACATTGATGTGGATATGATTATAATGCTCGGTTTTGTGGGCTTCCCAAGAAAACAATAAATCCCTTACTACTTGTTCGAAATGCAGTAGCACAGATCCTAACAAATACAAGAAAGAGAATATCATTCCTGTTTTGAAAAAACTTCACCGGTCACCTGTATTATCTAGGATAAATTTGAAAGTTCTTTTACTTGTTTTTAAAGCTTTAAGCGACCTAGCACGTCTGTACCTTACTGAATGTCTGTCTTCATATGTTCCTATACGTGACCTGAGATCTGCACATACTGGCCTACTGCAAATACCACATGTGAAATGCAGAAAGAGTGGAGAGGCTGCTTTTTGTTTTTATGCTTCTAAATTATGAAACTCACTTCCACTTTTTATTAGGCAGTCAAGCTCGGTACATTGTTTTAAAAAACATTTGAAAATGTTGCTTTTAGTTAAAGTGGTTCTTTGTTCTTTCTATTTCTGTTTCTTTTTTTAGTTCTCTTTAATTGTTCTTATTTTATTACGACTTTCCTAATTTGTATTTATTTAATTGACATGTATGTTGCTTTACTGTATTGCTGTATTTTCCTTTACAACTGAAAGTATATCTCTCAATTTTAATATTTTATTTTTACGCTTGCTTTTTAAAGCACCAAAGCACTATTTGTATGAAAGGTGCTCTATAAATAAAGTTTATTATTATTATTTTTAATATTATTATTATACTTTGTTACATTTTTGGTTAGGACAAAGATTCTAGTAGAGGTGGCCTCTTTTACCCTGTTCCAAAAAATTGGAAAACTACCTTCAGAATACACTGACAATGACCATCTACTGTCTCCTCTAACTGTGTATTGTCATCATGCATATCTTGTGTATTATTTATTGTAGTTGGTTCTGTCATTCTGTAAAGAAGCCACCTTTCAAGGCACTATATAAAATAATGTTTGTTATTATTATTTACATTTTTCATCGTAAAATCTGGCGAAGAGTCTTAAGAGAATATCAAAGAACACATTGCTCTTACCTTTCCATTCCAAGAAATGCCCTCAGCTCGGATTGCAGAGATTGACCTCTCTGTCTCAAATTCTGAGAAACATAGACTCGATTGAAAAATGACCATTTCCTAAGATTCACATAACATCACCAGTCAACATTTGCCACTTGACATCAATAGAAACCATAGAGTACATGACATTTCCAATCAGTTTTCTTTCAAGGTACAATAGCAATCGCCTTGCCAGAAGAGTTATACTGCGGTAGATAAATATTACAAATGTCAGATACACGCAGAGTTGTTTGGATTACTATGAAAAGATTGTCAAATATATTTATGTTCATTATATTTCTTGGAGTGACAGAGCTAAAGAGAAAAAAATACTTACCTTTATCTCTGCAGACAGGATCGCAAGGGATTCCCTTATACTGGGTTCCTATATAACAAATAATACATTATTCAAAAAACATGATATTTCTCTGTCCATTGGCAGCATGATTGTTTATCATTACAGTTTTAGTTAGCTTTAATTTTGGAAACCCCAAGTAAACATAGTTTGTGCCTTTCTCTGAACTTTTTGGCATTTCAATTCAGTTGTTTGTAAGCTTATTTTACAGTTGCTAGGTTGATGAAGTTCCTGAACTGTGCAGTATTTCTTTTGGGTTTGGTGCGAATCATATTCTAGCGGTTGGGGGAAAAAAGCACAGGTGCCATCCCACCATTAAACCCTGAAACTTACCTTAGCCGATTCTTCAACTAAACCAGACATGTTAACTAAGTGTTACAGTATGTTTCAAAGTGTGTATTTTAGCAAACACAACTGAAGTTCTGTTGTCTCCTTGGAGACACCTGGAACTGGTGTGATGCTGGTTCTATGACATCATTCGTTCTAAATGTAAATGCAGGTATTGGCACAACATAGTAAATTGATGTAAAGTTATGGATCCATTTATGATTTTCACTCAGTTTGAAAGAGTTCCTGTCGTGTGGTTAAACTTTGTGTTACGGAGGGTTAACTGGGGTTCTGGCTACTAGTTAGGCTTGGTCATTCAGTCATCTGGTTCATGAAATAGGAAGCTAAGAGATCTGTGTTTTAGTTTTACTGTTTGTTTTTGTTCCATAGAATAAGAAATGTTTCATTAATATTAGTAATAGAGTAGCTGTTTCTCTAAACAGTGTGTGTCAGTTTGCACTGCAGGTGTGCCAGGTAGAGACCATTTAAGAACCCAAAAATATGCTGTCATTTACTGCCGTGGCTAATTTCTGTTAACCTTGTCTCTCACTCACTTTGATGAGCAAAATGTTCATACATAAAGCATACATTTCTGATTGGTCAGAAGAAGCTTCTTAACATATAAGGTATATAGAAAGTCAGAAAGTTAGGCACTTAGGTCAGCCTTAGGCAGTTAACCAAGACCATAATCCGATAAGAAGCTATTCCCTTTTATGTTGCTAAATCACATGTAGGATACATGAGTTACACCTCCACTTAAGAGACCTTAAAGAGACCTTGGCCAGCCAGGAGTGTAGAAAACCGTAAAACAGTTCTTGAGGACCTAATTGTTAACTCTTAACAGGCAAAGGTTCCTTCAGTCCTATGAGAAATATTTTAGAATTGAACTAAAGTGTGTTTCCGATACAGGAGCATATGTCTGTCAGGGCCTGTTGGAGAGGCCCTGGATGAGAACCCCTGGCTTCAGTTCCACATCCCCCTGAAAGTAAATAGAGCCATAAGCACGGAGCTAAGGACACTGCTCCAGGACATGCTGGCTGTCGATCCTGACCAGCGACCAGAAGCCATCCAGCAGAAGAAGCAAGTCAGGCAAGCCATGGCACGAGAGAAAACATCTTTGTAGTGACTGATAGCAAGATGTCCGTGACCAAGGGCAATTCGTCTGAGTAAAGTCTGATTTCATTTTTATGTCCCGAAAGGCCACTGCCTTTGTGCTGTAGATTTCTGTAGACGGGCATTTCTATGGACAACTTTGACTTTTCTGTGGGTCCAATGAAAATAAGTTTTTTAACTTATTCTTTGTTACAGTTTTCGAAAGTTTAAAGACATTCACTGAGTTGACGATAAAGGAAAAGTTTCATCTTTCACCTCTTGGAAGGTAGGCCGGTCAGAGGTACAATATATGTCTTCATGTCTTCATCCTCCATGTTTGTAACTACAGGTTTCACAGTGTTGAGCTAAGACACAAAAACACCTACAAATGGCAGTTCCAAATGTATAAACCTGGGCTGAAAAAGTGTGTACAGTATATACTCTGTGTAGGTCTGATAAAAGTATTCGAGTCAAAGTGTCATATGGATACAAATTCTCATGATTTTGTATTGTGTGTTTTTTCTCTGTTCTGCTTTATTGAAAGAAATCAGATGCTCTTCCTGAAACTTACCTTAGCTGATTCTTCAGCTAAACCAGACAGACTTCTGAAATTCTCAAATATTATCAAATCTTGTTGGTGCAGAGGTGGTGGAGCCCATTACCAACAGACTCACAGCTGAAATTGCTGTGAAAAGGGCTTCTACCAAATATTAACATGTGGGTGAAAATGTATACAATTGTAATATTTCCTTTTTTCCCATTGAAAGTATAACATATGTGGTGTGAGAAAGAGGTCCTCATTTAATTGCATGAAACTCTGGCACTGGCGCAACAAACTGAACAAAGTTCAAGGGGATATACGCTTTCTGTAGACACTTTATTTCCTCTTTTTCCATACTCTAAGAAATGATTTGGGAAACCTGTGGGACACTGGAGGTCATTATACATGAGCCTCTTTCTGCACCTTTTAAGCCATTGAAACCTAGTTGCCTTGTTACAAGGTCTAATATTACAGTAGGTGTGGTTTCCGTCTCCTAATTTCTGAGAATGATCAAATTGGGGAATAAATTGTAGGGAATACCACTCTTGCACTTCTAAGAAAAGACTTTCTCAAATGAAACTCGCTATAGAAAGACATCTTGTTGAAAAATTCTTTATTTTTTGTCATTTCTAAAGAAAAAACATTCATCAAGTCCTTCACAAATGTTTTGTTTGTGACTTTCTCTGTTGTTCCCTTTCACACTCAACTGAACTATGTGTTATGTCTTGTAAACGTAATCAAACATTTCACTTAGGTGTGTGGGTTAACACTGGGCGGAGCGGTGGCTCTGTGGCTAAGGATCTGCGCCTGTGACCGGAAGGTTGCCGGTTCAAATCCCGCGGCCGGCAGAGGAATCCTACTCCGTTGGGCCCCTGAGCAAGGCCCTTAACCCCAACTGCTCCAGGGGCGCCGTACAATGGCAGACCCTGCGCTCTGACCCCAAGCTTCTCTCCCTGTCTTTGTGTCTGTGTCTCCATGGAGAAAAGCTGGGGTATGCGAAAAGACGCATTCCTAATGCAAGAAATTGTATAGGGCTAATAAAGAAACATTATTATTATTATACAAACCCATATTGTATGAAACATTCAGTTTTTCATTCAAGTTTTTTCTAACAATTGCATCCATGCTAGGACTACAGTAAACAACACTTTTTACTAAAGTAAATGAAATTGTTCATTAAACAAGACACATTGTTTTAAATGTATGCAATACGACGACACTAAAAACAACACTGAAACTTTTCATTGAAATACTGGACGAGATTGTGCATATTCAATGGATTTCTCCTGGTGCTTTTTTTCATCAGTCTTTTCATATTCTTGTTCTCTACTCTGGTGTCTCCTGTTCCTTTGGTGATGTCTGCTGTACACACATGGTATCATACACTTGAGCAAAGTGTGATACCACCGTTTGTTCTTCTCCTAAAATAAAGATGAATATTGACAAAAGTCAGAAGCACTCTTTTCTTTGACAGACGAACAAAACAATGCAAGAATAACCATACTCTCTGTTCCTTACTCATTTCTACCTACCTGTTTGACCACTTTGTCTGCTTCAGTCAGGACAGGGTGCTGGGGCTGACTCTGAGCAACCTGAGAAGAGCTCTCTGTGATCTTCTCCCCTACAGTGGCTACATTGTACTCTGTTTGAAATCCAGGTATCGCCTCCGGTAAGTTCCTCGGTCCTTTTTGGGACTTGAAAGGGTAGAATCATTTTGTGACTACATTTCCTTGTCATGCACTGATATGTTCTGGTTTGTGTTCGATTACTGCAGGCGTTCAAGTACTTTCTTTTTGTTCTAGATTGGCAGTGTTTGAGATGGTAGGAACTTGTCATATTCTCAACTCTGAGTGCTCTGTAAACATACTATTTTAGCAATTTTTAGAAATCTGAAAGCAGTGTTACCTGTATCATTTTTTGTCTTGGTAGTAGTATTGCAGCTCCATCATCAGCACTTAAATAATGGTTTGTGATGTTACTTGTCCTTGGAGTTAGTATACTCCTGAGAAGTCAAGAGAAATCTTACGTAAGCATTAATTATGTTTCACTTTTGAAAGCAAAGTACGTGTCAAGTACTTTGAAGGCATTTGTTGATACTTTTAAGCACTTTCGTTGATTATTATTATCCTTCAATTAGTTATTACAAGTCCAACATTCTTACATGATCTCACTCCATATTCAGAATGTGGGAATACAGTTGTTTTAAGGAAATGCCACTGAATAGATAGTAGCTGCACTCTACAAAGATGAATTTGCTAATTAATCAGTCAGGGACACAGCTTATACTTCAGTAGTCTTAGATCATGTAATGATGATTATTGTACTTTATAACTAGCAAAATCCCCATATCCTGTTCATTGCCCCTTTTTCAGTCATGTGGATTGACTTATGCCTGAAGTGGTTAATTCTCACCTTGACATCTCATAGAACAACTGAATCTCTACCAAGGGTGAATGTGTCCTTCCTCTTAATGTCTAAAAGAAAAGGTTAAAATTCATTGAAGCAAAATGCAACAACCCAAAATGTTGGGGAAGTCGTTTCCACAGTTATTTCATATGACAGTGCTTGGAGTGAAACTACATGACCATGGTGAAGAAGTAAAAACACTTTACCTTGTTCCTCCTGACTGATGTCCTTATGCGTGTTTTGCACAGTTGAGCGTTTTGTGTCTTGTCGTCTGTGTAGGCAACAGCCCTCTTCCCTGGGATAGAACTAGATGATATTTAGACACGTTAATTTGACTTCTCCATTGCTCACATTGATGTGGATATGATTATAATGCTCGGTTTTGTGGGCTTCCCAAGAAAACAATAAATCCCTTACTACTTGTTCGAAATGCAGTAGCACAGATCCTAACAAATACAAGAAAGAGAATATCATTCCTGTTTTGAAAAAACTTCACCGGTCACCTGTATTATCTAGGATAAATTTGAAAGTTCTTTTACTTGTTTTTAAAGCTTTAAGCGACCTAGCACGTCTGTACCTTACTGAATGTCTGTCTTCATATGTTCCTATACGTGACCTGAGATCTGCACATACTGGCCTACTGCAAATACCACATGTGAAATGCAGAAAGAGTGGAGAGGCTGCTTTTTGTTTTTATGCTTCTAAATTATGAAACTCACTTCCACTTTTTATTAGGCAGTCAAGCTCGGTACATTGTTTTAAAAAACATTTGAAAATGTTGCTTTTAGTTAAAGTGGTTCTTTGTTCTTTCTATTTCTGTTTCTTTTTTTAGTTCTCTTTAATTGTTCTTATTTTATTACGACTTTCCTAATTTGTATTTATTTAATTGACATGTATGTTGCTTTACTGTATTGCTGTATTTTCCTTTACAACTGAAAGTATATCTCTCAATTTTAATATTTTATTTTTACGCTTGCTTTTTAAAGCACCAAAGCACTATTTGTATGAAAGGTGCTCTATAAATAAAGTTTATTATTATTATTTTTAATATTATTATTATACTTTGTTACATTTTTGGTTAGGACAAAGATTCTAGTAGAGGTGGCCTCTTTTACCCTGTTCCAAAAAATTGGAAAACTACCTTCAGAATACACTGACAATGACCATCTACTGTCTCCTCTAACTGTGTATTGTCATCATGCATATCTTGTGTATTATTTATTGTAGTTGGTTCTGTCATTCTGTAAAGAAGCCACCTTTCAAGGCACTATATAAAATAATGTTTGTTATTATTATTTACATTTTTCATCGTAAAATCTGGCGAAGAGTCTTAAGAGAATATCAAAGAACACATTGCTCTTACCTTTCCATTCCAAGAAATGCCCTCAGCTCGGATTGCAGAGATTGACCTCTCTGTCTCAAATTCTGAGAAACATAGACTCGATTGAAAAATGACCATTTCCTAAGATTCACATAACATCACCAGTCAACATTTGCCACTTGACATCAATAGAAACCATAGAGTACATGACATTTCCAATCAGTTTTCTTTCAAGGTACAATAGCAATCGCCTTGCCAGAAGAGTTATACTGCGGTAGATAAATATTACAAATGTCAGATACACGCAGAGTTGTTTGGATTACTATGAAAAGATTGTCAAATATATTTATGTTCATTATATTTCTTGGAGTGACAGAGCTAAAGAGAAAAAAATACTTACCTTTATCTCTGCAGACAGGATCGCAAGGGATTCCCTTATACTGGGTTCCTATATAACAAATAATACATTATTCAAAAAACATGATATTTCTCTGTCCATTGGCAGCATGATTGTTTATCATTACAGTTTTAGTTAGCTTTAATTTTGGAAACCCCAAGTAAACATAGTTTGTGCCTTTCTCTGAACTTTTTGGCATTTCAATTCAGTTGTTTGTAAGCTTATTTTACAGTTGCTAGGTTGATGAAGTTCCTGAACTGTGCAGTATTTCTTTTGGGTTTGGTGCGAATCATATTCTAGCGGTTGGGGGAAAAAAGCACAGGTGCCATCCCACCATTAAACCCTGAAACTTACCTTAGCCGATTCTTCAACTAAACCAGACATGTTAACTAAGTGTTACAGTATGTTTCAAAGTGTGTATTTTAGCAAACACAACTGAAGTTCTGTTGTCTCCTTGGAGACACCTGGAACTGGTGTGATGCTGGTTCTATGACATCATTCGTTCTAAATGTAAATGCAGGTATTGGCACAACATAGTAAATTGATGTAAAGTTATGGATCCATTTATGATTTTCACTCAGTTTGAAAGAGTTCCTGTCGTGTGGTTAAACTTTGTGTTACGGAGGGTTAACTGGGGTTCTGGCTACTAGTTAGGCTTGGTCATTCAGTCATCTGGTTCATGAAATAGGAAGCTAAGAGATCTGTGTTTTAGTTTTACTGTTTGTTTTTGTTCCATAGAATAAGAAATGTTTCATTAATATTAGTAATAGAGTAGCTGTTTCTCTAAACAGTGTGTGTCAGTTTGCACTGCAGGTGTGCCAGGTAGAGACCATTTAAGAACCCAAAAATATGCTGTCATTTACTGCCGTGGCTAATTTCTGTTAACCTTGTCTCTCACTCACTTTGATGAGCAAAATGTTCATACATAAAGCATACATTTCTGATTGGTCAGAAGAAGCTTCTTAACATATAAGGTATATAGAAAGTCAGAAAGTTAGGCACTTAGGTCAGCCTTAGGCAGTTAACCAAGACCATAATCCGATAAGAAGCTATTCCCTTTTATGTTGCTAAATCACATGTAGGATACATGAGTTACACCTCCACTTAAGAGACCTTAAAGAGACCTTGGCCAGCCAGGAGTGTAGAAAACCGTAAAACAGTTCTTGAGGACCTAATTGTTAACTCTTAACAGGCAAAGGTTCCTTCAGTCCTATGAGAAATATTTTAGAATTGAACTAAAGTGTGTTTCCGATACAGGAGCATATGTCTGTCAGGGCCTGTTGGAGAGGCCCTGGATGAGAACCCCTGGCTTCAGTTCCACATCCCCCTGAAAGTAAATAGAGCCATAAGCACGGAGCTAAGGACACTGCTCCAGGACATGCTGGCTGTCGATCCTGACCAGCGACCAGAAGCCATCCAGCAGAAGAAGCAAGTCAGGCAAGCCATGGCACGAGAGAAAACATCTTTGTAGTGACTGATAGCAAGATGTCCGTGACCAAGGGCAATTCGTCTGAGTAAAGTCTGATTTCATTTTTATGTCCCGAAAGGCCACTGCCTTTGTGCTGTAGATTTCTGTAGACGGGCATTTCTATGGACAACTTTGACTTTTCTGTGGGTCCAATGAAAATAAGTTTTTTAACTTATTCTTTGTTACAGTTTTCGAAAGTTTAAAGACATTCACTGAGTTGACGATAAAGGAAAAGTTTCATCTTTCACCTCTTGGAAGGTAGGCCGGTCAGAGGTACAATATATGTCTTCATGTCTTCATCCTCCATGTTTGTAACTACAGGTTTCACAGTGTTGAGCTAAGACACAAAAACACCTACAAATGGCAGTTCCAAATGTATAAACCTGGGCTGAAAAAGTGTGTACAGTATATACTCTGTGTAGGTCTGATAAAAGTATTCGAGTCAAAGTGTCATATGGATACAAATTCTCATGATTTTGTATTGTGTGTTTTTTCTCTGTTCTGCTTTATTGAAAGAAATCAGATGCTCTTCCTGAAACTTACCTTAGCTGATTCTTCAGCTAAACCAGACAGACTTCTGAAATTCTCAAATATTATCAAATCTTGTTGGTGCAGAGGTGGTGGAGCCCATTACCAACAGACTCACAGCTGAAATTGCTGTGAAAAGGGCTTCTACCAAATATTAACATGTGGGTGAAAATGTATACAATTGTAATATTTCCTTTTTTCCCATTGAAAGTATAACATATGTGGTGTGAGAAAGAGGTCCTCATTTAATTGCATGAAACTCTGGCACTGGCGCAACAAACTGAACAAAGTTCAAGGGGATATACGCTTTCTGTAGACACTTTATTTCCTCTTTTTCCATACTCTAAGAAATGATTTGGGAAACCTGTGGGACACTGGAGGTCATTATACATGAGCCTCTTTCTGCACCTTTTAAGCCATTGAAACCTAGTTGCCTTGTTACAAGGTCTAATATTACAGTAGGTGTGGTTTCCGTCTCCTAATTTCTGAGAATGATCAAATTGGGGAATAAATTGTAGGGAATACCACTCTTGCACTTCTAAGAAAAGACTATCTCAAATGAAACTCGCTATAGAAAGACATCTTGTTGAAAAATTCTTTATTTTTTGTCATTTCTAAAGAAAAAACATTCATCAAGTCCTTCACAAATGTTTTGTTTGTGACTTTCTCTGTTGTTCCCTTTCACACTCAACTGAACTATGTGTTATGTCTTGTAAACGTAATCAAACATTTCACTTAGGTGTGTGGGTTAACACTGGGCGGAGCGGTGGCTCTGTGGCTAAGGATCTGCGCCTGTGACCGGAAGGTTGCCGGTTCAAATCCCGCGGCCGGCAGAGGAATCCTACTCCGTTGGGCCCCTGAGCAAGGCCCTTAACCCCAACTGCTCCAGGGGCGCCGTACAATGGCAGACCCTGCGCTCTGACCCCAAGCTTCTCTCCCTGTCTTTGTGTCTGTGTCTCCATGGAGAAAAGCTGGGGTATGCGAAAAGACGCATTCCTAATGCAAGAAATTGTATAGGGCTAATAAAGAAACATTATTATTATTATACAAACCCATATTGTATGAAACATTCAGTTTTTCATTCAAGTTTTTTCTAACAATTGCATCCATGCTAGGACTACAGTAAACAACACTTTTTACTAAAGTAAATGAAATTGTTCATTAAACAAGACACATTGTTTTAAATGTATGCAATACGACGACACTAAAAACAACACTGAAACTTTTCATTGAAATACTGGACGAGATTGTGCATATTCAATGGATTTCTCCTGGTGCTTTTTTTCATCAGTCTTTTCATATTCTTGTTCTCTACTCTGGTGTCTCCTGTTCCTTTGGTGATGTCTGCTGTACACACATGGTATCATACACTTGAGCAAAGTGTGATACCACCGTTTGTTCTTCTCCTAAAATAAAGATGAATATTGACAAAAGTCAGAAGCACTCTTTTCTTTGACAGACGAACAAAACAATGCAAGAATAACCATACTCTCTGTTCCTTACTCATTTCTACCTACCTGTTTGACCACTTTGTCTGCTTCAGTCAGGACAGGGTGCTGGGGCTGACTCTGAGCAACCTGAGAAGAGCTCTCTGTGATCTTCTCCCCTACAGTGGCTACATTGTACTCTGTTTGAAATCCAGGTATCGCCTCCGGTAAGTTCCTCGGTCCTTTTTGGGACTTGAAAGGGTAGAATCATTTTGTGACTACATTTCCTTGTCATGCACTGATATGTTCTGGTTTGTGTTCGATTACTGCAGGCGTTCAAGTACTTTCTTTTTGTTCTAGATTGGCAGTGTTTGAGATGGTAGGAACTTGTCATATTCTCAACTCTGAGTGCTCTGTAAACATACTATTTTAGCAATTTTTAGAAATCTGAAAGCAGTGTTACCTGTATCATTTTTTGTCTTGGTAGTAGTATTGCAGCTCCATCATCAGCACTTAAATAATGGTTTGTGATGTTACTTGTCCTTGGAGTTAGTATACTCCTGAGAAGTCAAGAGAAATCTTACGTAAGCATTAATTATGTTTCACTTTTGAAAGCAAAGTACGTGTCAAGTACTTTGAAGGCATTTGTTGATACTTTTAAGCACTTTCGTTGATTATTATTATCCTTCAATTAGTTATTACAAGTCCAACATTCTTACATGATCTCACTCCATATTCAGAATGTGGGAATACAGTTGTTTTAAGGAAATGCCACTGAATAGATAGTAGCTGCACTCTACAAAGATGAATTTGCTAATTAATCAGTCAGGGACACAGCTTATACTTCAGTAGTCTTAGATCATGTAATGATGATTATTGTACTTTATAACTAGCAAAATCCCCATATCCTGTTCATTGCCCCTTTTTCAGTCATGTGGATTGACTTATGCCTGAAGTGGTTAATTCTCACCTTGACATCTCATAGAACAACTGAATCTCTACCAAGGGTGAATGTGTCCTTCCTCTTAATGTCTAAAAGAAAAGGTTAAAATTCATTGAAGCAAAATGCAACAACCCAAAATGTTGGGGAAGTCGTTTCCACAGTTATTTCATATGACAGTGCTTGGAGTGAAACTACATGACCATGGTGAAGAAGTAAAAACACTTTACCTTGTTCCTCCTGACTGATGTCCTTATGCGTGTTTTGCACAGTTGAGCGTTTTGTGTCTTGTCGTCTGTGTAGGCAACAGCCCTCTTCCCTGGGATAGAACTAGATGATATTTAGACACGTTAATTTGACTTCTCCATTGCTCACATTGATGTGGATATGATTATAATGCTCGGTTTTGTGGGCTTCCCAAGAAAACAATAAATCCCTTACTACTTGTTCGAAATGCAGTAGCACAGATCCTAACAAATACAAGAAAGAGAATATCATTCCTGTTTTGAAAAAACTTCACCGGTCACCTGTATTATCTAGGATAAATTTGAAAGTTCTTTTACTTGTTTTTAAAGCTTTAAGCGACCTAGCACGTCTGTACCTTACTGAATGTCTGTCTTCATATGTTCCTATACGTGACCTGAGATCTGCACATACTGGCCTACTGCAAATACCACATGTGAAATGCAGAAAGAGTGGAGAGGCTGCTTTTTGTTTTTATGCTTCTAAATTATGAAACTCACTTCCACTTTTTATTAGGCAGTCAAGCTCGGTACATTGTTTTAAAAAACATTTGAAAATGTTGCTTTTAGTTAAAGTGGTTCTTTGTTCTTTCTATTTCTGTTTCTTTTTTTAGTTCTCTTTAATTGTTCTTATTTTATTACGACTTTCCTAATTTGTATTTATTTAATTGACATGTATGTTGCTTTACTGTATTGCTGTATTTTCCTTTACAACTGAAAGTATATCTCTCAATTTTAATATTTTATTTTTACGCTTGCTTTTTAAAGCACCAAAGCACTATTTGTATGAAAGGTGCTCTATAAATAAAGTTTATTATTATTATTTTTAATATTATTATTATACTTTGTTACATTTTTGGTTAGGACAAAGATTCTAGTAGAGGTGGCCTCTTTTACCCTGTTCCAAAAAATTGGAAAACTACCTTCAGAATACACTGACAATGACCATCTACTGTCTCCTCTAACTGTGTATTGTCATCATGCATATCTTGTGTATTATTTATTGTAGTTGGTTCTGTCATTCTGTAAAGAAGCCACCTTTCAAGGCACTATATAAAATAATGTTTGTTATTATTATTTACATTTTTCATCGTAAAATCTGGCGAAGAGTCTTAAGAGAATATCAAAGAACACATTGCTCTTACCTTTCCATTCCAAGAAATGCCCTCAGCTCGGATTGCAGAGATTGACCTCTCTGTCTCAAATTCTGAGAAACATAGACTCGATTGAAAAATGACCATTTCCTAAGATTCACATAACATCACCAGTCAACATTTGCCACTTGACATCAATAGAAACCATAGAGTACATGACATTTCCAATCAGTTTTCTTTCAAGGTACAATAGCAATCGCCTTGCCAGAAGAGTTATACTGCGGTAGATAAATATTACAAATGTCAGATACACGCAGAGTTGTTTGGATTACTATGAAAAGATTGTCAAATATATTTATGTTCATTATATTTCTTGGAGTGACAGAGCTAAAGAGAAAAAAATACTTACCTTTATCTCTGCAGACAGGATCGCAAGGGATTCCCTTATACTGGGTTCCTATATAACAAATAATACATTATTCAAAAAACATGATATTTCTCTGTCCATTGGCAGCATGATTGTTTATCATTACAGTTTTAGTTAGCTTTAATTTTGGAAACCCCAAGTAAACATAGTTTGTGCCTTTCTCTGAACTTTTTGGCATTTCAATTCAGTTGTTTGTAAGCTTATTTTACAGTTGCTAGGTTGATGAAGTTCCTGAACTGTGCAGTATTTCTTTTGGGTTTGGTGCGAATCATATTCTAGCGGTTGGGGGAAAAAAGCACAGGTGCCATCCCACCATTAAACCCTGAAACTTACCTTAGCCGATTCTTCAACTAAACCAGACATGTTAACTAAGTGTTACAGTATGTTTCAAAGTGTGTATTTTAGCAAACACAACTGAAGTTCTGTTGTCTCCTTGGAGACACCTGGAACTGGTGTGATGCTGGTTCTATGACATCATTCGTTCTAAATGTAAATGCAGGTATTGGCACAACATAGTAAATTGATGTAAAGTTATGGATCCATTTATGATTTTCACTCAGTTTGAAAGAGTTCCTGTCGTGTGGTTAAACTTTGTGTTACGGAGGGTTAACTGGGGTTCTGGCTATTAGTTAGGCTTGGTCATTCAGTCATCTGGTTCATGAAATAGGAAGCTAAGAGATCTGTGTTTTAGTTTTACTGTTTGTTTTTGTTCCATAGAATAAGAAATGTTTCATTAATATTAGTAATAGAGTAGCTGTTTCTCTAAACAGTGTGTGTCAGTTTGCACTGCAGGTGTGCCAGGTAGAGACCATTTAAGAACGAAAAAATATGCTGTCATTTACTGCCGTGGCTAATTTCTGTTAACCTTGTCTCTCACTCACTTTGATGAGCAAAATGTTCATACATAAAGCATACATTTCTGATTGGTCAGAAGAGCTTCTTAACATATAAGGTATAAAGAAAGTCAGAAAGTTAGGCACTTAGGTCAGCCTTAGGCAGTTAACCAAGACCATAATCCGATAAGAAGCTATTCCCTTTCATGTTGCTAAATCACATGTAGGATACATGAGTTACACCTCCACTTAAGAGACCTTAAAGAGACCTTGGCCAGCCAGGAGTGTGGAAAACCGTAAAACAGTTCTTGAGGACCTAATTGTTAACTCTTAACAGGCAAAGGTTCCTTCAGTCCTATGAGAAATATTTTAGAATTGAACTAAAGTGTGTTTCCGATACAGGAGCATATGTCTGTCAGGGCCTGTTGGAGAGGCCCTGCGTGAGAACCCCTGGCTGCAGTTCCACATCCCCCTGAAAGTAAATAGAGCCATAAGCATGGAGCTAAGGACACTGCTCCAGGACATGCTGGCTGTCGATCCTGACCAGTGACCAGAAGCCATCCAGCTGAAGAAGCAAGTCAGGCAAGCCA
This sequence comes from Lepisosteus oculatus, assembly GCF_040954835.1. Lineage (NCBI taxonomy): Eukaryota > Metazoa > Chordata > Actinopteri > Semionotiformes > Lepisosteidae > Lepisosteus > Lepisosteus oculatus. Next base: position 1,844,615 of record NW_027168042.1, on the reverse strand, counting down.
TGGCACGAGAGAAAACATCTTTGTAGTGACTGATAGCAAGATGTCCGTGACCAAGGGCAATTCTTCTGAGTTATGTCTGATTTCATTTTTATGTCCCGAAAGGCCACTGCCTTTGTGCTGTAGATTTCTGATTTAGACGGGCATTTCTATGGACAACTTTGACTTTTCTGTGGGTCCAATGAAAATATTTTTTTTTACTTATTCTTTGCTACAGTTTTCGAAAGTTTAAAGACATTCACTGAGTTGACGATAAAGGAAAAGTTTCATCTTTCACCTCTTGGAAGGTAGGCCGGTCAGAGGTACAATATATGTCTTCATGTCTTCATCCTCCATGTTTGTAACTACAGGTTTCACAGTGTTGAGCTAAGACACAAAAACACCTACAAATGGCAGTTCCAAATGTATCAAATGTATAAACCTGGGATGAAAAAGTGTGTACAGTATATACTCTGTATAGGTCTGATAAAAGTATTCGAGTCAAAGTGTCATATGGATACAAATTCTCATGATTTTGTATTGTGTGTTTTTTCTCTGTTCTGCTTTATTGAAAGAAATCAGATGCTCTTCCTGAAACTTACCTTAGCTGATTCTTCAGCTGAACCAGACAGACTTCTGAAATTCTCAAATATTATCAAATCTTGTTGGTGCAGAGGTGGTGGAGCCCATTACCAACAGACTCACAGCTGAAATTGCTGTGAAAAGGGCTTCTACCAAATATTAACATGTGGGTGAAAATGTATACAATTGTAATATTTCCTTTTTTTCCCATGGAAAGTATAACATATGTGGTGTGAGAAAGAGGTCCTCATTTAATTGCATGAAACTCTGGTACTGGCGCAACAAACTGATCAAAGTTCAAGGGGGTATACGCTTTCTGTAGACACTTTATTTCCTCTTTTTCCATACTCTAAGAAATGATTTGGGAAACCTGTGGGACACTGGAAGTCATTATACATGAGCCTCTTTCTGCACCTTTTAAGCCATTGAAACCTAGTTGCCTTGTTACAAGGTCTAATATTACAGTAGGTGTGGTTTCCGTCTCCTAATTTCTGAGAATGATCAAATTGGGGAATAAATTGTAGGGAATACCACTCTTGCACTTCTAAGAAAAGACTATCTCAAATGAAACTCGCTATAGAAAGACATCTTGTTGAAAAATTCTTTATTTTTTGTCATTTCTAAATAAAAAACATTCATCAAGTCCTTCACAAATGTTTTGTTTGTGACTTTCTCTGTTGTTCCCTTTCACACTCAACTGAACTATGTGTTATGTCTTGTAAACGTAATCAAACATTTCACTTAGGTGTGTGGGTTAACACAAACCCATATTGTATGAAACATTCAGTTTTTCATTCCCGTTTTTTCTAACAATTGCATCCATGCTAGGACTACAGTAAACAACACTTTTTACGAAAGTAAATGAAATTGTTCATTAAACAAGACACATTGTTTTAAATGTATGCAATACGACGACACTAAAAACAACACTGAAACTTTTTATTGAAATACTGTACGAGATTGTGCATATTCAATGGATTTCTCCTGGTGCTTTTTTTCATCAGTCTTTTCATATTCTTGTTCTCTACTCAGGTGTCTCCTGTTCCTTTGGTGATGTCTGCTGTACACACATGGCATCATACACTTGTGCAAAGTGTGGTACCACCGTTTGTTCTTCTCCTAAAATAAAGATGAATATTGACAAAAGTCAGAAGCACTCTTTTCTTTGACAGACGAACAAACAATGCAAGAATAACCATACTCTCTGTTCCTTACTCATTTCTACCTACCTGTTTGACCACTTTGTCTGCTTCAGTCAGGACAGGGTGCTGGGGCTGACTCTGAGCAATCTGAGAAGAGCTCTCTGTGATCTTCTCCCCTACAGTGGCTACATTGTACTCTGTTTGAAATCCAGGTATCGCCTCCGGTAAGTTCCTCGGTCCTTTTTGGGACTTGAAAGGGTAGAATCATTTTGTGACTACATTTCATTGTCATGCACTGATATGTTCTGGTTTGTGTTCGATTACTGCAGGCGTTCAAGTACTTTCTTTTTGTTCTAGATTGGCATGTTTGAGATGGTAGGAACTTGTCATATTCTCAACTTATTTTCTCTATGAGACTCTGAATGCTCTGTAAACATACTATTTTAGCAATTCTTAGAAATCTGAAAGCAGTGTTACCTGTATCATTTTTTGTCTTGGTAGTAGTATTGCAGCTCCAACATCAGCACTTAAATAATGGTTTGTGATGTTACTTGTCCTTGGAGTTAGTATACTCCTGAGAAGTCAAGAGAAATCTTACGTAAGCATTAATTATGTTTCACTTTTGAAAGCAAAGTACGTGTCAAGTACTTTGAAGGCATTTGTTGATACTTTTAAGCACTTTGTTGATTATTATTATCTTTCAATTAGTTATTACAAGTCCAACATTCTTACATGATCTCACTCCATATTCAGAATGTGGGAATACAGTTGTTTTAAGGAAATGCCACTGAATAGATAGTAGCTGCACTCTACAAAGATGAATTTGCTAATTAATCAGTCAGGGACACAGCTTATACTTCAGTAGTCTTAGATCATGTAATGATGATTATTGTACTTTATAACTAGCAAAATCCCCATATCCTGTTCATTGCCCCTTTTTCAGTCATGTGGATTGACTTATGCCTGAAGTGGTTAATTCTCACCTTGACATCTCATAGAACAACTGAATCTCTACCAAGGGTGAATGTGTCCTTCCTCTTAATGTCTAAAAGAAAAGGTTAAAATTCATTGAAGCAAAATGCAACAACCCAAAATGTTGGGGAAGTCGTTTCCACAGTTATTTCATATGACAGTGCTTGGAGTGAAACTACATGACCATGGTGAAGAAGTAAAAACACTTTACCTTGTTCCTCCTGACTGATGTCCTTATGCGTGTTTTGCACAGTTGAGCGTTTTGTGTCTTGTCGTCTGTGTAGGCAACAGCCCTCTTCCCTGGGATAGAACTAGATGATATTTAGACACGTTAATTTGACTTCTCCATTGCTCACATTGATGTGGATATGATTATAATGCTCGGTTTTGTGGGCTTCCCAAGAAAACAATAAATCCCTTACTACTTGTTCGAAATGCAGTAGCACAGATCCTAACAAATACAAGAAAGAGAATATCATTCCTGTTTTGAAAAAACTTCACCGGTCACCTGTATTATCTAGGATAAATTTGAAAGTTCTTTTACTTGTTTTTAAAGCTTTAAGCGACCTAGCACGTCTGTACCTTACTGAATGTCTGTCTTCATATGTTCCTATACGTGACCTGAGATCTGCACATACTGGCCTACTGCAAATACCACATGTGAAATGCAGAAAGAGTGGAGAGGCTGCTTTTTGTTTTTATGCTTCTAAATTATGAAACTCACTTCCACTTTTTATTAGGCAGTCAAGCTCGGTACATTGTTTTAAAAAACATTTGAAAATGTTGCTTTTAGTTAAAGTGGTTCTTTGTTCTTTCTATTTCTGTTTCTTTTTTTAGTTCTCTTTAATTGTTCTTATTTTATTACGACTTTCCTAATTTGTATTTATTTAATTGACATGTATGTTGCTTTACTGTATTGCTGTATTTTCCTTTACAACTGAAAGTATATCTCTCAATTTTAATATTTTATTTTTACGCTTGCTTTTTAAAGCACCAAAGCACTATTTGTATGAAAGGTGCTCTATAAATAAAGTTTATTATTATTCTTTTTAATATTATTATTATACTTTGTTACATTTTTGGTTAGGACAAAGATTCTAGTAGAGGTGGCCTCTTTTACCCTGTTCCAAAAAATTGGAAAACTACCTTCAGAATACACTGACAATGACCATCTACTGTCTCCTCTAACTGTGTATTGTCATCATGCATATCTTGTGTATTATTTATTGTAGTTGGTTCTGTCATTCTGTAAAGAAGCCACCTTTCAAGGCACTATATAAAATAATGTTTGTTATTATTATTTACATTTTTCATCGTAAAATCTGGCGAAGAGTCTTAAGAGAATATCAAAGAACACATTGCTCTTACCTTTCCATTCCAAGAAATGCCCTCAGCTCGGATTGCAGAGATTGACCTCTCTGTCTCAAATTCTGAGAAACATAGACTCGATTGAAAAATGACCATTTCCTAAGATTCACATAACATCACCAGTCAACATTTGCCACTTGACATCAATAGAAACCATAGAGTACATGACATTTCCAATCAGTTTTCTTTCAAGGTACAATAGCAATCGCCTTGCCAGAAGAGTTATACTGCGGTAGATAAATATTACAAATGTCAGATACACGCAGAGTTGTTTGGATTACTATGAAAAGATTGTCAAATATATTTATGTTCATTATATTTCTTGGAGTGACAGAGCTAAAGAGAAAAAAAGACTTACCTTTATCTCTGCAGACAGGATCGCAAGGGATTCCCTTATACTGGGTTCCTATATAACAAATAATACATTATTCAAAAAACATGATATTTCTCTGTCCATTGGCAGCATGATTGTTTATCATTACAGTTTTAGTTAGCTTTAATTTTGGAAACCCCAAGTAAACATAGTTTGTGCCTTTCTCTGAACTTTTTGGCATTTCAATTCAGTTGTTTGTAAGCTTATTTTACAGTTGCTAGGTTGATGAAGTTCCTGAACTGTGCAGTATTTCTTTTGGGTTTGGTGCGAATCATATTCTAGCGGTTGGGGGAAAAAAGCACAGGTGCCATCCCACCATTAAACCCTGAAACTTACCTTAGCCGATTCTTCAACTAAACCAGACATGTTAACTAAGTGTTACAGTATGTTTCAAAGTGTGTATTTTAGCAAACACAACTGAAGTTCTGTTGTCTCCTTGGAGACACCTGGAACTGGTGTGATGCTGGTTCTATGACATCATTCGTTCTAAATGTAAATGCAGGTATTGGCACAACATAGTAAATTGATGTAAAGTTATGGATCCATTTATGATTTTCACTCAGTTTGAAAGAGTTCCTGTCGTGTGGTTAAAGTTTGTGTTACGGAGGGTTAACTGGGGTTCTGGCTACTAGTTAGGCTTGGTCATTCAGTCATCTGGTTCATGAAATAGGAAGCTAAGAGATCTGTGTTTTAGCTTTACTGTTTGTTTTTGTTCCATAGAATAAGAAATGTTTCATTAATATTAGTAATAGAGTAGCTGTTTCTCTAAACAGTGTGTGTCAGTTTGCACTGCAGGTGTGCCAGGTAGAGACCATTTAAGAACGAAAAAATATGCTGTCATTTACTGCCGTGGCTAATTTCTGTTAACCTTGTCTCTCACTCACTTTGATGAGCAAAATGTTCATACATAAAGCATACATTTCTGATTGGTCAGAAGAGCTTCTTAACATATAAGGTATAAAGAAAGTCAGAAAGTTAGGCACTTAGGTCAGCCTTAGGCAGTTAACCAAGACCATAATCCGATAAGAAGCTATTCCCTTTCATGTTGCTAAATCACATGTAGGATACATGAGTTACACCTCCACTTAAGAGACCTTAAAGAGACCTTGGCCAGCCAGGAGTGTGGAAAACCGTAAAACAGTTCTTGAGGACCTAATTGTTAACTCTTAACAGGCAAAGGTTCCTTCAGTCCTATGAGAAATATTTTAGAATTGAACTAAAGTGTGTTTCCGATACAGGAGCATATGTCTGTCAGGGCCTGTTGGAGAGGCCCTGCGTGAGAACCCCTGGCTGCAGTTCCACATCCCCCTGAAAGTAAATAGAGCCATAAGCATGGAGCTAAGGACACTGCTCCAGGACATGCTGGCTGTCGATCCTGACCAGCGACCAGAAGCCATCCAGCTGAAGAAGCAAGTCAGGCAAGCCATGGCACGAGAGAAAACATCTTTGTAGTGACTGATAGCAAGTTGTCCGTGACCAAGGGCAATTCTTCTGAGTTAAGTCTGATTTCATTTTTATGTCCCGAAAGGCCACTGCCTTTGTGCTGTAGATTTCTGATTTAGACGGGCATTTCTATGGACAACTTTGACTTTTCTGTGGGTCCAATGAAAATATTTTTTTTTACATATTCTTTGCTACAGTTTTCGAAAGTTTAAAGACATTCACTGAGTTGACGATAAAGGAAAAGTTTCATCTTTCACCTCTTGGAAGGTAGGCCGGTCAGAGGTACAATATATGTCTTCATGTCTTCATCCTCCATGTTTGTAACTACAGGTTTCACAGTGTTGAGCTAAGACACAAAAACACCTACAAGTGGCAGTTCCAAATGTATCAAATGTATAAACCTGGGCTGAAAAAGTGTGTACAGTATATACTCTGTGTAGGTCTGATAAAAGTATTCGAGTCAAAGTGTCATATGGATACAAATTCTCATGATTTTGTATTGTGTGTTTTTTCTCTGTTCTGCTTTATTGAAAGAAATCAGATGCTCTTCCTGAAACTTACCTTAGCTGATTCTTCAGCTGAACCAGACAGACTTCTGAAATTCTCAAATATTATCAAATCTTGTTGGTGCAGAGGTGGTGGAGCCCATTACCAACAGACTCACAGCTGAAATTGCTGTGAAAAGGGCTTCTACCAAATATTAACATGTGGGTGAAAATGTATACAATTGTAATATTTCCTTTTTTCCCATGGAAAGTATAACATATGTGGTGTGAGAAAGAGGTCCTCATTTAATTGCATGAAACTCTGGTACTGGCGCAACAAACTGATCAAAGTTCAAGGGGGTATACGCTTTCTGTAGACACTTTATTTCCTCTTTTTCCATACTCTAAGAAATGATTTGGGAAACCTGTGGGACACTGGAAGTCATTATACATGAGCCTCTTTCTGCACCTTTTAAGCCATTGAAACCTAGTTGCCTTGTTACAAGGTCTAATATTACAGTAGGTGTGGTTTCCGTCTCCTAATTTCTGAGAATGATCAAATTGGGGAATAAATTGTAGGGAATACCACTCTTGCACTTCTAAGAAAAGACTATCTCAAATGAAACTCGCTATAGAAAGACATCTTGTTGAAAAATTCTTTATTTTTTGTCATTTCTAAAGAAAAAACATTCATCAAGTCCTTCACAAATGTTTTGTTTGTGACTTTCTCTGTTGTTCCCTTTCACACTCAACTGAACTATGTGTTATGTCTTGTAAACGTAATCAAACATTTCACTTAGGTGTGTGGGTTAACACAAACCCATATTGTATGAAACATTCAGTTTTTCATTCCCGTTTTTTCTAACAATTGCATCCATGCTAGGACTACAGTAAACAACACTTTTTACGAAAGTAAATGAAATTGTTCATTAAACAAGACACATTGTTTTAAATGTATGCAATACGACGACACTAAAAACAACACTGAAACTTTTTATTGAAATACTGGACGAGATTGTGCATATTCAATGGATTTCTCCTGGTGCTTTTTTTCATCAGTCTTTTCATATTCTTGTTCTCTACTCAGGTGTCTCCTGTTCCTTTGGTGATGTCTGCTGTACACACATGGCATCATACACTTGAGCAAAGTGTGGTACCACCGTTTGTTCTTCTCCTAAAATAAAGATGAACATTGACAAAAGTCAGAAGCACTCTTTTCTTTGACAGACGAACAAACAATGCAAGAATAACCATACTCTCTGTTCCTTACTCATTTCTACCTACCTGTTTGACCACTTTGTCTGCTTCAGTCAGGACAGGGTGCTGGGGCTGACTCTGAGCAATCTGAGAAGAGCTCTCTGTGATCTTCTCCCCTACAGTGGCTACATTGTACTCTGTTTGAAATCCAGGTATCGCCTCCGGTAAGTTCCTCGGTCCTTTTTGGGACTTGAAAGGGTAGAATCATTTTGTGACTACATTTCATTGTCATGCACTGATATGTTCTGGTTTGTGTTCGATTACTGCAGGCGTTCAAGTACTTTCTTTTTGTTCTAGATTGGCATGTTTGAGATGGTAGGAACTTGTCATATTCTCAACTTATTTTCTCTATGAGACTCTGAATGCTCTGTAAACATACTATTTTAGCAATTCTTAGAAATCTGAAAGCAGTGTTACCTTTATCATTTTTTGTCTTGGTAGTAGTATTGCAGCTCCAACATCAGCACTTAAATAATGGTTTGTGATGTTACTTGTCCTTGGAGTTAGTATACTCCTGAGAAGTCAAGAGAAATCTTACGTAAGCATTAATTATGTTTCACTTTTGAAAGCAAAGTACGTGTCAAGTACTTTGAAGGCATTTGTTGATACTTTTAAGCACTTTGTTGATTATTATTATCCTTCAATTAGTTATTACAAGTCCAACATTCTTACATGATCTCACTCCATATTCAGAATGTGGGAATACAGTTGTTTTAAGGAAATGCCACTGAATAGATAGTAGCTGCACTCTACAAAGATGAATTTGCTAATTAATCAGTCAGGGACACAGCTTATACTTCAGTAGTCTTAGATCATGTAATGATGATTATTGTACTTTATAACTAGCAAAATCCCCATATCCTGTTCATTGCCCCTTTTTCAGTCATGTGGATTGACTTATGCCTGAAGTGGTTAATTCTCACCTTGACATCTCATAGAACAACTGAATCTCTACCAAGGGTGAATGTGTCCTTCCTCTTAATGTCTAAAAGAAAAGGTTAAAATTCATTGAAGCAAAATGCAACAACCCAAAATGTTGGGGAAGTCGTTTCCACAGTTATTTCATATGACAGTGCTTGGAGTGAAACTACATGACCATGGTGAAGAAGTAAAAACACTTTACCTTGTTCCTCCTGACTGATGTCCTTATGCGTGTTTTGCACAGTTGAGCGTTTTGTGTCTTGTCGTCTGTGTAGGCAACAGCCCTCTTCCCTGGGATAGAACTAGATGATATTTAGACACGTTAATTTGACTTCTCCATTGCTCACATTGATGTGGATATGATTATAATGCTCGGTTTTGTGGGCTTCCCAAGAAAACAATAAATCCCTTACTACTTGTTCGAAATGCAGTAGCACAGATCCTAACAAATACAAGAAAGAGAATATCATTCCTGTTTTGTAAAAACTTCACCGGTCACCTGTATTATCTAGGATAAATTTGAAAGTTCTTTTACTTGTTTTTAAAGCTTTAAGTGACCTAGCACGTCTGTACCTTACTGAATGTCTGTCTTCATATGTTCCTATACGTGACCTGAGATCTGCACATACTGGCCTACTGCAAATACCACATGTGAAATGCAGAAAGAGTGGAGAGGCTGCTTTTTGTTTTTATGCTTCTAAATTATGAAACTCACTTCCACTTTTTATTAGGCAGTCAAGCTCGGTACATTGTTTTAAAAAACATTTGAAAATGTTGCTTTTAGTTAAAGTGGTTCTTTGTTCTTTCTATTTCTGTTTCTTTTTTTAGTTCTCTTTAATTGTTCTTATTTTATTACGACTTTCCTAATTTGTATTTATTTAATTGACATGTATGTTGCTTTACTGTATTGCTGTATTTTCCTTTACAACTGAAAGTATATCTCTCAATTTTAATATTTTATTTTTACGCTTGCTTTTTAAAGCACCAAAGCACTATTTGTATGAAAGGTGCTCTATAAATAAAGTTTATTATTATTATTTTTAATATTATTATTATACTTTGTTACATTTTTGGTTAGGACAAAGATTCTAGTAGAGGTGGCCTCTTTTACCCTGTTCCAAAAAATTGGAAAACTACCTTCAGAATACACTGACAATGACCATCTACTGTCTCCTCTAACTGTGTATTGTCATCATGCATATCTTGTGTATTATTTATTGTAGTTGGTTCTGTCATTCTGTAAAGAAGCCACCTTTCAAGGCACTATATAAAATAATGTTTGTTATTATTATTTACATTTTTCATCGTAAAATCTGGCGAAGAGTCTTAAGAGAATATCAAAGAACACATTGCTCTTACCTTTCCATTCCAAGAAATGCCCTCAGCTCGGATTGCAGAGATTGACCTCTCTGTCTCAAATTCTGAGAAACATAGACTCGATTGAAAAATGACCATTTCCTAAGATTCACATAACATCACCAGTCAACATTTGCCACTTGACATCAATAGAAACCATAGAGTACATGACATTTCCAATCAGTTTTCTTTCAAGGTACAATAGCAATCGCCTTGCCAGAAGAGTTATACTGCGGTAGATAAATATTACAAATGTCAGATACACGCAGAGTTGTTTGGATTACTATGAAAAGATTGTCAAATATATTTATGTTCATTATATTTCTTGGAGTGACAGAGCTAAAGAGAAAAAAATACTTACCTTTATCTCTGCAGACAGGATCGCAAGGGATTCCCTTATACTGGGTTCCTATATAACAAATAATACATTATTCAAAAAACATGATATTTCTCTGTCCATTGGCAGCATGATTGTTTATCATTACAGTTTTAGTTAGCTTTAATTTTGGAAACCCCAAGTAAACATAGTTTGTGCCTTTCTCTGAACTTTTTGGCATTTCAATTCAGTTGTTTGTAAGCTTATTTTACAGTTGCTAGGTTGATGAAGTTCCTGAACTGTGCAGTATTTCTTTTGGGTTTGGTGCGAATCATATTCTAGCGGTTGGGGGAAAAAAGCACAGGTGCCATCCCACCATTAAACCCTGAAACTTACCTTAGCCGATTCTTCAACTAAACCAGACATGTTAACTAAGTGTTACAGTATGTTTCAAAGTGTGTATTTTAGCAAACACAACTGAAGTTCTGTTGTCTCCTTGGAGACACCTGGAACTGGTGTGATGCTGGTTCTATGACATCATTCGTTCTAAATGTAAATGCAGGTATTGGCACAACATAGTAAATTGATGTAAAGTTATGGATCCATTTATGATTTTCACTCAGTTTGAAAGAGTTCCTGTCGTGTGGTTAAAGTTTGTGTTACGGAGGGTTAACTGGGGTTCTGGCTACTAGTTAGGCTTGGTCATTCAGTCATCTGGTTCATGAAATAGGAAGCTAAGAGATCTGTGTTTTAGCTTTACTGTTTGTTTTTGTTCCATAGAATAAGAAATGTTTCATTAATATTAGTAATAGAGTAGCTGTTTCTCTAAACAGTGTGTGTCAGTTTGCACTGCAGGTGTGCCAGGTAGAGACCATTTAAGAACGAAAAAATATGCTGTCATTTACTGCCGTGGCTAATTTCTGTTAACCTTGTCTCTCACTCACTTTGATGAGCAAAATGTTCATACATAAAGCATACATTTCTGATTGGTCAGAAGAGCTTCTTAACATATAAGGTATAAAGAAAGTCAGAAAGTTAGGCACTTAGGTCAGCCTTAGGCAGTTAACCAAGACCATAATCCGATAAGAAGCTATTCCCTTTCATGTTGCTAAATCACATGTAGGATACATGAGTTACACCTCCACTTAAGAGACCTTAAAGAGACCTTGGCCAGCCAGGAGTGTGGAAAACCGTAAAACAGTTCTTGAGGACCTAATTGTTAACTCTTAACAGGCAAAGGTTCCTTCAGTCCTATGAGAAATATTTTAGAATTGAACTAAAGTGTGTTTCCGATACAGGAGCATATGTCTGTCAGGGCCTGTTGGAGAGGCCCTGCGTGAGAACCCCTGGCTGCAGTTCCACATCCCCCTGAAAGTAAATAGAGCCATAAGCATGGAGCTAAGGACACTGCTCCAGGACATGCTGGCTGTCGATCCTGACCAGCGACCAGAAGCCATCCAGCTGAAGAAGCAAGTCAGGCAAGCCATGGCACGAGAGAAAACATCTTTGTAGTGACTGATAGCAAGTTGTCCGTGACCAAGGGCAATTCTTCTGAGTTAAGTCTGATTTCATTTTTATGTCCCGAAAGGCCACTGCCTTTGTGCTGTAGATTTCTGATTTAGACGGGCATTTCTATGGACAACTTTGACTTTTCTGTGGGTCCAATGAAAATATTTTTTTTTACATATTCTTTGCTACAGTTTTCGAAAGTTTAAAGACATTCACTGAGTTGACGATAAAGGAAAAGTTTCATCTTTCACCTCTTGGAAGGTAGGCCGGTCAGAGGTACAATATATGTCTTCATGTCTTCATCCTCCATGTTTGTAACTACAGGTTTCACAGTGTTGAGCTAAGACACAAAAACACCTACAAGTGGCAGTTCCAAATGTATCAAATGTATAAACCTGGGCTGAAAAAGTGTGTACAGTATATACTCTGTGTAGGTCTGATAAAAGTATTCGAGTCAAAGTGTCATATGGATACAAATTCTCATGATTTTGTATTGTGTGTTTTTTCTCTGTTCTGCTTTATTGAAAGAAATCAGATGCTCTTCCTGAAACTTACCTTAGCTGATTCTTCAGCTGAACCAGACAGACTTCTGAAATTCTCAAATATTATCAAATCTTGTTGGTGCAGAGGTGGTGGAGCCCATTACCAACAGACTCACAGCTGAAATTGCTGTGAAAAGGGCTTCTACCAAATATTAACATGTGGGTGAAAATGTATACAATTGTAATATTTCCTTTTTTCCCATGGAAAGTATAACATATGTGGTGTGAGAAAGAGGTCCTCATTTAATTGCATGAAACTCTGGTACTGGCGCAACAAACTGATCAAAGTTCAAGGGGGTATACGCTTTCTGTAGACACTTTATTTCCTCTTTTTCCATACTCTAAGAAATGATTTGGGAAACCTGTGGGACACTGGAAGTCATTATACATGAGCCTCTTTCTGCACCTTTTAAGCCATTGAAACCTAGTTGCCTTGTTACAAGGTCTAATATTACAGTAGGTGTGGTTTCCGTCTCCTAATTTCTGAGAATGATCAAATTGGGGAATAAATTGTAGGGAATACCACTCTTGCACTTCTAAGAAAAGACTATCTCAAATGAAACTCGCTATAGAAAGACATCTTGTTGAAAAATTCTTTATTTTTTGTCATTTCTAAAGAAAAAACATTCATCAAGTCCTTCACAAATGTTTTGTTTGTGACTTTCTCTGTTGTTCCCTTTCACACTCAACTGAACTATGTGTTATGTCTTGTAAACGTAATCAAACATTTCACTTAGGTGTGTGGGTTAACACAAACCCATATTGTATGAAACATTCAGTTTTTCATTCCCGTTTTTTCTAACAATTGCATCCATGCTAGGACTACAGTAAACAACACTTTTTACGAAAGTAAATGAAATTGTTCATTAAACAAGACACATTGTTTTAAATGTATGCAATACGACGACACTAAAAACAACACTGAAACTTTTTATTGAAATACTGGACGAGATTGTGCATATTCAATGGATTTCTCCTGGTGCTTTTTTTCATCAGTCTTTTCATATTCTTGTTCTCTACTCAGGTGTCTCCTGTTCCTTTGGTGATGTCTGCTGTACACACATGGCATCATACACTTGAGCAAAGTGTGGTACCACCGTTTGTTCTTCTCCTAAAATAAAGATGAACATTGACAAAAGTCAGAAGCACTCTTTTCTTTGACAGACGAACAAACAATGCAAGAATAACCATACTCTCTGTTCCTTACTCATTTCTACCTACCTGTTTGACCACTTTGTCTGCTTCAGTCAGGACAGGGTGCTGGGGCTGACTCTGAGCAATCTGAGAAGAGCTCTCTGTGATCTTCTCCCCTACAGTGGCTACATTGTACTCTGTTTGAAATCCAGGTATCGCCTCCGGTAAGTTCCTCGGTCCTTTTTGGGACTTGAAAGGGTAGAATCATTTTGTGACTACATTTCATTGTCATGCACTGATATGTTCTGGTTTGTGTTCGATTACTGCAGGCGTTCAAGTACTTTCTTTTTGTTCTAGATTGGCATGTTTGAGATGGTAGGAACTTGTCATATTCTCAACTTATTTTCTCTATGAGACTCTGAATGCTCTGTAAACATACTATTTTAGCAATTCTTAGAAATCTGAAAGCAGTGTTACCTTTATCATTTTTTGTCTTGGTAGTAGTATTGCAGCTCCAACATCAGCACTTAAATAATGGTTTGTGATGTTACTTGTCCTTGGAGTTAGTATACTCCTGAGAAGTCAAGAGAAATCTTACGTAAGCATTAATTATGTTTCACTTTTGAAAGCAAAGTACGTGTCAAGTACTTTGAAGGCATTTGTTGATACTTTTAAGCACTTTGTTGATTATTATTATCCTTCAATTAGTTATTACAAGTCCAACATTCTTACATGATCTCACTCCATATTCAGAATGTGGGAATACAGTTGTTTTAAGGAAATGCCACTGAATAGATAGTAGCTGCACTCTACAAAGATGAATTTGCTAATTAATCAGTCAGGGACACAGCTTATACTTCAGTAGTCTTAGATCATGTAATGATGATTATTGTACTTTATAACTAGCAAAATCCCCATATCCTGTTCATTGCCCCTTTTTCAGTCATGTGGATTGACTTATGCCTGAAGTGGTTAATTCTCACCTTGACATCTCATAGAACAACTGAATCTCTACCAAGGGTGAATGTGTCCTTCCTCTTAATGTCTAAAAGAAAAGGTTAAAATTCATTGAAGCAAAATGCAACAACCCAAAATGTTGGGGAAGTCGTTTCCACAGTTATTTCATATGACAGTGCTTGGAGTGAAACTACATGACCATGGTGAAGAAGTAAAAACACTTTACCTTGTTCCTCCTGACTGATGTCCTTATGCGTGTTTTGCACAGTTGAGCGTTTTGTGTCTTGTCGTCTGTGTAGGCAACAGCCCTCTTCCCTGGGATAGAACTAGATGATATTTAGACACGTTAATTTGACTTCTCCATTGCTCACATTGATGTGGATATGATTATAATGCTCGGTTTTGTGGGCTTCCCAAGAAAACAATAAATCCCTTACTACTTGTTCGAAATGCAGTAGCACAGATCCTAACAAATACAAGAAAGAGAATATCATTCCTGTTTTGAAAAAACTTCACCGGTCACCTGTATTATCTAGGATAAATTTGAAAGTTCTTTTACTTGTTTTTAAAGCTTTAAGCGACCTAGCACGTCTGTACCTTACTGAATGTCTGTCTTCATATGTTCCTATACGTGACCTGAGATCTGCACATACTGGCCTACTGCAAATACCACATGTGAAATGCAGAAAGAGTGGAGAGGCTGCTTTTTGTTTTTATGCTTCTAAATTATGAAACTCACTTCCACTTTTTATTAGGCAGTCAAGCTCGGTACATTGTTTTAAAAAACATTTGAAAATGTTGCTTTTAGTTAAAGTGGTTCTTTGTTCTTTCTATTTCTGTTTCTTTTTTTAGTTCTCTTTAATTGTTCTTATTTTATTACGACTTTCCTAATTTGTATTTATTTAATTGACATGTATGTTGCTTTACTGTATTGCTGTATTTTCCTTTACAACTGAAAGTATATCTCTCAATTTTAATATTTTATTTTTACGCTTGCTTTTTAAAGCACCAAAGCACTATTTGTATGAAAGGTGCTCTATAAATAAAGTTTATTATTATTCTTTTTAATATTATTATTATACTTTGTTACATTTTTGGTTAGGACAAAGATTCTAGTAGAGGTGGCCTCTTTTACCCTGTTCCAAAAAATTGGAAAACTACCTTCAGAATACACTGACAATGACCATCTACTGTCTCCTCTAACTGTGTATTGTCATCATGCATATCTTGTGTATTATTTATTGTAGTTGGTTCTGTCATTCTGTAAAGAAGCCACCTTTCAAGGCACTATATAAAATAATGTTTGTTATTATTATTTACATTTTTCATCGTAAAATCTGGCGAAGAGTCTTAAGAGAATATCAAAGAACACGTTGCTCTTACCTTTCCATTCCAAGAAATGCCCTCAGCTCGGATTGCAGAGATTGACCTCTCTGTCTCAAATTCTGAGAAACATAGACTCGATTGAAAAATGACCATTTCCTAAGATTCACATAACATCACCAGTCAACATTTGCCACTTGACATCAATAGAAACCATAGAGTACATGACATTTCCAATCAGTTTTCTTTCAAGGTACAATAGCAATCGCCTTGCCAGAAGAGTTATACTGCGGTAGATAAATATTACAAATGTCAGATACACGCAGAGTTGTTTGGATTACTATGAAAAGATTGTCAAATATATTTATGTTCATTATATTTCTTGGAGTGACAGAGCTAAAGAGAAAAAAATACTTACCTTTATCTCTGCAGACAGGATCGCAAGGGATTCCCTTATACTGGGTTCCTATATAACAAATAATACATTATTCAAAAAACATGATATTTCTCTGTCCATTGGCAGCATGATTGTTTATCATTACAGTTTTAGTTAGCTTTAATTTTGGAAACCCCAAGTAAACATAGTTTGTGCCTTTCTCTGAACTTTTTGGCATTTCAATTCAGTTGTTTGTAAGCTTATTTTACAGTTGCTAGGTTGATGAAGTTCCTGAACTGTGCAGTATTTCTTTTGGGTTTGGTGCGAATCATATTCTAGCGGTTGGGGGAAAAAAGCACAGGTGCCATCCCACCATTAAACCCTGAAACTTACCTTAGCCGATTCTTCAACTAAACCAGACATGTTAACTAAGGGTTACAGTATGTTTCAAAGTGTGTATTTTAGCAAACACAACTGAAGTTCTGTTGTCTCCTTGGAGACACCTGGAACTGGTGTGATGCTGGTTCTATGACATCATTCGTTCTAAATGTAAATGCAGGTATTGGCACAACATAGTAAATTGATGTAAAGTTATGGATCCATTTATGATTTTCACTCAGTTTGAAAGAGTTCCTGTCGTGTGGTTAAAGTTTGTGTTACGGAGGGTTAACTGGGGTTCTGGCTACTAGTTAGGCTTGGTCATTCAGTCATCTGGTTCATGAAATAGGAAGCTAAGAGATCTGTGTTTTAGTTTTACTGTTTGTTTTTGTTCCATAGAATAAGAAATGTTTCATTAATATTAGTAATAGAGTAGCTGTTTCTCTAAACAGTGTGTGTCAGTTTGCACTGCAGGTGTGCCAGGTAGAGACCATTTAAGAACGAAAAAATATGCTGTCATTTACTGCCGTGGCTAATTTCTGTTAACCTTGTCTCTCACTCACTTTGATGAGCAAAATGTTCATACATAAAGCATACATTTCTGATTGGTCAGAAGAGCTTCTTAACATATAAGGTATAAAGAAAGTCAGAAAGTTAGGCACTTAGGTCAGCCTTAGGCAGTTAACCAAGACCATAATCCGATAAGAAGCTATTCCCTTTCATGTTGCTAAATCACATGTAGGATACATGAGTTACACCTCCACTTAAGAGACCTTAAAGAGACCTTGGCCAGCCAGGAGTGTGGAAAACCGTAAAACAGTTCTTGAGGACCTAATTGTTAACTCTTAACAGGCAAAGGTTCCTTCAGTCCTATGAGAAATATTTTAGAATTGAACTAAAGTGTGTTTCCGATACAGGAGCATATGTCTGTCAGGGCCTGTTGGAGAGGCCCTGCGTGAGAACCCCTGGCTGCAGTTCCACATCCCCCTGAAAGTAAATAGAGCCATAAGCATGGAGCTAAGGACACTGCTCCAGGACATGCTGGCTGTCGATCCTGACCAGCGACCAGAAGCCATCCAGCTGAAGAAGCAAGTCAGGCAAGCCATGGCACGAGAGAAAACATCTTTGTAGTGACTGATAGCAAGTTGTCCGTGACCAAGGGCAATTCTTCTGAGTTAAGTCTGATTTCATTTTTATGTCCCGAAAGGCCACTGCCTTTGTGCTGTAGATTTCTGATTTAGACGGGCATTTCTATGGACAACTTTGACTTTTCTGTGGGTCCAATGAAAATATTTTTTTTTACATATTCTTTGCTACAGTTTTCGAAAGTTTAAAGACATTCACTGAGTTGACGATAAAGGAAAAGTTTCATCTTTCACCTCTTGGAAGGTAGGCCGGTCAGAGGTACAATATATGTCTTCATGTCTTCATCCTCCATGTTTGTAACTACAGGTTTCACAGTGTTGAGCTAAGACACAAAAACACCTACAAGTGGCAGTTCCAAATGTATCAAATGTATAAACCTGGGCTGAAAAAGTGTGTACAGTATATACTCTGTGTAGGTCTGATAAAAGTATTCGAGTCAAAGTGTCATATGGATACAAATTCTCATGATTTTGTATTGTGTGTTTTTTCTCTGTTCTGCTTTATTGAAAGAAATCAGATGCTCTTCCTGAAACTTACCTTAGCTGATTCTTCAGCTGAACCAGACAGACTTCTGAAATTCTCAAATATTATCAAATCTTGTTGGTGCAGAGGTGGTGGAGCCCATTACCAACAGACTCACAGCTGAAATTGCTGTTAAAAGGGCTTCTACCAAATATTAACATGTGGGTGAAAATGTATACAATTGTAATATTTCCTTTTTTCCCATGGAAAGTATAACATATGTGGTGTGAGAAAGAGGTCCTCATTTAATTGCATGAAACTCTGGTACTGGCGCAACAAACTGATCAAAGTTCAAGGGGGTATACGCTTTCTGTAGACACTTTATTTCCTCTTTTTCCATACTCTAAGAAATGATTTGGGAAACCTGTGGGACACTGGAAGTCATTATACATGAGCCTCTTTCTGCACCTTTTAAGCCATTGAAACCTAGTTGCCTTGTTACAAGGTCTAATATTACAGTAGGTGTGGTTTCCGTCTCCTAATTTCTGAGAATGATCAAATTGGGGAATAAATTGTAGGGAATACCACTCTTGCACTTCTAAGAAAAGACTATCTCAAATGAAACTCGCTATAGAAAGACATCTTGTTGAAAAATTCTTTATTTTTTGTCATTTCTAAAGAAAAAACATTCATCAAGTCCTTCACAAATGTTTTGTTTGTGACTTTCTCTGTTGTTCCCTTTCACACTCAACTGAACTATGTGTTATGTCTTGTAAACGTAATCAAACATTTCACTTAGGTGTGTGGGTTAACACAAACCCATATTGTATGAAACATTCAGTTTTTCATTCCCGTTTTTTCTAACAATTGCATCCATGCTAGGACTACAGTAAACAACACTTTTTACGAAAGTAAATGAAATTGTTCATTAAACAAGACACATTGTTTTAAATGTATGCAATACGACGACACTAAAAACAACACTGAAACTTTTTATTGAAATACTGGACGAGATTGTGCATATTCAATGGATTTCTCCTGGTGCTTTTTTTCATCAGTCTTTTCATATTCTTGTTCTCTACTCAGGTGTCTCCTGTTCCTTTGGTGATGTCTGCTGTACACACATGGCATCATACACTTGAGCAAAGTGTGGTACCACCGTTTGTTCTTCTCCTAAAATAAAGATGAACATTGACAAAAGTCAGAAGCACTCTTTTCTTTGACAGACGAACAAACAATGCAAGAATAACCATACTCTCTGTTCCTTACTCATTTCTACCTACCTGTTTGACCACTTTGTCTGCTTCAGTCAGGACAGGGTGCTGGGGCTGACTCTGAGCAATCTGAGAAGAGCTCTCTGTGATCTTATCCCCTACAGTGGCTACATTGTACTCTGTTTGAAATCCAGGTATCGCCTCCGGTAAGTTCCTCGGTCCTTTTTGGGACTTGAAAGGGTAGAATCATTTTGTGACTACATTTCATTGTCATGCACTGATATGTTCTGGTTTGTGTTCGATTACTGCAGGCGTTCAAGTACTTTCTTTTTGTTCTAGATTGGCATGTTTGAGATGGTAGGAACTTGTCATATTCTCAACTTATTTTCTCTATGAGACTCTGAATGCTCTGTAAACATACTATTTTAGCAATTCTTAGAAATCTGAAAGCAGTGTTACCTTTATCATTTTTTGTCTTGGTAGTAGTATTGCAGCTCCAACATCAGCACTTAAATAATGGTTTGTGATGTTACTTGTCCTTGGAGTTAGTATACTCCTGAGAAGTCAAGAGAAATCTTACGTAAGCATTAATTATGTTTCACTTTTGAAAGCAAAGTACGTGTCAAGTACTTTGAAGGCATTTGTTGATACTTTTAAGCACTTTGTTGATTATTATTATCCTTCAATTAGTTATTACAAGTCCAACATTCTTACATGATCTCACTCCATATTCAGAATGTGGGAATACAGTTGTTTTAAGGAAATGCCACTGAATAGATAGTAGCTGCACTCTACAAAGATGAATTTGCTAATTAATCAGTCAGGGACACAGCTTATACTTCAGTAGTCTTAGATCATGTAATGATGATTATTGTACTTTATAACTAGCAAAATCCCCATATCCTGTTCATTGCCCCTTTTTCAGTCATGTGGATTGACTTATGCCTGAAGTGGTTAATTCTCACCTTGACATCTCATAGAACAACTGAATCTCTACCAAGGGTGAATGTGTCCTTCCTCTTAATGTCTAAAAGAAAAGGTTAAAATTCATTGAAGCAAAATGCAACAACCCAAAATGTTGGGGAAGTCGTTTCCACAGTTATTTCATATGACAGTGCTTGGAGTGAAACTACATGACCATGGTGAAGAAGTAAAAACACTTTACCTTGTTCCTCCTGACTGATGTCCTTATGCGTGTTTTGCACAGTTGAGCGTTTTGTGTCTTGTCGTCTGTGTAGGCAACAGCCCTCTTCCCTGGGATAGAACTAGATGATATTTAGACACGTTAATTTGACTTCTCCATTGCTCACATTGATGTGGATATGATTATAATGCTCGGTTTTGTGGGCTTCCCAAGAAAACAATAAATCCCTTACTACTTGTTCGAAATGCAGTAGCACAGATCCTAACAAATACAAGAAAGAGAATATCATTCCTGTTTTGAAAAAACTTCACCGGTCACCTGTATTATCTAGGATAAATTTGAAAGTTCTTTTACTTGTTTTTAAAGCTTTAAGTGACCTAGCACGTCTGTACCTTACTGAATGTCTGTCTTCATATGTTCCTATACGTGACCTGAGATCTGCACATACTGGCCTACTGCAAATACCACATGTGAAATGCAGAAAGAGTGGAGAGGCTGCTTTTTGTTTTTATGCTTCTAAATTATGAAACTCACTTCCACTTTTTATTAGGCAGTCAAGCTCGGTACATTGTTTTAAAAAACATTTGAAAATGTTGCTTTTAGTTAAAGTGGTTCTTTGTTCTTTCTATTTCTGTTTCTTTTTTTAGTTCTCTTTAATTGTTCTTATTTTATTACGACTTTCCTAATTTGTATTTATTTAATTGACATGTATGTTGCTTTACTGTATTGCTGTATTTTCCTTTACAACTGAAAGTATATCTCTCAATTTTAATATTTTATTTTTACGCTTGCTTTTTAAAGCACCAAAGCACTATTTGTATGAAAGGTGCTCTATAAATAAAGTTTATTATTATTATTTTTAATATTATTATTATACTTTGTTACATTTTTGGTTAGGACAAAGATTCTAGTAGAGGTGGCCTCTTTTACCCTGTTCCAAAAAATTGGAAAACTACCTTCAGAATACACTGACAATGACCATCTACTGTCTCCTCTAACTGTGTATTGTCATCATGCATATCTTGTGTATTATTTATTGTAGTTGGTTCTGTCATTCTGTAAAGAAGCCACCTTTCAAGGCACTATATAAAATAATGTTTGTTATTATTATTTACATTTTTCATCGTAAAATCTGGCGAAGAGTCTTAAGAGAATATCAAAGAACACGTTGCTCTTACCTTTCCATTCCAAGAAATGCCCTCAGCTCGGATTGCAGAGATTGACCTCTCTGTCTCAAATTCTTAGAAACATAGACTCGATTGAAAAATGACCATTTCCTAAGATTCACATAACATCACCAGTCAACATTTGCCACTTGACATCAATAGAAACCATAGAGTACATGACATTTCCAATCAGTTTTCTTTCAAGGTACAATAGCAATCGCCTTGCCAGAAGAGTTATACTGCGGTAGATAAATATTACAAATGTCAGATACACGCAGAGTTGTTTGGATTACTATGAAAAGATTGTCAAATATATTTATGTTCATTATATTTCTTGGAGTGACAGAGCTAAAGAGAAAAAAATACTTACCTTTATCTCTGCAGACAGGATCGCAAGGGATTCCCTTATACTGGGTTCCTATATAACAAATAATACATTATTCAAAAAACATGATATTTCTCTGTACATTGGCAGCATGATTGTTTATCATTACAGTTTTAGTTAGCTTAAATTTTGGAAACCCCAAGTAAACATAGTTTGTGCCTTTCTCTGAACTTTTTGGCATTTCAATTCAGTTGTTTGTAAGCTTATTTTACAGTTGCTAGGTTGATGAAGTTCCTGAACTGTGCAGTATTTCTTTTGGGTTTGGTGCGAATCATATTCTAGCGGTTGGGGGAAAAAAGCACAGGTGCCATCCCACCATTAAACCCTGAAACTTACCTTAGCCGATTCTTCAACTAAACCAGACATGTTAACTAAGTGTTACAGTATGTTTCAAAGTGTGTATTTTAGCAAACACAACTGAAGTTCTGTTGTCTCCTTGGAGACACCTGGAACTGGTGTGATGCTGGTTCTATGACATCATTCGTTCTAAATGTAAATGCAGGTATTGGCACAACATAGTAAATTGATGTAAAGTTATGGATCCATTTATGATTTTCACTCAGTTTGAAAGAGTTCCTGTCGTGTGGTTAAACTTTGTGTTACGGAGGGTTAACTGGGGTTCTGGCTATTAGTTAGGCTTGGTCATTCAGTCATCTGGTTCATGAAATAGGAAGCTAAGAGATCTATGTTTTAGTTTTACTGTTTGTTTTTGTTCCATAGAATAAGAAATGTTTCATTAATATTAGTAATAGAGTAGCTGTTTCTCTAAACAGTGTGTGTCAGTTTGCACTGCAGGTGTGCCAGGTAGAGACCATTTAAGAACGAAAAAATATGCTGTCATTTACTGCCGTGGCTAATTTCTGTTAACCTTGTCTCTCACTCACTTTGATGAGCAAAATGTTCATACATAAAGCATACATTTCTGATTGGTCAGAAGAGCTTCTTAACATATAAGGTATAAAGAAAGTCAGAAAGTTAGGCACTTAGGTCAGCCTTAGGCAGTTAACCAAGACCATAATCCGATAAGAAGCTATTCCCTTTCATGTTGCTAAATCACATGTAGGATACATGAGTTACACCTCCACTTAAGAGACCTTAAAGAGACCTTGGCCAGCCAGGAGTGTGGAAAACCGTAAAACAGTTCTTGAGGACCTAATTGTTAACTCTTAACAGGCAAAGGTTCCTTCAGTCCTATGAGAAATATTTTAGAATTGAACTAAAGTGTGTTTCCGATACAGGAGCATATGTCTGTCAGGGCCTGTTGGAGAGGCCCTGCGTGAGAACCCCTGGCTGCAGTTCCACATCCCCCTGAAAGTAAATAGAGCCATAAGCATGGAGCTAAGGACACTGCTCCAGGACATGCTGGCTGTCGATCCTGACCAGCAACCAGAAGCCATCCAGCTGAAGAA
This sequence comes from Lepisosteus oculatus, assembly GCF_040954835.1. Taxonomy (NCBI): domain Eukaryota; kingdom Metazoa; phylum Chordata; class Actinopteri; order Semionotiformes; family Lepisosteidae; genus Lepisosteus; species Lepisosteus oculatus. Next base: position 1,821,279 of record NW_027168042.1, on the reverse strand, counting down.
GCAAGTCAGGCAAGCCATGGCACGAGAGAAAACATCTTTGTAGTGACTGATAGCAAGATGTCCGTGACCAAGGGCAATTCTTCTGAGTTAAGTCTGATTTCATTTTTATGTCCCGAAAGGCCACTGCCTTTGTGCTGTAGATTTCTGATTTAGACGGGCATTTCTATGGACAACTTTGACTTTTCTGTGGGTCCAATGAAAATATTTTTTTTTACTTATTCTTTGCTACAGTTTTCGAAAGTTTAAAGACATTCACTGAGTTGACGATAAAGGAAAAGTTTCATCTTTCACCTCTTGGAAGGTAGGCCGGTCAGAGGTACAATATATGTCTTCATGTCTTCATCCTCCATGTTTGTAACTACAGGTTTCACAGTGTTGAGCTAAGACACAAAAACACCTACAAGTGGCAGTTCCAAATGTATCAAATGTATAAACCTGGGCTGAAAAAGTGTGTACAGTATATACTCTGTGTAGGTCTGATAAAAGTATTCGAGTCAAAGTGTCATATGGATACAAATTCTCATGATTTTGTATTGTGTGTTTTTTCTCTGTTCTGCTTTATTGAAAGAAATCAGATGCTCTTCCTGAAACTTACCTTAGCTGATTCTTCAGCTAAACCAGACAGACTTCTGAAATTCTCAAATATTATCAAATCTTGTTGGTGCAGAGGTGGTGGAGCCCATTACCAACAGACTCACAGCTGAAATTGCTGTGAAAAGGGCTTCTACCAAATATTAACATGTGGGTGAAAATGTATACAATTGTAATATTTCCTTTTTTCCCATGGAAAGTATAACATATGTGGTGTGAGAAAGAGGTCCTCATTTAATTGCATGAAACTCTGGTACTTGCGCAACAAACTGATCAAAGTTCAAGGGGGTATACGCTTTCTGTAGACACTTTATTTCCTCTTTTTCCATACTCTAAGAAATGATTTGGGAAACCTGTGGGACACTGGAGGTCATTATACATGAGCCTCTTTCTGCACCTTTTAAGCCATTGAAACCTAGTTGCCTTGTTACAAGGTCTAATATTACAGTAGGTGTGGTTTCCGTCTCCTAATTTCTGAGAATGATCAAATTGGGGAATAAATTGTAGGGAATACCACTCTTGCACTTCTAAGAAAAGACTATCTCAAATGAAACTCGCTATAGAAAGACATCTTGTTGAAAAATTCTTTATTTTTTGTCATTTCTAAAGAAAAAACATTCATCAAGTCCTTCACAAATGTTTTGTTTGTGACTTTCTCTGTTGTTCCCTTTCACACTCAACTGAACTATGTGTTATGTCTTGTAAACGTAATCAAACATTTCACTTAGGTGTGTGGGTTAACACAAACCCATATTGTATGAAACATTCAGTTTTTCATTCCCGTTTTTTCTAACAATTGCATCCATGCTAGGACTACAGTAAACAACACTTTTTACGAAAGTAAATGAAATTGTTCATTAAACAAGACACATTGTTTTAAATGTATGCAATACGACGACACTAAAAACAACACTGAAACTTTTTATTGAAATACTGTACGAGATTGTGCATATTCAATGGATTTCTCCTGGTGCTTTTTTTCATCAGTCTTTTCATATTCTTGTTCTCTACTCAGGTGTCTCCTGTTCCTTTGGTGATGTCTGCTGTACACACATGGCATCATACACTTGAGCAAAGAGTGATACCACCGTTTGTTCTTCTCCTAAAATAAAGATGAACATTGACAAAAGTCAGAAGCACTCTTTTCTTTGACAGACGAACAAACAATGCAAGAATAACCATACTCTCTGTTCCTTACTCATTCCTACCTACCTGTTTGACCACTTTGTCTGCTTCAGTCAGGACAGGGTGCTGGGGCTGACTCTGAGCAATCTGAGAAGAGCTCTCTGTGATCTTCTCCCCTACAGTGGCTACATTGTACTCTGTTTGAAATCCAGGTATTGCCTCCGGTAAGTTCCTCGGTCCTTTTTGGGACTTGAAAGGGTAGAATCATTTTGTGACTACATTTCATTGTCATGCACTGATATGTTCTGGTTTGTGTTCGATTACTGCAGGCGTTCAAGTACTTTCTTTTTGTTCTAGATTGGCAGTGTTTGAGATGGTAGGAACTTGTCATATTCTCAACTTATTTTTTCTATGAGACTCTGAATGCTCTGTAAACATACTATTTTAGCAATTCTTAGAAATCTGAAAGCACTGTTACCTGTATCATTTTTTGTCTTGGTAGTAGTATTGCAGCTCCAACATCAGCACTTAAATAATGGTTTGTGATGTTACTTGTCCTTGGAGTTAGTATACTCCTGAGAAGTCAAGAGAAATCTTACGTAAGCATTAATTATGTTTCACTTTTGAAAGCAAAGTACGTGTCAAGTACTTTGAAGGCATTTGTTGATACTTTTAAGCACTTTCGTTGATTATTATTATCCTTCAATTAGTTATTACAAGTCCAACATTCATTTCTATGGACAACTTTGACTTTTCTGTGGGTCCAATGAAAATATTTTTTTTTACTTATTCTTTGCTACAGTTTTCGAAAGTTTAAAGACATTCACTGAGTTGACGATAAAGGAAAAGTTTCATCTTTCACCTCTTGGAAGGTAGGCCGGTCAGAGGTACAATATATGTCTTCATGTCTTCATCCTCCATGTTTGTAACTACAGGTTTCACAGTGTTGAGCTAAGACACAAAAACACCTACAAGTGGCAGTTCCAAATGTATCAAATGTATAAACCTGGGCTGAAAAAGTGTGTACAGTATATACTCTGTGTAGGTCTGATAAAAGTATTCGAGTCAAAGTGTCATATGGATACAAATTCTCATGATTTTGTATTGTGTGTTTTTTCTCTGTTCTGCTTTATTGAAAGAAATCAGATGCTCTTCCTGAAACTTACCTTAGCTGATTCTTCAGCTAAACCAGACAGACTTCTGAAATTCTCAAATATTATCAAATCTTGTTGGTGCAGAGGTGGTGGAGCCCATTACCAACAGACTCACAGCTGAAATTGCTGTGAAAAGGGCTTCTACCAAATATTAACATGTGGGTGAAAATGTATACAATTGTAATATTTCCTTTTTTCCCATGGAAAGTATAACATATGTGGTGTGAGAAAGAGGTCCTCATTTAATTGCATGAAACTCTGGTACTGGCGCAACAAACTGATCAAAGTTCAAGGGGGTATACGCTTTCTGTAGACACTTTATTTCCTCTTTTTCCATACTCTACGAAATGATTTGGGAAACCTGTGGGACACTGGAGGTCATTATACATGAGCCTCTTTCTGCACCTTTTAAGCCATTGAAACCTAGTTGCCTTGTTACAAGGTCTAATATTACAGTAGGTGTGGTTTCCGTCTCCTAATTTCTGAGAATGATCAAATTGGGGAATAAATTGTAGGGAATACCACTCTTGCACTTCTAAGAAAAGACTATCTCAAATGAAACTCGCTATAGAAAGACATCTTGTTGAAAAATTCTTTATTTTTTGTCATTTCTAAAGAAAAAACATTCATCAAGTCCTTCACAAATGTTTTGTTTGTGACTTTCTCTGTTGTTCCCTTTCACACTCAACTGAACTATGTGTTATGTCTTGTAAACGTAATCAAACATTTCACTTAGGTGTGTGGGTTAACACAAACCCATATTGTATGAAACATTCAGTTTTTCATTCCCGTTTTTTCTAACAATTGCATCCATGCTAGGACTACAGTAAACAACACTTTTTACGAAAGTAAATGAAATTGTTCATTAAACAAGACACATTGTTTTAAATGTATGCAATACGACGACACTAAAAACAACACTGAAACTTTTTATTGAAATACTGTACCTGATTGTGCATATTCAATGGATTTCTCCTGGTGCTTTTTTTCATCAGTTTTTTCATATTCTTGTTCTCTACTCAGGTGTCTCCTGTTCCTTTGGTGATGTCTGCTGTACACACATGGCATCATACACTTGAGCAAAGTGTGATACCACCGTTTGTTCTTCTCCTAAAATAAAGATGAACATTGACAAAAGTCAGAAGCACTCTTTTCTTTGACAGACGAACAAACAATGCAAGAATAACCATACTCTCTGTTCCTTACTCATTCCTATCTACCTGTTTGACCACTTTGTCTGCTTCAGTCAGGACAGGGTGCTGGGGCTGACTCTGAGCAATCTGAGAAGAGCTCTCTGTGATCTTCTCCCCTACAGTGGCTACATTGTACTCTGTTTGAAATCCAGGTATCGCCTCCGGTAAGTTCCTCGGTCCTTTTTGGGACTTGAAAGGGTAGAATCATTTTGTGACTACATTTCATTGTCATGCACTGATATGTTCTGGTTTGTGTTCGATTACTGCAGGCGTTCAAGTACTTTCTTTTTGTTCTAGATTGGCATGTTTGAGATGGTAGGAACTTGTCATATTCTCAACTTATTTTCTCTATGAGACTCTGAATGCTCTGTAAACATACTATTTTAGCAATTCTTAGAAATCTGAAAGCAGTGTTACCTGTATCATTTTTTGTCTTGGTAGTAGTATTGTAGCTCCAACATCAGCACTTAAATAATGGTTTGTGATGTTACTTGTCCTTGGAGTTAGTATACTCCTGAGAAGTCAAGAGAAATCTTACGTAAGCATTAATTATGTTTCACTTTTGAAAGCAAAGTACGTGTCAAGTACTTTGAAGGCATTTGTTGATACTTTTAAGCACTTTCGTTGATTATTATTATCCTTCAATTAGTTATTACAAGTCCAACATTCTTACATGATCTCACTCCATATTCAGAATGTGGGAATACAGTTGTTTTAAGGAAATGCCACTGAATAGATAGTAGCTGCACTCTACAAAGATGAATTTGCTAATTAATCAGTCAGGGACACAGCTTATACTTCAGTAGTCTTAGATCATGTAATGATGATTATTGTACTTTATAACTAGCAAAATCCCCATATCCTGTTCATTGCCCCTTTTTCAGTCATGTGGATTGACTTATGCCTGAAGTGGTTAATTCTCACCTTGACATCTCATAGAACAACTGAATCTCTACCAAGGGTGAATGTGTCCTTCCTCTTAATGTCTAAAAGAAAAGGTTAAAATTCATTGAAGCAAAATGCAACAACCCAAAATGTTGGGGAAGTCGTTTCCACAGTTATTTCATATGACAGTGCTTGGAGTGAAACTACATGACCATGGTGAAGAAGTAAAAACACTTTACCTTGTTCCTCCTGACTGATGTCCTTATGCGTGTTTTGCACAGTTGAGCGTTTTGTGTCTTGTCGTCTGTGTAGGCAACAGCCCTCTTCCCTGGGATAGAACTAGATGATATTTAGACACGTTAATTTGACTTCTCCATTGCTCACATTGATGTGGATATGATTATAATGCTCGGTTTTGTGGGCTTCCCAAGAAAACAATAAATCCCTTACTACTTGTTCGAAATGCAGTAGCACAGATCCTAACAAATACAAGAAAGAGAATATCATTCCTGTTTTGAAAAAACTTCACCGGTCACCTGTATTATCTAGGATAAATTTGAAAGTTCTTTTACTTGTTTTTAAAGCTTTAAGCGACCTAGCACGTCTGTACCTTACTGAATGTCTGTCTTCATATGTTCCTATACGTGACCTGAGATCTGCACATACTGGCCTACTGCAAATACCACATGTGAAATGCAGAAAGAGTGGAGAGGCTGCTTTTTGTTTTTATGCTTCTAAATTATGAAACTCACTTCCACTTTTTATTAGGCAGTCAAGCTCGGTACATTGTTTTAAAAAACATTTGAAAATGTTGCTTTTAGTTAAAGTGGTTCTTTGTTCTTTCTATTTCTGTTTCTTTTTTTAGTTCTCTTTAATTGTTCTTATTTTATTACGACTTTCCTAATTTGTATTTATTTAATTGACATGTATGTTGCTTTACTGTATTGCTGTATTTTCCTTTACAACTGAAAGTATATCTCTCAATTTTAATATTTTATTTTTACGCTTGCTTTTTAAAGCACCAAAGCACTATTTGTATGAAAGGTGCTCTATAAATAAAGTTTATTATTATTCTTTTTAATATTATTATTATACTTTGTTACATTTTTGGTTAGGACAAAGATTCTAGTAGAGGTGGCCTCTTTTACCCTGTTCCAAAAAATTGGAAAACTACCTTCAGAATACACTGACAATGACCATCTACTGTCTCCTCTAACTGTGTATTGTCATCATGCATATCTTGTGTATTATTTATTGTAGTTGGTTCTGTCATTCTGTAAAGAAGCCACCTTTCAAGGCACTATATAAAATAATGTTTGTTATTATTATTTACATTTTTCATCGTAAAATCTGGCGAAGAGTCTTAAGAGAATATCAAAGAACACGTTGCTCTTACCTTTCCATTCCAAGAAATGCCCTCAGCTCGGATTGCAGAGATTGACCTCTCTGTCTCAAATTCTGAGAAACATAGACTCGATTGAAAAATGACCATTTCCTAAGATTCACATAACATCACCAGTCAACATTTGCCACTTGACATCAATAGAAACCATAGAGTACATGACATTTCCAATCAGTTTTCTTTCAAGGTACAATAGCAATCGCCTTGCCAGAAGAGTTATACTGCGGTAGATAAATATTACAAATGTCAGATACACGCAGAGTTGTTTGGATTACTATGAAAAGATTGTCAAATATATTTATGTTCATTATATTTCTTGGAGTGACAGAGCTAAAGAGAAAAAAATACTTACCTTTATCTCTGCAGACAGGATCGCAAGGGATTCCCTTATACTGGGTTCCTATATAACAAATAATACATTATTCAAAAAACATGATATTTCTCTGTCCATTGGCAGCATGATTGTTTATCATTACAGTTTTAGTTAGCTTTAATTTTGTAAACCCCAAGTAAACATAGTTTGTGCCTTTCTCTGAACCTTTTGGCATTTCAATTCAGTTGTTTGTAAGCTTATTTTACAGTTGCTAGGTTGATGAAGTTCCTGAACCGTGCAGTATTTCTTTTGGGTTTGGTGCGAATCATATTCTAGCGGTTGGGGGAAAAAAGCACAGGTGCCATCCCACCATTAAACCCTGAAACTTACCTTAGCCGATTCTTCAACTAAACCAGACATGTTAACTAAGGGTTACAGTATGTTTCAAAGTGTGTATTTTAGCAAACACAACTGAAGTTCTGTTGTCTCCTTGGAGACACCTGGAACTGGTGTGATGCTGGTTCTATGACATCATTCGTTCTAAATGTAAATGCAGGTATTGGCACAACATAGTAAATTGATGTAAAGTTATGGATCCATTTATGATTTTCACTCAGTTTGAAAGAGTTCCTGTCGTGTGGTTAAACTTTGTGTTACGGAGGGTTAACTGGGGTTCTGGCTATTAGTTAGGCTTGGTCATTCAGTCATCTGGTTCATGAAATAGGAAGCTAAGAGATCTGTGTTTTAGTTTTACTGTTTGTTTTTGTTCCATAGAATAAGAAATGTTTCATTAATATTAGTAATAGAGTAGCTGTTTCTCTAAACAGTGTGTGTCAGTTTGCACTGCAGGTGTGCCAGGTAGAGACCATTTAAGAACGAAAAAATATGCTGTCATTTACTGCCGTGGCTAATTTCTGTTAACCTTGTCTCTCACTCACTTTGATGAGCAAAATGTTCATACATAAAGCATACATTTCTGATTGGTCAGAAGAGCTTCTTAACATATAAGGTATAAAGAAAGTCAGAAAGTTAGGCACTTAGGTCAGCCTTAGGCAGTTAACCAAGACCATAATCCGATAAGAAGCTATTCCCTTTCATGTTGCTAAATCACATGTAGGATACATGAGTTACACCTCCACTTAAGAGACCTTAAAGAGACCTTGGCCAGCCAGGAGTGTGGAAAACCGTAAAACAGTTCTTGAGGACCTAATTGTTAACTCTTAACAGGCAAAGGTTCCTTCAGTCCTATGAGAAATATTTTAGAATTGAACTAAAGTGTGTTTCCGATACAGGAGCATATGTCTGTCAGGGCCTGTTGGAGAGGCCCTGCGTGAGAACCCCTGGCTGCAGTTCCACATCCCCCTGAAAGTAAATAGAGCCATAAGCATGGAGCTAAGGACACTGCTCCAGGACATGCTGGCTGTCGATCCTGACCAGCGACCAGAAGCCATCCAGCTGAAGAAGCAAGTCAGGCAAGCCATGGCACGAGAGAAAACATCTTTGTAGTGACTGATAGCAAGATGTCCGTGACCAAGGGCAATTCTTCTGAGTTAAGTCTGATTTCATTTTTATGTCCCGAAAGGCCACTGCCTTTGTGCTGTAGATTTCTGATTTAGACGGGCATTTCTATGGACAACTTTGACTTTTCTGTGGGTCCAATGAAAATATTTTTTTTTACTTATTCTTTGCTACAGTTTTCGAAAGTTTAAAGACATTCACTGAGTTGACGATAAAGGAAAAGTTTCATCTTTCACCTCTTGGAAGGTAGGCCGGTCAGAGGTACAATATATGTCTTCATGTCTTCATCCTCCATGTTTGTAACTACAGGTTTCACAGTGTTGAGCTAAGACACAAAAACACCTACAAGTGGCAGTTCCAAATGTATCAAATGTATAAACCTGGGCTGAAAAAGTGTGTACAGTATATACTCTGTGTAGGTCTGATAAAAGTATTCGAGTCAAAGTGTCATATGGATACAAATTCTCATGATTTTGTATTGTGTGTTTTTTCTCTGTTCTGCTTTATTGAAAGAAATCAGATGCTCTTCCTGAAACTTACCTTAGCTGATTCTTCAGCTAAACCAGACAGACTTCTGAAATTCTCAAATATTATCAAATCTTGTTGGTGCAGAGGTGGTGGAGCCCATTACCAACAGACTCACAGCTGAAATTGCTGTGAAAAGGGCTTCTACCAAATATTAACATGTGGGTGAAAATGTATACAATTGTAATATTTCCTTTTTTCCCATGGAAAGTATAACATATGTGGTGTGAGAAAGAGGTCCTCATTTAATTGCATGAAACTCTGGTACTTGCGCAACAAACTGATCAAAGTTCAAGGGGGTATACGCTTTCTGTAGACACTTTATTTCCTCTTTTTCCATACTCTAAGAAATGATTTGGGAAACCTGTGGGACACTGGAGGTCATTATACATGAGCCTCTTTCTGCACCTTTTAAGCCATTGAAACCTAGTTGCCTTGTTACAAGGTCTAATATTACAGTAGGTGTGGTTTCCGTCTCCTAATTTCTGAGAATGATCAAATTGGGGAATAAATTGTAGGGAATACCACTCTTGCACTTCTAAGAAAAGACTATCTCAAATGAAACTCGCTATAGAAAGACATCTTGTTGAAAAATTCTTTATTTTTTGTCATTTCTAAAGAAAAAACATTCATCAAGTCCTTCACAAATGTTTTGTTTGTGACTTTCTCTGTTGTTCCCTTTCACACTCAACTGAACTATGTGTTATGTCTTGTAAACGTAATCAAACATTTCACTTAGGTGTGTGGGTTAACACAAACCCATATTGTATGAAACATTCAGTTTTTCATTCCCGTTTTTTCTAACAATTGCATCCATGCTAGGACTACAGTAAACAACACTTTTTACGAAAGTAAATGAAATTGTTCATTAAACAAGACACATTGTTTTAAATGTATGCAATACGACGACACTAAAAACAACACTGAAACTTTTTATTGAAATACTGTACGAGATTGTGCATATTCAATGGATTTCTCCTGGTGCTTTTTTTCATCAGTCTTTTCATATTCTTGTTCTCTACTCAGGTGTCTCCTGTTCCTTTGGTGATGTCTGCTGTACACACATGGCATCATACACTTGAGCAAAGAGTGATACCACCGTTTGTTCTTCTCCTAAAATAAAGATGAACATTGACAAAAGTCAGAAGCACTCTTTTCTTTGACAGACGAACAAACAATGCAAGAATAACCATACTCTCTGTTCCTTACTCATTCCTACCTACCTGTTTGACCACTTTGTCTGCTTCAGTCAGGACAGGGTGCTGGGGCTGACTCTGAGCAATCTGAGAAGAGCTCTCTGTGATCTTCTCCCCTACAGTGGCTACATTGTACTCTGTTTGAAATCCAGGTATTGCCTCCGGTAAGTTCCTCGGTCCTTTTTGGGACTTGAAAGGGTAGAATCATTTTGTGACTACATTTCATTGTCATGCACTGATATGTTCTGGTTTGTGTTCGATTACTGCAGGCGTTCAAGTACTTTCTTTTTGTTCTAGATTGGCAGTGTTTGAGATGGTAGGAACTTGTCATATTCTCAACTTATTTTTTCTATGAGACTCTGAATGCTCTGTAAACATACTATTTTAGCAATTCTTAGAAATCTGAAAGCACTGTTACCTGTATCATTTTTTGTCTTGGTAGTAGTATTGCAGCTCCAACATCAGCACTTAAATAATGGTTTGTGATGTTACTTGTCCTTGGAGTTAGTATACTCCTGAGAAGTCAAGAGAAATCTTACGTAAGCATTAATTATGTTTCACTTTTGAAAGCAAAGTACGTGTCAAGTACTTTGAAGGCATTTGTTGATACTTTTAAGCACTTTCGTTGATTATTATTATCCTTCAATTAGTTATTACAAGTCCAACATTCATTTCTATGGACAACTTTGACTTTTCTGTGGGTCCAATGAAAATATTTTTTTTTACTTATTCTTTGCTACAGTTTTCGAAAGTTTAAAGACATTCACTGAGTTGACGATAAAGGAAAAGTTTCATCTTTCACCTCTTGGAAGGTAGGCCGGTCAGAGGTACAATATATGTCTTCATGTCTTCATCCTCCATGTTTGTAACTACAGGTTTCACAGTGTTGAGCTAAGACACAAAAACACCTACAAGTGGCAGTTCCAAATGTATCAAATGTATAAACCTGGGCTGAAAAAGTGTGTACAGTATATACTCTGTGTAGGTCTGATAAAAGTATTCGAGTCAAAGTGTCATATGGATACAAATTCTCATGATTTTGTATTGTGTGTTTTTTCTCTGTTCTGCTTTATTGAAAGAAATCAGATGCTCTTCCTGAAACTTACCTTAGCTGATTCTTCAGCTAAACCAGACAGACTTCTGAAATTCTCAAATATTATCAAATCTTGTTGGTGCAGAGGTGGTGGAGCCCATTACCAACAGACTCACAGCTGAAATTGCTGTGAAAAGGGCTTCTACCAAATATTAACATGTGGGTGAAAATGTATACAATTGTAATATTTCCTTTTTTCCCATGGAAAGTATAACATATGTGGTGTGAGAAAGAGGTCCTCATTTAATTGCATGAAACTCTGGTACTGGCGCAACAAACTGATCAAAGTTCAAGGGGGTATACGCTTTCTGTAGACACTTTATTTCCTCTTTTTCCATACTCTAAGAAATGATTTGGGAAACCTGTGGGACACTGGAGGTCATTATACATGAGCCTCTTTCTGCACCTTTTAAGCCATTGAAACCTAGTTGCCTTGTTACAAGGTCTAATATTACAGTAGGTGTGGTTTCCGTCTCCTAATTTCTGAGAATGATCAAATTGGGGAATAAATTGTAGGGAATACCACTCTTGCACTTCTAAGAAAAGACTATCTCAAATGAAACTCGCTATAGAAAGACATCTTGTTGAAAAATTCTTTATTTTTTGTCATTTCTAAAGAAAAAACATTCATCAAGTCCTTCACAAATGTTTTGTTTGTGACTTTCTCTGTTGTTCCCTTTCACACTCAACTGAACTATGTGTTATGTCTTGTAAACGTAATCAAACATTTCACTTAGGTGTGTGGGTTAACACAAACCCATATTGTATGAAACATTCAGTTTTTCATTCCCGTTTTTTCTAACAATTGCATCCATGCTAGGACTACAGTAAACAACACTTTTTACGAAAGTAAATGAAATTGTTCATTAAACAAGACACATTGTTTTAAATGTATGCAATACGACGACACTAAAAACAACACTGAAACTTTTTATTGAAATACTGTACCTGATTGTGCATATTCAATGGATTTCTCCTGGTGCTTTTTTTCATCAGTTTTTTCATATTCTTGTTCTCTACTCAGGTGTCTCCTGTTCCTTTGGTGATGTCTGCTGTACACACATGGCATCATACACTTGAGCAAAGTGTGATACCACCGTTTGTTCTTCTCCTAAAATAAAGATGAACATTGACAAAAGTCAGAAGCACTCTTTTCTTTGACAGACGAACAAACAATGCAAGAATAACCATACTCTCTGTTCCTTACTCATTCCTACCTACCTGTTTGACCACTTTGTCTGCTTCAGTCAGGACAGGGTGCTGGGGCTGACTCTGAGCAATCTGAGAAGAGCTCTCTGTGATCTTCTCCCCTACAGTGGCTACATTGTACTCTGTTTGAAATCCAGGTATCGCCTCCGGTAAGTTCCTCGGTCCTTTTTGGGACTTGAAAGGGTAGAATCATTTTGTGACTACATTTCATTGTCATGCACTGATATGTTCTGGTTTGTGTTCGATTACTGCAGGCGTTCAAGTACTTTCTTTTTGTTCTAGATTGGCATGTTTGAGATGGTAGGAACTTGTCATATTCTCAACTTATTTTCTCTATGAGACTCTGAATGCTCTGTAAACATACTATTTTAGCAATTCTTAGAAATCTGAAAGCAGTGTTACCTGTATCATTTTTTGTCTTGGTAGTAGTATTGTAGCTCCAACATCAGCACTTAAATAATGGTTTGTGATGTTACTTGTCCTTGGAGTTAGTATACTCCTGAGAAGTCAAGAGAAATCTTACGTAAGCATTAATTATGTTTCTCTTTTGAAAGCAAAGTACGTGTCAAGTACTTTGAAGGCATTTGTTGATACTTTTAAGCACTTTCGTTGATTATTATTATCCTTCAATTAGTTATTACAAGTCCAACATTCTTACATGATCTCACTCCATATTCAGAATGTGGGAATACAGTTGTTTTAAGGAAATGCCACTGAATAGATAGTAGCTGCACTCTACAAAGATGAATTTGCTAATTAATCAGTCAGGGACACAGCTTATACTTCAGTAGTCTTAGATCATGTAATGATGATTATTGTACTTTATAACTAGCAAAATCCCCATATCCTGTTCATTGCCCCTTTTTCAGTCATGTGGATTGACTTATGCCTGAAGTGGTTAATTCTCACCTTGACATCTCATAGAACAACTGAATCTCTACCAAGGGTGAATGTGTCCTTCCTCTTAATGTCTAAAAGAAAAGGTTAAAATTCATTGAAGCAAAATGCAACAACCCAAAATGTTGGGGAAGTCGTTTCCACAGTTATTTCATATGACAGTGCTTGGAGTGAAACTACATGACCATGGTGAAGAAGTAAAAACACTTTACCTTGTTCCTCCTGACTGATGTCCTTATGCGTGTTTTGCACAGTTGAGCGTTTTGTGTCTTGTCGTCTGTGTAGGCAACAGCCCTCTTCCCTGGGATAGAACTAGATGATATTTAGACACGTTAATTTGACTTCTCCATTGCTCACATTGATGTGGATATGATTATAATGCTCGGTTTTGTGGGCTTCCCAAGAAAACAATAAATCCCTTACTACTTGTTCGAAATGCAGTAGCACAGATCCTAACAAATACAAGAAAGAGAATATCATTCCTGTTTTGAAAAAACTTCACCGGTCACCTGTATTATCTAGGATAAATTTGAAAGTTCTTTTACTTGTTTTTAAAGCTTTAAGCGACCTAGCACGTCTGTACCTTACTGAATGTCTGTCTTCATATGTTCCTATACGTGACCTGAGATCTGCACATACTGGCCTACTGCAAATACCACATGTGAAATGCAGAAAGAGTGGAGAGGCTGCTTTTTGTTTTTATGCTTCTAAATTATGAAACTCACTTCCACTTTTTATTAGGCAGTCAAGCTCGGTACATTGTTTTAAAAAACATTTGAAAATGTTGCTTTTAGTTAAAGTGGTTCTTTGTTCTTTCTATTTCTGTTTCTTTTTTTAGTTCTCTTTAATTGTTCTTATTTTATTACGACTTTCCTAATTTGTATTTATTTAATTGACATGTATGTTGCTTTACTGTATTGCTGTATTTTCCTTTACAACTGAAAGTATATCTCTCAATTTTAATATTTTATTTTTACGCTTGCTTTTTAAAGCACCAAAGCACTATTTGTATGAAAGGTGCTCTATAAATAAAGTTTATTATTATTCTTTTTAATATTATTATTATACTTTGTTACATTTTTGGTTAGGACAAAGATTCTAGTAGAGGTGGCCTCTTTTACCCTGTTCCAAAAAATTGGAAAACTACCTTCAGAATACACTGACAATGACCATCTACTGTCTCCTCTAACTGTGTATTGTCATCATGCATATCTTGTGTATTATTTATTGTAGTTGGTTCTGTCATTCTGTAAAGAAGCCACCTTTCAAGGCACTATATAAAATAATGTTTGTTATTATTATTTACATTTTTCATCGTAAAATCTGGCGAAGAGTCTTAAGAGAATATCAAAGAACACGTTGCTCTTACCTTTCCATTCCAAGAAATGCCCTCAGCTCGGATTGCAGAGATTGACCTCTCTGTCTCAAATTCTGAGAAACATAGACTCGATTGAAAAATGACCATTTCCTAAGATTCACATAACATCACCAGTCAACATTTGCCACTTGACATCAATAGAAACCATAGAGTACATGACATTTCCAATCAGTTTTCTTTCAAGGTACAATAGCAATCGCCTTGCCAGAAGAGTTATACTGCGGTAGATAAATATTACAAATGTCAGATACACGCAGAGTTGTTTGGATTACTATGAAAAGATTGTCAAATATATTTATGTTCATTATATTTCTTGGAGTGACAGAGCTAAAGAGAAAAAAATACTTACCTTTATCTCTGCAGACAGGATCGCAAGGGATTCCCTTATACTGGGTTCCTATATAACAAATAATACATTATTCAAAAAACATGATATTTCTCTGTCCATTGGCAGCATGATTGTTTATCATTACAGTTTTAGTTAGCTTTAATTTTGGAAACCCCAAGTAAACATAGTTTGTGCCTTTCTCTGAACTTTTTGGCATTTCAATTCAGTTGTTTGTAAGCTTATTTTACAGTTGCTAGGTTGATGAAGTTCCTGAACTGTGCAGTATTTCTTTTGGGTTTGGTGCGAATCATATTCTAGCGGTTGGGGGAAAAAAGCACAGGTGCCATCCCACCATTAAACCCTGAAACTTACCTTAGCCGATTCTTCAACTAAACCAGACATGTTAACTAAGGGTTACAGTATGTTTCAAAGTGTGTATTTTAGCAAACACAACTGAAGTTCTGTTGTCTCCTTGGAGACACCTGGAACTGGTGTGATGCTGGTTCTATGACATCATTCGTTCTAAATGTAAATGCAGGTATTGGCACAACATAGTAAATTGATGTAAAGTTATGGATCCATTTATGATTTTCACTCAGTTTGAAAGAGTTCCTGTCGTGTGGTTAAACTTTGTGTTACGGAGGGTTAACTGGGGTTCTGGCTATTAGTTAGGCTTGGTCATTCAGTCATCTGGTTCATGAAATAGGAAGCTAAGAGATCTGTGTTTTAGTTTTACTGTTTGTTTTTGTTCCATAGAATAAGAAATGTTTCATTAATATTAGTAATAGAGTAGCTGTTTCTCTAAACAGTGTGTGTCAGTTTGCACTGCAGGTGTGCCAGGTAGAGACCATTTAAGAACGAAAAAATATGCTGTCATTTACTGCCGTGGCTAATTTCTGTTAACCTTGTCTCTCACTCACTTTGATGAGCAAAATGTTCATACATAAAGCATACATTTCTGATTGGTCAGAAGAGCTTCTTAACATATAAGGTATAAAGAAAGTCAGAAAGTTAGGCACTTAGGTCAGCCTTAGGCAGTTAACCAAGACCATAATCCGATAAGAAGCTATTCCCTTTCATGTTGCTAAATCACATGTAGGATACATGAGTTACACCTCCACTTAAGAGACCTTAAAGAGACCTTGGCCAGCCAGGAGTGTGGAAAACCGTAAAACAGTTCTTGAGGACCTAATTGTTAACTCTTAACAGGCAAAGGTTCCTTCAGTCCTATGAGAAATATTTTAGAATTGAACTAAAGTGTGTTTCCGATACAGGAGCATATGTCTGTCAGGGCCTGTTGGAGAGGCCCTGCGTGAGAACCCCTGGCTGCAGTTCCACATCCCCCTGAAAGTAAATAGAGCCATAAGCATGGAGCTAAGGACACTGCTCCAGGACATGCTGGCTGTCGATCCTGACCAGCAACCAGAAGCCATCCAGCTGAAGAAGCAAGTCAGGCAAGCCATGGCACGAGAGAAAACATCTTTGTAGTGACTGATAGCAAGATGTCCGTGACCAAGGGCAATTCTTCTGAGTTAAGTCTGATTTCATTTTTATGTCCCGAAAGGCCACTGCCTTTGTGCTGTAGATTTCTGATTTAGACGGGCATTTCTATGGACAACTTTGACTTTTCTGTGGGTCCAATGAAAATATTTTTTTTTACTTATTCTTTGCTACAGTTTTCGAAAGTTTAAAGACATTCACTGAGTTGACGATAAAGGAAAAGTTTCATCTTTCACCTCTTCGAAGGTAGGCCGGTCAGAGGTACAATATATGTCTTCATGTCTTCATCCTCCATGTTTGTAACTACAGGTTTCACAGTGTTGAGCTAAGACACAAAAACACCTACAAGTGGCAGTTCCAAATGTATCAAATGTATAAACCTGGGCTGAAAAAGTGTGTACAGTATATACTCTGTGTAGGTCTGATAAAAGTATTCGAGTCAAAGTGTCATATGGATACAAATTCTCATGATTTTGTATTGTGTGTTTTTTCTCTGTTCTGCTTTATTGAAAGAAATCAGATGCTCTTCCTGAAACTTACCTTAGCTGATTCTTCAGCTAAACCAGACAGACTTCTGAAATTCTCAAATATTATCAAATCTTGTTGGTGCAGAGGTGGTGGAGCCCATTACCAACAGACTCACAGCTGAAATTGCTGTGAAAAGGGCTTCTACCAAATATTAACATGTGGGTGAAAATGTATACAATTGTAATATTTCCTTTTTTCCCATGGAAAGTATAACATATGTGGTGTGAGAAAGAGGTCCTCATTTAATTGCATGAAACTCTGGTACTTGCGCAACAAACTGATCAAAGTTCAAGGGGGTATACGCTTTCTGTAGACACTTTATTTCCTCTTTTTCCATACTCTAAGAAATGATTTGGGAAACCTGTGGGACACTGGAGGTCATTATACATGAGCCTCTTTCTGCACCTTTTAAGCCATTGAAACCTAGTTGCCTTGTTACAAGGTCTAATATTACAGTAGGTGTGGTTTCCGTCTCCTAATTTCTGAGAATGATCAAATTGGGGAATAAATTGTAGGGAATACCACTCTTGCACTTCTAAGAAAAGACTATCTCAAATGAAACTCGCTATAGAAAGACATCTTGTTGAAAAATTCTTTATTTTTTGTCATTTCTAAAGAAAAAACATTCATCAAGTCCTTCACAAATGTTTTGTTTGTGACTTTCTCTGTTGTTCCCTTTCACACTCAACTGAACTATGTGTTATGTCTTGTAAACGTAATCAAACATTTCACTTAGGTGTGTGGGTTAACACAAACCCATATTGTATGAAACATTCAGTTTTTCATTCCCGTTTTTTCTAACAATTGCATCCATGCTAGGACTACAGTAAACAACACTTTTTACGAAAGTAAATGAAATTGTTCATTAAACAAGACACATTGTTTTAAATGTATGCAATACGACGACACTAAAAACAACACTGAAACTTTTTATTGAAATACTGTACGAGATTGTGCATATTCAATGGATTTCTCCTGGTGCTTTTTTTCATCAGTTTTTTCATATTCTTGTTCTCTACTCAGGTGTCTCCTGTTCCTTTGGTGATGTCTGCTGTACACACATGGCATCATACACTTGAGCAAAGTGTGATACCACCGTTTGTTCTTCTCCTAAAATAAAGATGAACATTGACAAAAGTCAGAAGCACTCTTTTCTTTGACAGACGAACAAACAATGCAAGAATAACCATACTCTCTGTTCCTTACTCATTCCTACCTACCTGTTTGACCACTTTGTCTGCTTCAGTCAGGACAGGGTGCTGGGGCTGACTCTGAGCAATCTGAGAAGAGCTCTCTGTGATCTTCTCCCCTACAGTGGCTACATTGTACTCTGTTTGAAATCCAGGTATCGCCTCCGGTAAGTTCCTCGGTCCTTTTTGGGACTTGAAAGGGTAGAATCATTTTGTGACTACATTTCATTGTCATGCACTGATATGTTCTGGTTTGTGTTCGATTACTGCAGGCGTTCAAGTACTTTCTTTTTGTTCTAGATTGGCATGTTTGAGATGGTAGGAACTTGTCATATTCTCAACTTATTTTCTCTATGAGACTCTGAATGCTCTGTAAACATACTATTTTAGCAATTCTTAGAAATCTGAAAGCAGTGTTACCTGTATCATTTTTTGTCTTGGTAGTAGTATTGTAGCTCCAACATCAGCACTTAAATAATGGTTTGTGATGTTACTTGTCCTTGGAGTTAGTATACTCCTGAGAAGTCAAGAGAAATCTTACGTAAGCATTAATTATGTTTCACTTTTGAAAGCAAAGTACGTGTCAAGTACTTTGAAGGCATTTGTTGATACTTTTAAGCACTTTCGTTGATTATTATTATCCTTCAATTAGTTATTACAAGTCCAACATTCTTACATGATCTCACTCCATATTCAGAATGTGGGAATACAGTTGTTTTAAGGAAATGCCACTGAATAGATAGTAGCTGCACTCTACAAAGATGAATTTGCTAATTAATCAGTCAGGGACACAGCTTATACTTCAGTAGTCTTAGATCATGTAATGATGATTATTGTACTTTATAACTAGCAAAATCCCCATATCCTGTTCATTGCCCCTTTTTCAGTCATGTGGATTGACTTATGCCTGAAGTGGTTAATTCTCACCTTGACATCTCATAGAACAACTGAATCTCTACCAAGGGTGAATGTGTCCTTCCTCTTAATGTCTAAAAGAAAAGGTTAAAATTCATTGAAGCAAAATGCAACAACCCAAAATGTTGGGGAAGTCGTTTCCACAGTTATTTCATATGACAGTGCTTGGAGTGAAACTACATGACCATGGTGAAGAAGTAAAAACACTTTACCTTGTTCCTCCTGACTGATGTCCTTATGCGTGTTTTGCACAGTTGAGCGTTTTGTGTCTTGTCGTCTGTGTAGGCAACAGCCCTCTTCCCTGGGATAGAACTAGATGATATTTAGACACGTTAATTTGACTTCTCCATTGCTCACATTGATGTGGATATGATTATAATGCTCGGTTTTGTGGGCTTCCCAAGAAAACAATAAATCCCTTACTACTTGTTCGAAATGCAGTAGCACAGATCCTAACAAATACAAGAAAGAGAATATCATTCCTGTTTTGAAAAAACTTCACCGGTCACCTGTATTATCTAGGATAAATTTGAAAGTTCTTTTACTTGTTTTTAAAGCTTTAAGCGACCTAGCACGTCTGTACCTTACTGAATGTCTGTCTTCATATGTTCCTATACGTGACCTGAGATCTGCACATACTGGCCTACTGCAAATACCACATGTGAAATGCAGAAAGAGTGGTGAGGCTGCTTTTTGTTTTTATGCTTCTAAATTATGAAACTCACTTCCACTTTTTATTAGGCAGTCAAGCTCGGTACATTGTTTTAAAAAACATTTGAAAATGTTGCTTTTAGTTAAAGTGGTTCTTTGTTCTTTCTATTTCTGTTTCTTTTTTTAGTTCTCTTTAATTGTTCTTATTTTATTACGACTTTCCTAATTTGTATTTATTTAATTGACATGTATGTTGCTTTACTGTATTGCTGTATTTTCCTTTACAACTGAAAGTATATCTCTCAATTTTAATATTTTATTTTTACGCTTGCTTTTTAAAGCACCAAAGCACTATTTGTATGAAAGGTGCTCTATAAATAAAGTTTATTATTATTATTTTTAATATTATTATTATATTTTGTTACATTTTTTGTTAGGACAAAGATTCTAGTAGAGGTGGCCTCTTTTACCCTGTTCCAAAAAATTGGAAAACTACCTTCAGAATACACTGACAATGACCATCTACTGTCTCCTCTAACTGTGTATTGTCATCATGCATATCTTGTGTATTATTTATTGTAGTTGGTTCTGTCATTCTGTAAAGAAGCCACCTTTCAAGGCACTATATAAAATAATGTTTGTTATTATTATTTACATTTTTCATCGTAAAATCTGGCGAAGAGTCTTAAGAGAATATCAAAGAACACGTTGCTCTTACCTTTCCATTCCAAGAAATGCCCTCAGCTCGGATTGCAGAGATTGACCTCTCTGTCTCAAATTCTGAGAAACATAGACTCGATTGAAAAATGACCATTTCCTAAGATTCACATAACATCACCAGTCAACATTTGCCACTTGACATCAATAGAAACCATAGAGTACATGACATTTCCAATCAGTTTTCTTTCAAGGTACAATAGCAATCGCCTTGCCAGAAGAGTTATACTGCGGTAGATAAATATTACAAATGTCAGATACACGCAGAGTTGTTTGGATTACTATGAAAAGATTGTCAAATATATTTATGTTCATTATATTTCTTGGAGTGACAGAGCTAAAGAGAAAAAAATACTTACCTTTATCTCTGCAGACAGGATCGCAAGGGATTCCCTTATACTGGGTTCCTATATAACAAATAATACATTATTCAAAAAACATGATATTTCTCTGTCCATTGGCAGCATGATTGTTTATCATTACAGTTTTAGTTAGCTTTAATTTTGGAAACCCCAAGTAAACATAGTTTGTGCCTTTCTCTGAACTTTTTGGCATTTCAATTCAGTTGTTTGTAAGCTTATTTTACAGTTGCTAGGTTGATGAAGTTCCTGAACTGTGCAGTATTTCTTTTGGGTTTGGTGCGAATCATATTCTAGCGGTTGGGGGAAAAAAGCACAGGTGCCATCCCACCATTAAACCCTGAAACTTACCTTAGCCGATTCTTCAACTAAACCAGACATGTTAACTAAGTGTTACAGTATGTTTCAAAGTGTGTATTTTAGCAAACACAACTGAAGTTCTGTTGTCTCCTTGGAGACACCTGGAACTGGTGTGATGCTGGTTCTATGACATCATTCGTTCTAAATGTAAATGCAGGTATTGGCACAACATAGTAAATTGATGTAAAGTTATGGATCCATTTATGATTTTCACTCAGTTTGAAAGAGTTCCTGTCGTGTGGTTAAACTTTGTGTTACGGAGGGTTAACTGGGGTTCTGGCTACTAGTTAGGCTTGGTCATTCAGTCATCTGGTTCATGAAATAGGAAGCTAAGAGATCTGTGTTTTAGTTTTACTGTTTGTTTTTGTTCCATAGAATAAGAAATGTTTCATTAATATTAGTAATAGAGTAGCTGTTTCTCTAAACAGTGTGTGTCAGTTTGCACTGCAGGTGTGCCAGGTAGAGACCATTTAAGAACCCAAAAATATGCTGTCATTTACTGCCGTGGCTAATTTCTGTTAACCTTGTCTCTCACTCACTTTGATGAGCAAAATGTTCATACATAAAGCATACATTTCTGATTGGTCAGAAGAAGCTTCTTAACATATAAGGTATATAGAAAGTCAGAAAGTTAGGCACTTAGGTCAGCCTTAGGCAGTTAACCAAGACCATAATCCGATAAGAAGCTATTCCCTTTTATGTTGCTAAATCACATGTAGGATACATGAGTTACACCTCCACTTAAGAGACCTTAAAGAGACCTTGGCCAGCCAGGAGTGTAGAAAACCGTAAAACAGTTCTTGAGGACCTAATTGTTAACTCTTAACAGGCAAAGGTTCCTTCAGTCCTATGAGAAATATTTTAGAATTGAACTAAAGTGTGTTTCCGATACAGGAGCATATGTCTGTCAGGGCCTGTTGGAGAGGCCCTGCGTGAGAACCCCTGGCTGCAGTTCCACATCCCCCTGAAAGTAAATAGAGCCATAAGCATGGAGCTAAGGACACTGCTCCAGGACATGCTGGCTGTCGATCCTGACCAGCAACCAGAAGCCATCCAGCTGAAGAAGCAAGTCAGGCAAGCCATGGCACGAGAGAAAACATCTTTGTAGTGACTGATAGCAAGATGTCCGTGACCAAGGGCAATTCTTCTGAGTTAAGTCTGATTTCATTTTTATGTCCCGAAAGGCCACTGCCTTTGTGCTGTAGATTTCTGATTTAGACGGGCATTTCTATGGACAACTTTGACTTTTCTGTGGGTCCAATGAAAATATTTTTTTTTACTTATTCTTTGCTACAGTTTTCGAAAGTTTAAAGACATTCACTGAGTTGACGATAAAGGAAAAGTTTCATCTTTCACCTCTTCGAAGGTAGGCCGGTCAGAGGTACAATATATGTCTTCATGTCTTCATCCTCCATGTTTGTAACTACAGGTTTCACAGTGTTGAGCTAAGACACAAAAACACCTACAAGTGGCAGTTCCAAATGTATCAAATGTATAAACCTGGGCTGAAAAAGTGTGTACAGTATATACTCTGTGTAGGTCTGATAAAAGTATTCGAGTCAAAGTGTCATATGGATATAAATTCTCATGATTTTGTATTGTGTGTTTTTTCTCTGTTCTGCTTTATTGAAAGAAATCAGATGCTCTTCCTGAAACTTACCTTAGCTGATTCTTCAGCTAAACCAGACAGACTTCTGAAATTCTCAAATATTATCAAATCTTGTTGGTGCAGAGGTGGTGGAGCCCATTACCAACAGACTCACAGCTGAAATTGCTGTGAAAAGGGCTTCTACCAAATATTAACATGTGGGTGAAAATGTATACAATTGTAATATTTCCTTTTTTCCCATGGAAAGTATAACATATGTGGTGTGAGAAAGAGGTCCTCATTTAATTGCATGAAACTCTGGTACTGGCGCAACAAACTGATCAAAGTTCAAGGGGGTATACGCTTTCTGTAGACACTTTATTTCCTCTTTTTCCATACTCTAAGAAATGATTTGGGAAACCTGTGGGACACTGGAAGTCATTATACATGAGCCTCTTTCTGCACCTTTTAAGCCATTGAAACCTAGTTGCCTTGTTACAAGGTCTAATATTACAGTAGGTGTGGTTTCCGTCTCCTAATTTCTGAGAATGATCAAATTGGGGAATAAATTGTAGGGAATACCACTCTTGCACTTCTAAGAAAAGACTATCTCAAATGAAACTCGCTATAGAAAGACATCTTGTTGAAAAATTCTTTATTTTTTGTCATTTCTAAAGAAAAAACATTCATCAAGTCCTTCACAAATGTTTTGTTTGTGACTTTCTCTGTTGTTCCCTTTCACACTCAACTGAACTATGTGTTATGTCTTGTAAACGTAATCAAACATTTCACTTAGGTGTGTGGGTTAACACAAACCCATATTGTATGAAACATTCAGTTTTTCATTCCCGTTTTTTCTAACAATTGCATCCATGCTAGGACTACAGTAAACAACACTTTTTACGAAAGTAAATGAAATTGTTAATTAAACAAGACACATTGTTTTAAATGTATGCAATACGACGACACTAAAAACAACACTGAAACTTTTTATTGAAATACTGTACGAGATTGTGCATATTCAATGGATTTCTCCTGGTGCTTTTTTTCATCAGTCTTTTCATATTCTTGTTCTCTACTCAGGTGTCTCCTGTTCCTTTGGTGATGTCTGCTGTACACACATGGCATCATACACTTGAGCAAAGTGTGATACCACCGTTTGTTCTTCTCCTAAAATAAAGATGAACATTGACAAAAGTCAGAAGCACTCTTTTCTTTGACAGACGAACAAACAATGCAAGAATAACCATACTCTCTGTTCCTTACTCATTTCTACCTACCTGTTTGACCACTTTGTCTGCTTCAGTCAGGACAGGGTGCTGGGGCTGACTCTGAGCAATCTGAGAAGAGCTCTCTGTGATCTTCTCCCCTACAGTGGCTACATTGTACTCTGTTTGAAATCCAGGTATCGCCTCCGGTAAGTTCCTCGGTCCTTTTTGGGACTTGAAAGGGTAGAATCATTTTGTGACTACATTTCATTGTCATGCACTGATATGTTCTGGTTTGTGTTCGATTACTGCAGGCGTTCAAGTACTTTCTTTTTGTTCTAGATTGGCAGTGTTTGAGATGGTAGGAACTTGTCATATTCTCAACTTATTTTCTCTATGAGACTCTGAATGCTCTGTAAACATACTATTTTAGCAATTCTTAGAAATCTGAAAGCAGTGTTACCTGTATCATTTTTTGTCTTGGTAGTAGTATTGCAGCTCCAACATCAGCACTTAAATAATGGTTTGTGATGTTACTTGTCCTTGGAGTTAGTATACTCCTGAGAAGTCAAGAAAAATCTTACGTAAGCATTAATTATGTTTCACTTTTGAAAGCAAAGTACGTGTCAAGTACTTTGAAGGCATTTGTTGATACTTTTAAGCACTTTCGTTGATTATTATTATCCTTCAATTAGTTATTACAAGTCCAACATTCTTACATGATCTCACTCCATATTCAGAATGTGGGAATACAGTTGTTTTAAGGAAATGCCACTGAATAGATAGTAGCTGCACTCTACAAAGATGAATTTGCTAATTAATCAGTCAGGGACACAGCTTATACTTCAGTAGTCTTAGATCATGTAATGATGATTATTGTACTTTATAACTAGCAAAATCCCCATATCCTGTTCATTGCCCCTTTTTCAGTCATGTGGATTGACTTATGCCTGAAGTGGTTAATTCTCACCTTGACATCTCATAGAACAACTGAATCTCTACCAAGGGTGAATGTGTCCTTCCTCTTAATGTCTAAAAGAAAAGGTTAAAATTCATTGAAGCAAAATGCAACAACCCAAAATGTTAGGGATGTCGTTTCCACAGTTATTTCATATGACAGTGCTTGGAGTGAAACTACATGACCATGGTGAAGAAGTAAAAACACTTTACCTTGTTCCTCCTGACTGATGTCCTTATGCGTGTTTTGCACAGTTGAGCGTTTTGTGTCTTGTCGTCTGTGTAGGCAACAGCCCTCTTCCCTGGGATAGAACTAGATGATATTTAGACACGTTAATTTGACTTCTCCATTGCTCACATTGATGTGGATATGATTATAATGCTCTGTTTTGTGGGCTTCCCAAGAAAACAATAAATCCCTTACTACTTGTTCGAAATGCAGTAGCACAGATCCTAACAAATACAAGAAAGAGAATATCATTCCTGTTTTGAAAAAACTTCACCGGTCACCTGTATTATCTAGGATAAATTTGAAAGTTCTTTTACTTGTTTTGAAAGCTTTAAGCGACCTAGCACGTCTGTACCTTACTGAATGTCTGTCTTCATATGTTCCTATACGTGACCTGAGATCTGCACATACTGGCCTACTGCAAATACCACATGTGAAATGCAGAAAGAGTGGAGAGGCTGCTTTTTGTTTTTATGCTTCTAAATTATGAAACTCACTTCCACTTTTTATTAGGCAGTCAAGCTCGGTACATTGTTTTAAAAAACATTTGAAAATGTTGCTTTTAGTTAAAGTGGTTCTTTGTTCTTTCTATTTATGTTTCTTGTTTTAGTTCTCTTTAATTGTTCTTATTTTATTACGACTTTCCTAATTTGTATTTATTTAATTGACATGTATGTTGCTTTACTGTATTGCTGTATTTTCCTTTACAACTGAAAGTATATCTCTCAATTTTAATATTTTATTTTTACGCTTGGTTTTTAAAGCACCAAAGCACTATTTGTATGAAAGGTGCTCTATAAATAAAGTTTATTATTATTATTTTTAATATTATTATTATACTTTGTTACATTTTTGGTTAGGACAAAGATTCTAGTAGAGGTGGCCTCTTTTACCCTGTTCCAAAAAATTGGAAAACTACCTTCAGAATACACTGACAATGACCATCTACTGTCTCCTCTAACTGTGTATTGTCATCATGCATATCTTGTGTATTATTTATTGTAGTTGGTTCTGTCATTCTGTAAAGAAGCCACCTTTCAAGGCACTATATAAAATAATGTTTGTTATTATTATTTATATTTTTCATCGTAAAATCTGGCGAAGAGTCTTATGAGAATATCAAAGAACACGTTGCTCTTACCTTTCCATTCCAAGAAATGCCCTCAGCTCGGATTGCAGAGATTGACCTCTCTGTCTCAAATTCTGAGAAACATAGACTCGATTGAAAAATGACCATTTCCTAAGATTCACATAAGATCACCAGTCAACATTTGCCACTTGTCATCAATAGAAACCATAGAGTACATGACATTTCCAATCAGTTTTCTTTCAAGGTACAATAGCAATCGCCTTGCCAGAAGAGTTATACTGCGGTAGATAAATATTACAAATGTCAGATACACGCAGAGTTGTTTGGATTACTATGAAAAGATTGGCAAATATATTTATGTTCATTATATTTCTTGGAGTGACAGAGCTAAAGAGAAAAAAATACTTACCTTTATCTCTGCAGACAGGATCGCAAGGGATTCCCTTATACTGGGTTCCTATATAACAAATAATACATTATTCAAAAAACATGATATTTCTCTGTCCATTGGCAGCATTATTGTTTATCATTACAGTTTTAGTTAGCTTTAATTTTGGAAACCCCAAGTAAACATAGTTTGTGCCTTTCTCTGAACTTTTTGGCATTTCAATTCAGTTGTTTGTAAGCTAATTTTACAGTTGCTAGGTTGATGAAGTTCCTGAACTGTGCAGTATTTCTTTTGGGTTTGGTGCGAATCATATTCTAGCGGTTGGGGGAAAAAAGCACAGGTGCCATCCCACCATTAAACCCTGAAACTTACCTTAGCCGATTCTTCAACTAAACCAGACGTGTTAACTAAGTGTTACAGTATGTTTCAAAGTGTGTATTTTAGCAAACACAACTGAAGTTCTGTTGTCTCCTTGGAGACACCTGGAACTGGTGTGATGCTGGTTCTATGACATCATTCGTTCTAAATGTAAATGCAGGTATTGGCACAACATAGTAAATTGATGTAAAGTTATGGATCCATTTATGATTTTCACTCAGTTTGAAAGAGTTCCTGTCGTGTGGTTAAACTTTGTTATTCTTGGTCTTGACTTGGTCATTCAGTCATCTGGAAATAGGAAGCTAAGAGATCTGTGTTTTAGTTTTACTGTTTGTTTTTGTTCCATAGAATAAGAAATGTTTCATTAATATTAGTAATAGAGTAGCTGTTTCTCTAAACAGTGTGTGTCAGTTTGCACTGCAGGTGTGCCAGGTAGAGACCATTTAAGAACGAAAAAATATGCTGTCATTTACTGCCGTGGCTAATTTCTGTTAACCTTGTCTCTCACTCACTTTGATGAGCAAAATGTTCATACATAAAGCATACATTTCTGATTGGTCAGAAGAAGCTTCTTAACATATAAGGTAGAAAGAAAGTCAGAAAGTTAGGCACTTAGGTCAGCCTTAGGCAGTTAACCAAGACCATAATCCGATAAGAAGCTATTCCCTTTCATGTTGCTAAATCACATGTAGGATACATGAGTTACACCTCCACTTAAGAGACCTTAAAGAGACCTTGGCCAGAGAGGAGTGTGGAAAACCATAAAACAGTTCTTGAGGACCTAATTGTTAACTCTTAACAGGCAAAGGTTCCTTCAGTCCTATGAGAAATATTTTAGAATTGAACTAAAGTGTGTTTCCGATACAGGAGCATATGTCTGTCAGGGCCTGTTGGAGAGGCCCTGCGTGAGAACCCCTGGCTGCAGTTCCACATCCCCCTGAAAGTAAATAGAGCGATAAGCATGGAGCTAAGGACACTGCTCCAGGACATGCTGGCTGTCGATCCTGACCAGCGACCAGAAGCCATCCAGCTGAAGAAGCAAGTCAGGCAAGCCATGGCACGAGAGAAAACATCTTTGTAGTGACTGATAGCAAGATGTCCATGACCAAGGGCAATTCTTCTGAGCTAAGTCTGATTTCATTTTTATGTCCCGAAAGGCCACTGCCTTTGTGCTGTA
The DNA here is from genome assembly GCF_040954835.1 of Lepisosteus oculatus. Taxonomy (NCBI): domain Eukaryota; kingdom Metazoa; phylum Chordata; class Actinopteri; order Semionotiformes; family Lepisosteidae; genus Lepisosteus; species Lepisosteus oculatus. The sequence goes on along the minus strand of NW_027168042.1, from coordinate 1,793,237 downwards.
GATTTCTGATTTAGACGGGCATTTCTATGGACAACTTTGACTTTTCTGTGGGTCCAATGAAAATATTTTTTTTTACTTATTCTTTGTTACAGTTTTCGAAAGTTTAAAGACATTCACTGAGTTGACGATAAAGGAAAAGTTTCATCTTTCACCTCTTGGAAGGTAAGCCGGTCAGAGGTACAATATATGTCTTCATGTCTTCATCCTCCATGTTTGTAACTACAGGTTTCACAGTGTTGAGCTAAGACACAAAAACACCTACAAATGGCAGATCCAAATGTATAAACCTGGGCTGAAAAAGTGTGTACAGTATATACTCTGTGTAGGTCTGATAAAAGTATTCGAGTCAAAGTGTCATATGGATACAAATTCTCATGATTTTGTATTGTGTGTTTTTTCTCTGTTCTGCTTTATTGAAAGAAATCAGATGCTCTTCCTGAAACTTACCTTAGCTGATTCTTCAGCTAAACCAGACAGACTTCTGAAATTCTCAAATATTATCAAATCTTGTTGGTGCAGAGGTGGTGGAGCCCATTACCAACAGACTCACAGCTGAAATTGCTGTGAAAAGGGCTTCTACCAAATATTAACATGTGGGTGAAAATGTATACAATTGTAATATTTCCTTTTTTCCCATGGAAAGTATAACATATGTGGTGTGAGAAAGAGGTCCTCATTTAGTTGCATGAAACTCTGGCACTGGCGCAACAAACTGAACAAAGTTCAAGGGGGTATACGCTTTCTGTAGACCCTTTATTTCCTCTTTTTCCATACTCTAAGAAATGATTTGGGAAACCTGTGGGACACTGGAGGTCATTATACATGAGCCTCTTTCTGCACCTTTTAAGCCATTGAAACCTAGTTGCCTTGTTACAAGGTCTAATATTACAGTAGGTGTGGTTTCCGTCTCCTAATTTCTGAGAATGATCAAATTGGGGAATAAGTTGTAGGGAATACCACTCTTGCACTTCTAAGAAAAGACTATCTCAAATGAAACTCGCTATAGAAAGACATCTTGTTGAAAAATTCTTTATTTTTTGTCATTTCTAAAGAAAAAACATTCATCAAGTCCTTCACAAATGTTTTGTTTGTGACTTTCTCTGTTGTTCCCTTTCACACTCAACTGAACTATGTGTTATGTCTTGTAAACGTAATCAAACATTTCACTTAGGTGTGTGGGTTAACACAAACCCATATTGTATGAAACATTCAGTTTTTCATTCAAGTTTTTTCTAACAATTGCATCCATGCTAGGACTACAGTAAACAACACTTTTTACTAAAGTAAATCAAATTGTTCATTAAACAAGACACATTGTTTTAAATGTATGCAATACGACGACACTAAAAACAACACTGAAACTTTTCATTGAAATACTGGACGAGATTGTGCATATTCAATGGATTTCTCCTGGTGCTTTTCAGAAGCACTCTTTTCTTTGACAGACAAACCAAACAATGCAAGAATAACCATACTCTCTGTTCCTTACTCATTTCTACCTACCTGTTTGACCACTTTGTCTGCTTCAGTCAGGACAGGGTGCTGGGGCTGACTCTGAGCAATCTGAGAAGAGCTCTCTGTGATCTTCTCCCCTACAGTGGCTACATTGTACTCTGTTTGAAATCCAGGTATTGCCTCCGGTAAGTTCCTCGGTCCTTTTTGGGACTTGAAAGGGTAGAATCATTTTGTGACTACATTTCCTTGTCATGCACTGATATGTTCTGGTTTGTGTTCGATTACTGCAGGCGTTCAAGTACTTTCTTTTTGTTCCAGATTGGCAGTGTTTGAGATGGTAGGAACTTGTCATATTCTCAACTCTGAATGCTCTGTAAACATACTATTTTAGCAATTCTTAGAAATCTGAAAGCAGTGTTACCTGTATCATTTTTTGTCTTGGTAGTAGTATTGCAGCTCCAACATCAGCACTTAAATAATGGTTTGTGATGTTACTTGTCCTTGGAGTTAGTATACTCCTGAGAAGTCAAGAGAAATCTTACGTAAGCATTAATTATGTTTCACTTTTGAAAGCAAAGTACGTGTCAAGTACTTTGAAGGCATTTGTTGATACTTTTAAGCACTTTCGTTGATTATTATTATCCTTCAATTAGTTATTACAAGTCCAACATTCTTACATGATCTCACTCCATATTCAGAATGTGGGAATACAATTGTTTTAAGGAAATGCCACTGAATAGATAGTAGCTGCACTCTACAAAGATGAATTTGCTAATTAATCAGTCAGAGACACAGCTTATACTTCAGTAGTCTTAGATCATGTAATGATGATTATTGTACTTTATAACTAGCAAAATCCCCATATCCTGTTCATTGCCCCTTTTTCAGTTATGTGGATTGACTTATCCCTGAAGTGGTTAATTCTCACCTTGACATCTCATAGAACAACTGAATCTCTACCAAGGGTGAATGTGTCCTTCCTCTTAATGTCTAAAAGAAAAGGTTAAAATTCATTGAAGCAAAATGCAACAACCCAAAATGTTGGGGAGGTCGTTTCCACAGTTATTTCATATGACAGTGCTTGGAGTGAAACTACATGACCATGGTGAAGAAGAAAAAACACTTTAACTTGTTCCTCCTGACTGATGTCCTTATGCGTGTTTTGCACAGTTGAGCGTTTTGTGTCTTGTCGTCTGTGTAGGCAACAGCCTTCTTCCCTGGGATAGAACTAGATGATATTTAGACAAGTTAATTTGACTTCTCCATTGCTCACATTGATGTGGATATGATTATAATGCTCTGTTTTGTGGGCTTCCCAAGAAAACAATAAATCCCTTACTACTTGTTCGAAATGCAGTAGCACAGATCCTAACAAATACAAGAAAGAGAATATCATTCCTGTTTTGAAAAAACTTCACTGGTCACCTGTATTATCTAGGATAAATTTGAAAGTTCTTTTACTTGTTTTTAAAGCTTTAAGCGACCTAGCACGTCTGTACCTTACTGAATGTCTGTCTTCATATGTTCCTATACGTGACCTGAGATCTGCACATACTGGCCTACTGCAAATACCACATGTGAAACGCAGAAAGAGTGGAGAGGCTGCTTTTTGTTTTTATGCTTCTAAATTATGAAACTCACTTCCACTTTTTATTAGGCAGTCAAGCTCGGTACATTGTTTTAAAAAACATTTGAAAATGTTGCTTTTAGTTAAAGTGGTTCTTTGTTCTTTCTATTTCTGTTTCTTTTTTTAGTTTCTTTAATTGTTCTTATTTTATTACGACTTTCCTAATTTGTATTTATTTAATTGACATGTATGTTGCTTTACTGTATTGCTGTATTTTCCTTTACAACTGAAAGTATATCTCTCAATTTTAATATTTTATTTTTACGCTTGGTTTTTAAAGCACCAAAGCACTATTTGTATGAAAGGTGCTCTATAAATAAAGTTTATTATTATTCTTTTTAATATTATTATTATACTTTGTTACATTTTTGGTTAGGACAAAGATTCTAGTAGAGGTGGCCTCTTTTACCCTGTTCCAAAAAATTGGAAAACTACCTTCAGAATACACTGACAATGACCATCTACTGTCTCCTCTAACTGTGTATTGTCATCATGCATATCTTGTGTATTATTTATTGTAGTTGGTTCTGTCATTCTGTAAAGAAGCCACCTTTCAAGGCACTATATAAAATAATGTTTGTTATTATTATTTATATTTTTCATCGTAAAATCTGGCGAAGAGTCTTAAGAGAATATCAAAGAACACGTTGCTCTTACCTTTCCATTCCAAGAAATGCCCTCAGTTCGGATTGCAGAGATTGACCTCTCTGTCTCAAATTCTGAGAAACATAGACTCGATTGAAAAATGACCATTTCCTAAGATTCACATAACATCACCAGTCAACATTTGCCACTTGTCATCAATAGAAACCATAGAGTACATGACATTTCCAATCAGTTTTCTTTCAAGGTACAATAGCAATCGCCTTGCCAGAAGAGTTATACTGCGGTAGATAAATATTACAAATGTCAGATACACGCAGAGTTGTTTGGATTACTATGAAAAGATTGGCAAATATATTTATGTTCATTATATTTCTTGGAGTGACAGAGCTAAAGAGAAAAAAATACTTACCTTTATCTCTGCAGACAGGATCGCAAGGGATTCCCTTATACTGGGTTCCTATATAACAAATAATACATTATTCAAAAAACATGATATTTCTCTGTCCATTGGCAGCATTATTGTTTATCATTACAGTTTTAGTTAGCTTTAATTTTGGAAACCCCAAGTAAACATAGTTTGTGCCTTTCTCTGAACTTTTTGGCATTTCAATTCAGTTGTTTGTAAGCTTATTTTACAGTTGCTAGGTTGATGAAGTTCCTGAACTGTGCAGTATTTCTTTTGGGTTTGGTGCGAATCATATTCTAGCGGTTGGGGGAAAAAAGCACAGGTGCCATCCCACCATTAAACCCTGAAACTTACCTTAGCCGATTCTTCAACTAAACCAGACATGTTAACTAAGTGTTACAGTATGTTTCAAAGTGTGTATTTTAGCAAACACAACTGAAGTTCTGTTGTCTCCTTGGAGACACCTGGAACTGGTGTGATGCTGGTTCTATGACATCATTCGTTCTAAATGTAAATGCAGGTATTGGCACAACATAGTAAATTGATGTAAAGTTATGGATCCATTTATGATTTTCACTCAGTTTGAAAGAGTTCCTGTCGTGTGGTTAAACTTTGTCATTCTTGGTCTTGACTTGGTCATTCAGTCATCTGGAAATAGGAAGCTAAGAGATCTGTGTTTTAGTTTTACTGTTTGTTTTTGTTCCATAGAATAAGAAATGTTTCATTAATATTAGTAATAGAGTAGCTGTTTCTCTAAACAGTGTGTGTCAGTTTGCACTGCAGGTGTGCCAGGTAGAGACCATTTAAGAACGAAAAAATATGCTGTCATTTACTGCCGTGGCTAATTTCTGTTAACCTTGTCTCTCACTCACTTTGATGAGCAAAATGTTCATACATAAAGCATACATTTCTGATTGGTCAGAAGAAGCTTCTTAACATATAAGGTATAAAGAAAGTCAGAAAGTTAGGCACTTAGGTCAGCCTTAGGCAGTTAACCAAGACCATAATCCGATAAGAAGCTATTCCCTTTCATGTTGCTAAATCACATGTAGGATACATGAGTTACACCTCCACTTAAGAGACCTTAAAGAGACCTTGGCCAGCCAGGAGTGTGGAAAACCGTAAAACAGTTCTTGAGGACCTAATTGTTAACTCTTAACAGGCAAAGGTTCCTTCAGTCCTATGAGAAATATTTTAGAATTGAACTAAAGTGTGTTTCCGATACAGGAGCATATGTCTGTCAGGGCCTGTTGGAGAGGCCCTGCGTGAGAACCCCTGGCTGCAGTTCCACATCCCCCTGAAAGTAAATAGAGCCATAAGCATGGAGCTAAGGACACTGCTCCAGGACATGCTGGCTGTCAATCCTGACCAGCGACCAGAAGCCATCCAGCTGAAGAAGCAAGTCAGGCAAGCCATGGCACGAGAGAAAACATCTTTGTAGTGACTGATAGCAAGATGTCCGTGACCAAGGGCAATTCTTCTGAGCTAAGTCTGATTTCATTTTTATGTCCCGAAAGGCCACTGCTTTTGTGCTGTAGATTTCTGATTTAGACGGGCATTTCTATGGACAACTTTGACTTTTCTGTGGGTCCAATGAAAATATTTTTTTTTACTTATTCTTTGCTACAGTTTTCGAAAGTTTAAAGACATTCACTGAGTTGACGATAAAGGAAACGTTTCATCTTTCACCTCTTCGAAGGTAGGCCGGTCAGAGGTACAATATATGTCTTCATGTCTTCATCCTCCATGTTTGTAACTACAGGTTTCACAGTGTTGAGCTAAGACACAAAAACACCTACAAGTGGCAGTTCCAAATGTATCAAATGTATAAACCTGGGCTGAAAAAGTGTGTACAGTATATACTCTGTGTAGGTCTGATAAAAGTATTCGAGTCAAAGTGTCATATGGATACAAATTCTCATGATTTTGTATTGTGTGTTTTTTCTCTGTTCTGCTTTATTGAAAGAAATCAGATGCTCTTCCTGAAACTTACCTTAGCTGATTCTTCAGCTAAACCAGACAGACTTCTGAAATTCTCAAATATTATCAAATCTTGTTGGTGCAGAGGTGGTGGAGCCCATTACCAACAGACTCACAGCTGAAATTGCTGTGTAAAGGACTTCTACCAAATATTAACATGGGGGTGAAAATGTATACAATTGTAATATTTCCTTTTTTCCCATTGAAAGTATAACATATGTGGTGTGAGAAAGAGGTCCTCATTTAATTGCAAGAAACTCTGGCACTGGCGCAACAAACTGATCAAAGTTCAAGGGGGTATACGCTTTCTGTAGACACTTTATTTCCTCTTTTTCCATACTCTAAGAAATGATTTGGGAAACCTGTGGGACACTGGAGGTCATTATACATGAGCCTCTTTCTGCACCTTTTAAGCCATTGAAACCTAGTTGCCTTGTTACAAGGTCTAATATTACAGTAGGTGTGGTTTCCGTCTCCTAATTTCTGAGAATGATCAAATTGGGGAATAAGTTGTAGGGAATACCACTCTTGCACTTCTAAGAAAAGACTATCTCAAATGAAACTCGCTATAGAAAGACATCTTGTTGAAAAATTCTTTATTTTTTGTCATTTCTAAAGAAAAAACATTCATCAAGTCCTTCACAAATGTTTTGTTTGTGACTTTCTCTGTTGTTCCCTTTCACACTCAACTGAACTATGTGTTAAGTCTTGTAAACGTAATCAAACATTTCACTTAGGTGTGTGGGTTAACACAAACCCATATTGTATGAAACATTCAGTTTTTCATTCCCGTTTTTTCTAACAATTACATCCATGCTAGGACTACAGTAAACAACACTTTTTACAAAAGTAAATGAAATTGTTCATTAAACAAGACAAATTGTTTTAAATGTATGCAATACGACGACACTAAAAACAACACTGAAACTTTTTATTGAAATACTGTACGAGTTTGTGCATATTCAATGGATTTCTCCTGGTGCTTTTTTTCATCAGTCTTTTCATATTCTTGTTCTCTACTCAGGTGTCTCCTGTTCCTTTGGTGATGTCTGCTGTACACACATGGCATCATACACTTGAGCAAAGTGTGATACCACCGTTTGTTCTTCTCCTAAAATAAAGATGAACATTGACAAAAGTCAGAAGCACTCTTTTCTTTGACAGACGAACAAACAATGCAAGAATAACCATACTCTCTGTTCCTTACTCATTTCTACCTACCTGTTTGACCACTTTGTCTGCTTCAGTCAGGACAGGGTGCTGGGGCTGACTCTGAGCAATCTGAGAAGAGCTCTCTGTGATCTTCTCCCCTACAGTGGCTACATTGTACTCTGTTTGAAATCCAGGTATCGCCTCCGGTAAGTTCCTCGGTCCTTTTTCGGACTTGAAAGGGTAGAATCATTTTGTGACTACATTTCATTGTCATGCACTGATATGTTCTGGTTTGTGTTCGATTACTGCAGGCGTTCAAGTACTTTCTTTTTGTTCTAGATTGGCAGTGTTTGAGATGGTAGGAACTTGTCATATTTTCAACTTATTTTCTCTATGAGACTCTGAATGCTCTGTAAACATACTATTTTAGCAATTCTTAGAAATCTGAAAGCAGTGTTACCTGTATCATTTTTTGTCTTGGTAGTAGTATTGCAGCTCCAACATCAGCACTTAAATAATGGTTTGTGATGTTACTTGTCCTTGGAGTTAGTATACTCCTGAGAAGTCAAGAAAAATCTTACGTAAGCATTAATTATGTTTCACTTTTGAAAGCAAAGTACGTGTCAAGTACTTTGAAGGCATTTGTTGATACTTTTAAGCACTTTCGTTGATTATTATTATCCTTCAATTAGTTATTACAAGTCCAACATTCTTACATGATCTCACTCCATATTCAGAATGTGGGAATACAGTTGTTTTAAGGAAATGCCACTGAATAGATAGTAGCTGCACTCTACAAAGATGAATTTGCTAATTAATCAGTCAGGGACACAGCTTATACTTCAGTAGTCTTAGATCATGTAATGATGATTATTGTACTTTATAACTAGCAAAATCCCCATATCCTGTTCATTGCCCCTTTTTCAGTCATGTGGATTGACTTATGCCTGAAGTGGTTAATTCTCACCTTGACATCTCATAGAACAACTGAATCTCTACCAAGGGTGAATGTGTCCTTCCTCTTAATGTCTAAAAGAAAAGGTTAAAATTCATTGAAGCAAAATGCAACAACCCAAAATGTTGGGGAAGTCGTTTCCACAGTTATTTCATATGACAGTGCTTGGAGTGAAACTACATGACCATGGTGAAGAACTAAAAACACTTTACCTTGTTCCTCCTGACTGATGTCCTTATGCGTGTTTTGCACAGTTGAGCGTTTTGTGTCTTGTCGTCTGTGTAGGCAACAGCCCTCTTCCCTGGGATAGAACTAGATGATATTTAGACACGTTAATTTTACTTCTCCATTGCTCACATTGATGTGGATATGATTATAATGCTCTGTTTTGTGGGCTTCCCAAGAAAACAATAAATCCCTTACTACTTGTTCGAAATGCAGTAGCACAGATCCTAACAAATACAAGAAAGAGAATATCATTCCTGTTTTGAAAAAACTTCACCGGTCACCTGTATTATCTAGGATAAATTTGAAAGTTCTTTTACTTGTTTTGAAAGCTTTAAGCGACCTAGCACGTCTGTACCTTACTGAATGTCTGTCTTCATATGTTCCTATACGTGACCTGAGATCTGCACATACTGGCCTACTGCAAATACCACATGTGAAATGCAGAAAGAGTAGAGAGGCTGCTTTTTGTTTTTATGCTTCTAAATTATGAAACTCACTTCCACTTTTTATTAGGCAGTCAAGCTTGGTACATTGTTTTAAAAAACATTTGAAAATGTTGCTTTTAGTTAAAGTGGTTCTTTGTTCTTTCTATTTCTGTTTCTTTTTTTAGTTCTCTTTAATTGTTCTTATTTTATTACGACTTTCCTAATTTTTATTTATTTAATTGACATGTATGTTGCTTTACTGTATTGCTGTATTTTCCTTTACAACTGAAAGTATATCTCTCAATTTTAATATTTTATTTTTACGCTTGCTTTTTAAAGCACCAAAGCACTATTTGTATGAAAGATGCTCTATAAATAAAGTTTATTATTATTATTTTTAATATTATTATTATACTTTGTTACATTTTTGGTTAGGACAAAGATTCTAGTAGAGGTGGCCTCTTTTACCCCGTTCCAAAAAATTGGAAAACTACCTTCAGAATACACTGACAATGACCATCTACTGTCTCCTCTAACTGTGTATTGTCATCATGCATATCTTGTGTATTATTTATTGTAGTTGGTTCTGTCATTCTGTAAAGAAGCCACCTTTCAAGGCACTATATAAAATAATGTTTGTTATTATTATTTACATTTTTCATCATAAAATCTGGCGAAGAGTCTTAAGAGAATATCAAAGAACACGTTGCTCTTACCTTTCCATTCCAAGAAATGCCCTCAGCTCGGATTGCAGAGATTGACCTCTCTGTCTCAAATTCTGAGAAACATAAACTCGATTGAAAAATGACCATTTCCTAAGATTCACATAACATCACCAGTCAACATTTGCCACTTGACATCAATAGAAACCATAGAGTACATGACATTTCCAATCAGTTTTCTTTCAAGGTACAATAGCAATCGCCTTGCCAGAACAGTTATACTGCGGTAGATAAATATTACAAATGTCAGATACACGCAGAGTTGTTTGGATTACTATGAAAAGATTGGCAAATATATTTATGTTCATTATATTTCTTGGAGTGACAGAGCTAAAGAGAAAAAAATACTTACCTTTATCTCTGCAGACAGGATCGCAAGGGATTCCCTTATACTGGGTTCCTATATAACAAATAATACATTATTCAAAAAACATGATATTTCTCTGTCCATTGGCAGCATTATTGTTTATCATTACAGTTTTAGTTAGCTTTAATTTTGGAAACCCCAAGTAAACATAGTTTGTGCCTTTCTCTGAACTTTTTGGCATTTCAATTCAGTTGTTTGTAAGCTTATTTTACAGTTGCTAGGTTGATGAAGTTCCTGAACTGTGCAGTATTTCTTTTGGGTTTGGTGCGAATCATATTCTAGCGGTTGGGGGAAAAAAGCACAGGTGCCATCCCACCATTAAACCCTGAAACTTACCTTAGCCGATTCTTCAACTAAACCAGACATGTTAACTAAGTGTTACAGTATGTTTCAAAGTGTGTATTTTAGCAAACACAACTGAAGTTCTGTTGTCTCCTTGGAGACACCTGGAACTGGTGTGATGCTGGTTCTATGACATCATTCGTTCTAAATGTAAATGCAGGTATTGGCACAACATAGTAAATTGATGTAAAGTTATGGATCCATTTATGATTTTCACTCAGTTTGAAAGAGTTCCTGTCGTGTGGTTAAACTTTGTGTTACGGAGGGTTAACTGGGGTTCTGGCTATTAGGCTTGGTCATTCAGTCATCTGGTTAATGAAATAGGAAGCTAAGAGATCTGTGTTTTAGTTTTACTGTTTGTTTTTGTTCCATAGAATAAGAAACGTTTCATTAATATTAGTAATAGAGTAGCTGTTTCTCTAAACAGTGTGTGTCAGTTTGCACTGCAGGTGTGCCAGGTAGAGACCATTTAAGAACAAAAAAATATGCTGTCATTTACTGCCGTGGCTAATTTCTGTTAACCTTGTCTCTCACTCACTTTGATGAGCAAAATGTTCATACATAAAGCATACATTTCTGATTGGTCAGAAGAAGCTTCTTAACATATAAGGTATAAAGAAAGTCAGAAAGTTAGGCACTTAGGTCAGCCTTAGGCAGTTAACCAAGACCATAATCCGATAAGAAGCTATTCCCTTTCATGTTGCTAAATCACATGTAGGATACATGAGTTACACCTCCACTTAAGAGACCTTAAAGAGACCTTGGCCAGCCAGGAGTGTGGAAAACCATAAAACAGTTCTTGAGGACCTAATTGTTAACTCTTAACAGGCAAAGGTTCCTTCAGTCCTATGAGAAATATTTTAGAATTGAACTAAAGTGTGTTTCCGATACAGGAGCATATGTCTGTCAGGGCCTGTTGGAGAGGCCCTGCGTGAGAACCCCTGGCTGCAGTTCCACATCCCCCTGAAAGTAAATAGAGCGATAAGCATGGAGCTAAGGACACTGCTCCAGGACATGCTGGCTGTCGATCCTGACCAGCGACCAGAAGCCATCCAGCTGAAGAAGCAAGTCAGGCAAGCCATGGCACGAGAGAAAACATCTTTGTAGTGACTGATAGCAAGATGTCCATGACCAAGGGCAATTCTTCTGAGCTAAGTCTGATTTCATTTTTATGTCCCGAAAGGCCACTGCCTTTGTGCTGTAGATTTCTGATTTAGACGGGCATTTCTATGGACAACTTTGACTTTTCTGTGGGTCCAATGAAAATATTTTTTTTTACTTATTCTTTGTTACAGTTTTCGAAAGTTTAAAGACATTCACTGAGTTGACGATAAAGGAAAAGTTTCATCTTTCACCTCTTGGAAGGTAGGCCGGTCAGAGGTACAATATATGTCTTCATGTCTTCATCCTCCATGTTTGTAACTACAGGTTTCACAGTGTTGAGCTAAGACACAAAAACACCTACAAATGGCAGATCCAAATGTATAAACCTGGGCTGAAAAAGTGTGTACAGTATATACTCTGTGTAGGTCTGATAAAAGTATTCGAGTCAAAGTGTCATATGGATACAAATTCTCATGATTTTGTATTGTGTGTTTTTTCTCTGTTCTGCTTTATTGAAAGAAATCAGATGCTCTTCCTGAAACTTACCTTAGCTGATTCTTCAGCTAAACCAGACAGACTTCTGAAATTCTCAAATATTATCAAATCTTGTTGGTGCAGAGGTGGTGGAGCCCATTACCAACAGACTCACAGCTGAAATTGCTGTGAAAAGGGCTTCTACCAAATATTAACATGTGGGTGAAAATGTATACAATTGTAATATTTCCTTTTTTCCCTTTGAAAGTATAACATATGTGGTGTGAGAAAGAGGTCCTCATTTAGTTGCATGAAACTCTGGCACTGGCGCAACAAACTGAACAAAGTTCAAGGGGGTATACGCTTTCTGTAGACCCTTTATTTCCTCTTTTTCCATACTCTAAGAAATGATTTGGGAAACCTGTGGGACACTGGAGGTCATTATACATGAGCCTCTTTCTGCACCTTTTAAGCCATTGAAACCTAGTTGCCTTGTTACAAGGTCTAATATTACAGTAGGTGTGGTTTCTGTCTCCTAATTTCTGAGAATGATCAAATTGGGGAATAAGTTGTAGGGAATACCACTCTTGCACTTCTAAGAAAAGACTATCTCAAATGAAACTCGCTATAGAAAGACATCTTGTTGAAAAATTCTTTATTTTTTGTCATTTCTAAAGAAAAAACATTCATCAAGTCCTTCACAAATGTTTTGTTTGTGACTTTCTCTGTTGTTCCCTTTCACACTCAACTGAACTATGTGTTATGTCTTGTAAACGTAATCAAACATTTCACTTAGGTGTGTGGGTTAACACAAACCCATATTGTATGAAACATTCAGTTTTTCATTCAAGTTTTTTCTAACAATTGCATCCATGCTAGGACTACAGTAAACAACACTTTTTACTAAAGTAAATCAAATTGTTCATTAAACAAGACACAATGTTTTAAATGTATGCAATACGACGACACTAAAAACAACACTGAAACTTTTCATTGAAATACTGGACGAGATTGTGCATATTCAATGGATTTCTCCTGGTGCTTTTCAGAAGCACTCTTTTCTTTGACAGACAAACCAAACAATGCAAGAATAACCATACTCTCTGTTCCTTACTCATTTCTACCTACCTGTTTGACCACTTTGTCTGCTTCAGTCAGGACAGGGTGCTGGGGCTGACTCTGAGCAATCTGAGAAGAGCTCTCTGTGATCTTCTCCCCTACAGTGGCTACATTGTACTCTGTTTGAAATCCAGGTATTGCCTCCGGTAAGTTCCTCGGTCCTTTTTGGGACTTGAAAGGGTAGAATCATTTTGTGACTACATTTCCTTGTCATGCACTGATATGTTCTGGTTTGTGTTCGATTACTGCAGGCGTTCAAGTACTTTCTTTTTGTTCCAGATTGGCAGTGTTTGAGATGGTAGGAACTTGTCATATTCTCAACTCTGAATGCTCTGTAAACATACTATTTTAGCAATTCTTAGAAATCTGAAAGCAGTGTTACCTGTATCATTTTTTGTCTTGGTAGTAGTATTGCAGCTCCAACATCAGCACTTAAATAATGGTTTGTGATGTTACTTGTCCTTGGAGTTAGTATACTCCTGAGAAGTCAAGAGAAATCTTACGTAAGCATTAATTATGTTTCACTTTTGAAAGCAAAGTACGTGTCAAGTACTTTGAAGGCATTTGTTGATACTTTTAAGCACTTTCGTTGATTATTATTATCCTTCAATTAGTTATTACAAGTCCAACATTCTTACATGATCTCACTCCATATTCAGAATGTGGGAATACAATTGTTTTAAGGAAATGCCACTGAATAGATAGTAGCTGCACTCTACAAAGATGAATTTGCTAATTAATCAGTCAGGGACACAGCTTATACTTCAGTAGTCTTAGATCATGTAATGATGATTATTGTACTTTATAACTAGCAAAATCCCCATATCCTGTTCATTGCCCCTTTTTCAGTTATGTGGATTGACTTATCCCTGAAGTGGTTAATTCTCACCTTGACATCTCATAGAACAACTGAATCTCTACCAAGGGTGAATGTGTCCTTCCTCTTAATGTCTAAAAGAAAAGGTTAAAATTCATTGAAGCAAAATGCAACAACCCAAAATGTTGGGGAGGTCGTTTCCACAGTTATTTCATATGACAGTGCTTGGAGTGAAACTACATGACCATGGTGAAGAAGAAAAAACACTTTAACTTGTTCCTCCTGACTGATGTCCTTATGCGTGTTTTGCACAGTTGAGCGTTTTGTGTCTTGTCGTCTGTGTAGGCAACAGCCTTCTTCCCTGGGATAGAACTAGATGATATTTAGACAAGTTAATTTGACTTCTCCATTGCTCACATTGATGTGGATATGATTATAATGCTCTGTTTTGTGGGCTTCCCAAGAAAACAATAAATCCCTTACTACTTGTTCGAAATGCAGTAGCACAGATCCTAACAAATACAAGAAAGAGAATATCATTCCTGTTTTGAAAAAACTTCACTGGTCACCTGTATTATCTAGGATAAATTTGAAAGTTCTTTTACTTGTTTTTAAAGCTTTAAGCGACCTAGCACGTCTGTACCTTACTGAATGTCTGTCTTCATATGTTCCTATACGTGACCTGAGATCTGCACATACTGGCCTACTGCAAATACCACATGTGAAACGCAGAAAGAGTGGAGAGGCTGCTTTTTGTTTTTATGCTTCTAAATTATGAAACTCACTTCCACTTTTTATTAGGCAGTCAAGCTCGGTACATTGTTTTAAAAAACATTTGAAAATGTTGCTTTTAGTTAAAGTGGTTCTTTGTTCTTTCTATTTCTGTTTCTTTTTTTAGTTTCTTTAATTGTTCTTATTTTATTACGACTTTCCTAATTTGTATTTATTTAATTGACATGTATGTTGCTTTACTGTATTGCTGTATTTTCCTTTACAACTGAAAGTATATCTCTCAATTTTAATATTTTATTTTTACGCTTGGTTTTTAAAGCACCAAAGCACTATTTGTATGAAAGGTGCTCTATAAATAAAGTTTATTATTATTCTTTTTAATATTATTATTATACTTTGTTACATTTTTGGTTAGGACAAAGATTCTAGTAGAGGTGGCCTCTTTTACCCTGTTCCAAAAAATTGGAAAACTACCTTCAGAATACACTGACAATGACCATCTACTGTCTCCTCTAACTGTGTATTGTCATCATGCATATCTTGTGTATTATTTATTGTAGTTGGTTCTGTCATTCTGTAAAGAAGCCACCTTTCAAGGCACTATATAAAATAATGTTTGTTATTATTATTTATATTTTTCATCGTAAAATCTGGCGAAGAGTCTTAAGAGAATATCAAAGAACACGTTGCTCTTACCTTTCCATTCCAAGAAATGCCCTCAGCTCGGATTGCAGAGATTGACCTCTCTGTCTCAAATTCTGAGAAACATAGACTCGATTGAAAAATGACCATTTCCTAAGATTCACATAACATCACCAGTCAACATTTGCCACTTGTCATCAATAGAAACCATAGAGTACATGACATTTCCAATCAGTTTTCTTTCAAGGTACAATAGCAATCGCCTTGCCAGAAGAGTTATACTGCGGTAGATAAATATTACAAATGTCAGATACACGCAGAGTTGTTTGGATTACTATGAAAAGATTGGCAAATATATTTATGTTCATTATATTTCTTGGAGTGACAGAGCTAAAGAGAAAAAAATACTTACCTTTATCTCTGCAGACAGGATCGCAAGGGATTCCCTTATACTGGGTTCCTATATAACAAATAATACATTATTCAAAAAACATGATATTTCTCTGTCCATTGGCAGCATTATTGTTTATCATTACAGTTTTAGTTAGCTTTAATTTTGGAAACCCCAAGTAAACATAGTTTGTGCCTTTCTCTGAACTTTTTGGCATTTCAATTCAGTTGTTTGTAAGCTTATTTTACAGTTGCTAGGTTGATGAAGTTCCTGAACTGTGCAGTATTTCTTTTGGGTTTGGTGCGAATCATATTCTAGCGGTTGGGGGAAAAAAGCACAGGTGCCATCCCACCATTAAACCCTGAAACTTACCTTAGCCGATTCTTCAACTAAACCAGACATGTTAACTAAGTGTTACAGTATGTTTCAAAGTGTGTATTTTAGCAAACACAACTGAAGTTCTGTTGTCTCCTTGGAGACACCTGGAACTGGTGTGATGCTGGTTCTATGACATCATTCGTTCTAAATGTAAATGCAGGTATTGGCACAACATAGTAAATTGATGTAAAGTTATGGATCCATTTATGATTTTCACTCAGTTTGAAAGAGTTCCTGTCGTGTGGTTAAACTTTGTCATTCTTGGTCTTGACTTGGTCATTCAGTCATCTGGAAATAGGAAGCTAAGAGATCTGTGTTTTAGTTTTACTGTTTGTTTTTGTTCCATAGAATAAGAAATGTTTCATTAATATTAGTAATAGAGTAGCTGTTTCTCTAAACAGTGTGTGTCAGTTTGCACTGCAGGTGTGCCAGGTAGAGACCATTTAAGAACAAAAAAATATGCTGTCATTTACTGCCGTGGCTAATTTCTGTTAACCTTGTCTCTCACTCCCTTTGATGAGCAAAATGTTCATACATAAAGCATACATTTCTGATTGGTCAGAAGAAGCTTCTTAACATATAAGGTATAAAGAAAGTCAGAAAGTTAGGCACTTAGGTCAGCCTTAGGCAGTTAACCAAGACCATAATCCGATAAGAAGCTATTCCCTTTCATGTTGCTAAATCACATGTAGGATACATGAGTTACACCTCCACTTAAGAGACCTTAAAGAGACCTTGGCCAGCCAGGAGTGTGGAAAACCATAAAACAGTTCTTGAGGACCTAATTGTTAACTCTTAACAGGCAAAGGTTCCTTCAGTCCTATGAGAAATATTTTAGAATTGAACTAAAGTGTGTTTCCGATACAGGAGCATATGTCTGTCAGGGCCTGTTGGAGAGGCCCTGCGTGAGAACCCCTGGCTGCAGTTCCACATCCCCCTGAAAGTAAATAGAGCGATAAGCATGGAGCTAAGGACACTGCTCCAGGACATGCTGGCTGTCGATCCTGACCAGCGACCAGAAGCCATCCAGCTGAAGAAGCAAGTCAGGCAAGCCATGGCACGAGAGAAAACATCTTTGTAGTGACTGAGAGCAAGATGTCCATGACCAAGGGCAATTCTTCTGAGCTAAGTCTGATTTCATTTTTATGTCCCGAAAGGCCACTGCCTTTGTGCTGTAGATTTCTGATTTAGACGGGCATTTCTATGGACAACTTTGACTTTTCTGTGGGTCCAATGAAAATATTTTTTTTTACTTATTCTTTGTTACAGTTTTCGAAAGTTTAAAGACATTCACTGAGTTGACGATAAAGGAAAAGTTTCATCTTTCACCTCTTGGAAGGTAGGCCGGTCAGAGGTACAATATATGTCTTCATGTCTTCATCCTCCATGTTTGTAACTACAGGTTTCACAGTGTTGAGCTAAGACACAAAAACACCTACAAATGGCAGATCCAAATGTATAAACCTGGGCTGAAAAAGTGTGTACAGTATATACTCTGTGTAGGTCTGATAAAAGTATTCGAGTCAAAGTGTCATATGGATACAAATTCTCATGATTTTGTATTGTGTGTTTTTTCTCTGTTCTGCTTTATTGAAAGAAATCAGATGCTCTTCCTGAAACTTACCTTAGCTGATTCTTCAGCTAAACCAGACAGACTTCTGAAATTCTCAAATATTATCAAATCTTGTTGGTGCAGAGGTGGTGGAGCCCATTACCAACAGACTCACAGCTGAAATTGCTGTGAAAAGGGCTTCTACCAAATATTAACATGTGGGTGAAAATGTATACAATTGTAATATTTCCTTTTTTCCCTTTGAAAGTATAACATATGTGGTGTGAGAAAGAGGTCCTCATTTAGTTGCATGAAACTCTGGCACTGGCGCAACAAACTGAACAAAGTTCAAGGGGGTATACGCTTTCTGTAGACCCTTTATTTCCTCTTTTTCCATACTCTAAGAAATGATTTGGGAAACCTGTGGGACACTGGAGGTCATTATACATGAGCCTCTTTCTGCACCTTTTAAGCCATTGAAACCTAGTTGCCTTGTTACAAGGTCTAATATTACAGTAGGTGTGGTTTCCGTCTCCTAATTTCTGAGAATGATCAAATTGGGGAATAAGTTGTAGGGAATACCACTCTTGCACTTCTAAGAAAAGACTATCTCAAATGAAACTCGCTATAGAAAGACATCTTGTTGAAAAATTCTTTATTTTTTGTCATTTCTAAAGAAAAAACATTCATCAAGTCCTTCACAAATGTTTTGTTTGTGACTTTCTCTGTTGTTCCCTTTCACACTCAACTGAACTATGTGTTATGTCTTGTAAACGTAATCAAACATTTCACTTAGGTGTGTGGGTTAACACAAACCCATATTGTATGAAACATTCAGTTTTTCATTCAAGTTTTTTCTAACAATTGCATCCATGCTAGGACTACAGTAAACAACACTTTTTACTAAAGTAAATCAAATTGTTCATTAAACAAGACACATTGTTTTAAATGTATGCAATACGACGACACTAAAAACAACACTGAAACTTTTCATTGAAATACTGGACGAGATTGTGCATATTCAATGGATTTCTCCTGGTGCTTTTCAGAAGCACTCTTTTCTTTGACAGACAAACCAAACAATGCAAGAATAACCATACTCTCTGTTCCTTACTCATTTCTACCTACCTGTTTGACCACTTTGTCTGCTTCAGTCAGGACAGGGTGCTGGGGCTGACTCTGAGCAATCTGAGAAGAGCTCTCTGTGATCTTCTCCCCTACAGTGGCTACATTGTACTCTGTTTGAAATCCAGGTATTGCCTCCGGTAAGTTCCTCGGTCCTTTTTGGGACTTGAAAGGGTAGAATCATTTTGTGACTACATTTCCTTGTCATGCACTGATATGTTCTGGTTTGTGTTCGATTACTGCAGGCGTTCAAGTACTTTCTTTTTGTTCCAGATTGGCAGTGTTTGAGATGGTAGGAACTTGTCATATTCTCAACTCTGAATGCTCTGTAAACATACTATTTTAGCAATTCTTAGAAATCTGAAAGCAGTGTTACCTGTATCATTTTTTGTCTTGGTAGTAGTATTGCAGCTCCAACATCAGCACTTAAATAATGGTTTGTGATGTTACTTGTCCTTGGAGTTAGTATACTCCTGAGAAGTCAAGAGAAATCTTACGTAAGCATTAATTATGTTTCACTTTTGAAAGCAAAGTACGTGTCAAGTACTTTGAAGGCATTTGTTGATACTTTTAAGCACTTTCGTTGATTATTATTATCCTTCAATTAGTTATTACAAGTCCAACATTCTCTACATGATCTCACTCCATATTCAGAATGTGGGAATACAATTGTTTTAAGGAAATGCCACTGAATAGATAGTAGCTGCACTCTACAAAGATGAATTTGCTAATTAATCAGTCAGGGACACAGCTTATACTTCAGTAGTCTTAGATCATGTAATGATGATTATTGTACTTTATAACTAGCAAAATCCCCATATCCTGTTCATTGCCCCTTTTTCAGTTATGTGGATTGACTTATCCCTGAAGTGGTTAATTCTCACCTTGACATCTCATAGAACAACTGAATCTCTACCAAGGGTGAATGTGTCCTTCCTCTTAATGTCTAAAAGAAAAGGTTAAAATTCATTGAAGCAAAATGCAACAACCCAAAATGTTGGGGAGGTCGTTTCCACAGTTATTTCATATGACAGTGCTTGGAGTGAAACTACATGACCATGGTGAAGAAGAAAAAACACTTTAACTTGTTCCTCCTGACTGATGTCCTTATGCGTGTTTTGCACAGTTGAGCGTTTTGTGTCTTGTCGTCTGTGTAGGCAACAGCCCTCTTCCCTGGGATAGAACTAGATGATATTTAGACAAGTTAATTTGACTTCTCCATTGCTCACATTGATGTGGATATGATTATAATGCTCTGTTTTGTGGGCTTCCCAAGAAAACAATAAATCCCTTACTACTTGTTCGAAATGCAGTAGCACAGATCCTAACAAATACAAGAAAGAGAATATCATTCCTGTTTTGAAAAAACTTCACTGGTCACCTGTATTATCTAGGATAAATTTGAAAGTTCTTTTACTTGTTTTTAAAGCTTTAAGCGACCTAGCACGTCTGTACCTTACTGAATGTCTGTCTTCATATGTTCCTATACGTGACCTGAGATCTGCACATACTGGCCTACTGCAAATACCACATGTGAAACGCAGAAAGAGTGGAGAGGCTGCTTTTTGTTTTTATGCTTCTAAATTATGAAACTCACTTCCACTTTTTATTAGGCAGTCAAGCTCGGTACATTGTTTTAAAAAACATTTGAAAATGTTGCTTTTAGTTAAAGTGGTTCTTTGTTCTTTCTATTTCTGTTTCTTTTTTTAGTTTCTTTAATTGTTCTTATTTTATTACGACTTTCCTAATTTGTATTTATTTAATTGACATGTATGTTGCTTTACTGTATTGCTGTATTTTCCTTTACAACTGAAAGTATATCTCTCAATTTTAATATTTTATTTTTACGCTTGGTTTTTAAAGCACCAAAGCACTATTTGTATGAAAGGTGCTCTATAAATAAAGTTTATTATTATTCTTTTTAATATTATTATTATACTTTGTTACATTTTTGGTTAGGACAAAGATTCTAGTAGAGGTGGCCTCTTTTACCCTGTTCCAAAAAATTGGAAAACTACCTTCAGAATACACTGACAATGACCATCTACTGTCTCCTCTAACTGTGTATTGTCATCATGCATATCTTGTGTATTATTTATTGTAGTTGGTTCTGTCATTCTGTAAAGAAGCCACCTTTCAAGGCACTATATAAAATAATGTTTGTTATTATTATTTATATTTTTCATCGTAAAATCTGGCGAAGAGTCTTAAGAGAATATCAAAGAACACGTTGCTCTTACCTTTCCATTCCAAGAAATGCCCTCAGCTCGGATTGCAGAGATTGACCTCTCTGTCTCAAATTCTGAGAAACATAGACTCGATTGAAAAATGACCATTTCCTAAGATTCACATAACATCACCAGTCAACATTTGCCACTTGTCATCAATAGAAACCATAGAGTACATGACATTTCCAATCAGTTTTCTTTCAAGGTACAATAGCAATCGCCTTGCCAGAAGAGTTATACTGCGGTAGATAAATATTACAAATGTCAGATACACGCAGAGTTGTTTGGATTACTATGAAAAGATTGTCAAATATATTTATGTTCATTATATTTCTTGGAGTGACAGAGCTAAAGAGAAAAAAATACTTACCTTTATCTCTGCAGACAGGATCGCAAGGGATTCCCTTATACTGGGTTCCTATATAACAAATAATACATTATTCAAAAAACATGATATTTCTCTGTCCATTGGCAGCATTATTGTTTATCATTACAGTTTTAGTTAGCTTTAATTTTGGAAACCCCAAGTAAACATAGTTTGTGCCTTTCTCTGAACTTTTTGGCATTTCAATTCAGTTGTTTGTAAGCTTATTTTACAGTTGCTAGGTTGATGAAGTTCCTGAACTGTGCAGTATTTCTTTTGGGTTTGGTGCGAATCATATTCTAGCGGTTGGGGGAAAAAAGCACAGGTGCCATCCCACCATTAAACCCTGAAACTTACCTTAGCCGATTCTTCAACTAAACCAGACATGTTAACTAAGTGTTACAGTATGTTTCAAAGTGTGTATTTTAGCAAACACAACTGAAGTTCTGTTGTCTCCTTGGAGACACCTGGAACTGGTGTGATGCTGGTTCTATGACATCATTCGTTCTAAATGTAAATGCAGGTATTGGCACAACATAGTAAATTGATGTAAAGTTATGGATCCATTTATGATTTTCACTCAGTTTGAAAGAGTTCCTGTCGTGTGGTTAAACTTT
Organism: Lepisosteus oculatus; assembly: GCF_040954835.1. Classification (NCBI taxonomy): domain Eukaryota; kingdom Metazoa; phylum Chordata; class Actinopteri; order Semionotiformes; family Lepisosteidae; genus Lepisosteus; species Lepisosteus oculatus. Next base: position 1,771,429 of record NW_027168042.1, on the reverse strand, counting down.
GTGTTACGGAGGGTTAACTGGGGTTCTGGCTACTAGTTAGGCTTGGTCATTCAGTCATCTGGTTCATGAAATAGGAAGCTAAGAGATCTGTGTTTTAGTTTTACTGTTTGTTTTTGTTCCATAGAATAAGAAATGTTTCATTAATATTAGTAATAGAGTAGCTGTTTCTCTAAACAGTGTGTGTCAGTTTGCACTGCAGGTGTGCCAGGTAGAGACATTTAAGAACCCAAAAATATGCTGTCATTTACTGCCGTGGCTAATTTCTGTTAACCTTGTCTCTCACTCACTTTGATGAGCAAAATGTTCATACATAAAGCATACATTTCTGATTGGTCAGAAGAAGCTTCTTAAGGCACTTAGGTCAGCCTTAGGCAGTTAACCAAGACCATAATCCGATAAGAAGCTATTCCCTTTCATGTTGCTAAATCACATGTAGGATACATGAGTTACACCTCCACTTAACAGACCTTAAAGAGACCTTGGCCAGCCAGGAGTGTAGAAAACCGTAAAGTTCTATCCCAGGGAAGAGGGCTGTTGCCTACACAGACGACAAGACACAAAACGCTCAACTGTGCAAAACACGCATAAGGACATCAGTCAGGAGGAACAAGTTAAAGTGTTTTTTCTTCTTCACCATGGTCATGTAGTTTCACTCCAAGCACTGTCATATGAAATAACTGTGGAAACGACCTCCCCAACATTTTGGGTTGTTGCATTTTGCTTCAATGAATTTTAACCTTTTCTTTTAGACATTAAGAGGAAGGACACATTCACCCTTGGTAGAGATTCAGTTGTTCTATGAGATGTCAAGGTGAGAATTAACCACTTCAGGGATAAGTCAATCCACATAACTGAAAAGGGGGCAATGAACAGGATATGGGGATTTTGCTAGTTATAAAGTACAATAATCATCATTACATGATCTAAGACTACTGAAGTATAAGCTGTGTCCCTGACTGATTAATTAGCAAATTCATCTTTGTAGAGTGCAGCTACTATCTATTCAGTGGCATTTCCTTAAAACAATTGTATTCCCACATTCTGAATATGGAGTGAGATCATGTAGAGAATGTTGGACTTGTAATAACTAATTGAAGGATAATAATAATCAACGAAAGTGCTTAAAAGTATCAACAAATGCCTTCAAAGTACTTGACACGTACTTTGCTTTCAAAAGTGAAACATAATTAATGCTTACGTAAGATTTCTCTTGACTTCTCAGGAGTATACTAACTCCAAGGACAAGTAACATCACAAACCATTATTTAAGTGCTGATGTTGGAGCTGCAATACTACTACCAAGACAAAAAATGATACAGGTAACACTGCTTTCAGATTTCTAAGAATTGCTAAAATAGTATGTTTACAGAGCATTCAGAGTTGAGAATATGACAAGTTCCTACCATCTCAAACACTGCCAATCTGGAACAAAAAGAAAGTACTTGAACGCCTGCAGTAATCGAACACAAACCAGAACATATCAGTGCATGACAAGGAAATGTAGTCACAAAATGATTCTACCCTTTCAAGTCCCAAAAAGGACCGAGGAACTTACCGGAGGCAATACCTGGATTTCAAACAGAGTACAATGTAGCCACTGTAGGGGAGAAGATCACAGAGAGCTCTTCTCAGATTGCTCAGAGTCAGCCCCAGCACCCTGTCCTGACTGAAGCAGACAAAGTGGTCAAACAGGTAGGTAGAAATGAGTAAGGAACAGAGAGTATGGTTATTCTTGCATTGTTTGGTTTGTCTGTCAAAGAAAAGAGTGCTTCTGAAAAGCACCAGGAGAAATCCATTGAATATGCACAATCTCGTCCAGTATTTCAATGAAAAGTTTCAGTGTTGTTTTTAGTGTCGTCGTATTGCATACATTTAAAACAATGTGTCTTGTTTAATGAACAATTTGATTTACTTTAGTAAAAAGTGTTGTTTACTGTAGTCCTAGCATGGATGCAATTGTTAGAAAAAACGTGAATGAAAAACTGAATGTTTCATACAAGATGGGTTTGTGTTAACCCACACACCTAAGTGAAATGTTTGATTACGTTTACAAGACATAACACATAGTTCAGTTGAGTGTGAAAGGGAACAACAGAGAAAGTCACAAACAAAACATTTGTGAAGGACTTGATGAATGTTTTTTCTTTAGAAATGACAAAAAATAAAGAATTTTTCAACAAGATGTCTTTCTATAGCGAGTTTCATTTGAGATAGTCTTTTCTTAGAAGTGCAAGAGTGGTATTCCCTACAACTTATTCCCCAATTTGATCATTCTCAGAAATTAGGAGACGGAAACCACACCTACTGTAATATTAGACCTTGTAACAAGGCAACTAGGTTTTAATGGCTTAAAAGGTGCAGAAAGAGGCTCATGTATAATGACCTCCAGTGTCCCACAGGTTTCCCAAATCATTTCTTAGAGTATGGAAAAAGAGGAAATAAAGGGTCTACAGAAAGCGTATACCCCCTTGAACTTTGTTCAGTTTGTTGCGCCAGTGCCAGAGTTTCATGCAATTAAATGAGGCCTCTTTCTCACACCACATATGTTATACTTTCAAAGGGAAAAAAGGAAATTTTCACCCACATGTTAATATTTGGTAGAAGCCCTTTTCACAGCAATTTCAGCTGTGAGTCTGTTGGTAATGGGCTCCACCACCTCTGCACCAACAAGATTTGATAATATTTGAGAATTTCAGAAGTCTGTCTGGTTTAGCTGAAGAATCAGCTAAGGTAAGTTTCAGGAAGAGCATCTGATTTCTTTCAATAAAGCAGAACAGAGAAAAAACACACAATACAAAATCATGAGAATTTGTATCCATATGACACTTTGACTCGAATACTTTTATCAGACCTACACAGAGTATATACTGTACACACTTTTTCAGCCCAGGTTTATACATTTGGATCTGCCATTTGTAGGTGTTTTTGTGTCTTAGCTCAACACTGTGAAACCTGTAGTTACAAACATGGAGGATGAAGACATGAAGACATATATTGTACCTCTGACCGGCCTACCTTCCAAGAGGTGAAAGATGAAACTTTTCCTTTATCGTCAACTCAGTGAATGTCTTTAAACTTTCGAAAACTGTAACAAAGAATAAGTAAAAAAAAATATTTTCATTGGACCCACAGAAAAGTCAAAGTTGTCCATAGAAATGCCCGTCTAAATCAGAAATCTACAGCACAAAGGCAGTGGCCTTTCGGGACATAAAAATGATATCCGACTTAGCTCAGAAGAATTGCCCTTGGTCATGGACATCTTGCTATCAGTCACTACAAAGATGTTTTCTCTCGTGCCATGGCTTGCCTGACTTGCTTCTTCAGCTGGATGGCTTCTGGTCGCTGATCAGGATCGATAGCCAGCATGTCCTGGAGCAGTGTCCTTAGCTCCATGCTTATCGCTCTATTTACTTTCAGGGGGATGTGGAACTGCAGCCAGGGGTTCTCACGCAGGGCCTCTCCAACAGGCCCTGACAGACATATGCTCCTGTATCGGAAACACACTTTAGTTCAATTCTAAAATATTTCTCATAGGACTGAAGGAACCTTTGCCTGTTAAGAGTTAACAATTAGGTCCTCAAGAACTGTTTTATGGTTTTCCACACTCCTGGCTGGCCAAGGTCTCTTTAAGGTCTCTTAAGTGGAGGTGTAACTCATGTATCCTACATGTGATTTAGCAACATGAAAGGGAATAGCTTCTTATCGGATTATGGTCTTGGTTAACTGCCTAAGGCTGACCTAAGTGCCTAACTTTCTGACTTTCTTTATACCTTATATGTTAAGAAGCTTCTTCTGACCAATCAGAAATGTATGCTTTATGTATGAACATTTTGCTCATCAAAGTGAGTGAGAGACAAGGTTAACAGAAATTAGCCACGGCAGTAAATGACAGCATATTTTTGGGTTCTTAAATGGTCTCTACCTGGCACACCTGCAGTGCAAACTGACACACACTGTTTAGAGAAACAGCTACTCTATTACTAATATTAATGAAACATTTCTTATTCTATGGAACAAAAACAAACAGTAAAACTAAAACACAGATCTCTTAGCTTCCTATTTCATGAACCAGATGACTGAATGACCAAGCCTAACTAATAGCCAGAACCCCAGTTAACCCTCCGTAACACAAAGTTTAACCACACGACAGGAACTCTTTCAAACTGAGTGAAAATCATAAATGGATCCATAACTTTACATCAATTTACTATGTTGTGCCAATACCTGCATTTACATTTAGAACGAATGATGTCATAGAACCAGCATCACACCAGTTCCAGGTGTCTCCAAGGAGACAACAGAACTTCAGTTGTGTTTGCTAAAATACACACTTTGAAACATACTGTAACACTTAGTTAACATGTCTGGTTTAGTTGAAGAATCGGCTAAGGTAAGTTTCAGGGTTTAATGGTGGGATGGCACCTGTGCTTTTTTCCCCCAACCGCTAGAATATGATTCGCACCAAACCCAAAAGAAATACTGCACAGTTCAGGAACTTCATCAACCTAGCAACTGTAAAATAAGCTTACAAACAACTGAATTGAAATGCCAAAAAGTTCAGAGAAAGGCACAAACTATGTTTACTTGGGGTTTCCAAAATTAAAGCTAACTAAAACTGTAATGATAAACAATAATGCTGCCAATGGACAGAGAAATATCATGTTTTTTGAATAATGTATTATTTGTTATATAGGAACCCAGTATAAGGGAATCCCTTGCGATCCTGTCTGCAGAGATAAAGGTAAGTATTTTTTTCTCTTTAGCTCTGTCACTCCAAGAAATATAATGAACATAAATATATTTGACAATCTTTTCATAGTAATCCAAACAACTCTGCGTGTATCTGACATTTGTAATATTTATCTACCGCAGTATAACTCTTCTGGCAAGGCGATTGCTATTGTACCTTGAAAGAAAACTGATTGGAAATGTCATGTACTCTATGGTTTCTATTGATGACAAGTGGCAAATGTTGACTGGTGATGTTATGTGAATCTTAGGAAATGGTCATTTTTCAATCGAGTCTATGTTTCTCAGAATTTGAGACAGAGAGGTCAATCTCTGCAATCCGAGCTGAGGGCATTTCTTGGAATGGAAAGGTAAGAGCAACGTGTTCTTTGATATTCTCTTAAGACTCTTCGCCAGATTTTACGATGAAAAATATAAATAATAATAACAAACATTATTTTATATAGTGCCTTGAAAGGTGGCTTCTTTACAGAATGACAGAACCAACTACAATAAATAATACACAAGATATGCATGATGACAATACACAGTTAGAGGAGACAGTAGATGGTCATTGTCAGTGTATTCTGAAGGTAGTTTTCCAATTTTTTGGAACAGGGTAAAAGAGGCCACCTCTACTAGAATCTTTGTCCTAACCAAAAATGTAACAAAGTATAATAATAATATTAAAAAGAATAATAATAAACTTTATTTATAGAGCACCTTTCATACAAATAGTGCTTTGGTGCTTTAAAAACCAAGCGTAAAAATAAAATATTAAAATTGAGAGATATACTTTCAGTTGTAAAGGAAAATACAGCAATACAGTAAAGCAACATACATGTCAATTAAATAAATACAAATTAGGAAAGTCGTAATAAAATAAGAACAATTAAAGAGAACTAAAACAAGAAACATAAATAGAAAGAACAAAGAACCACTTTAACTAAAAGCAACATTTTCAAATGTTTTTTAAAACTATGTACCGAGCTTGACTGCCTAATAAAAAGTGGAAGTGAGTTTCATAATTTAGAAGCATAAAAACAAAAAGCAGCCTCTCCACTCTTTCTGCATTTCACATGTGGTATTTGCAGTAGGCCAGTATGTGCAGATCTCAGGTCACGTATAGGAACATATGAAGACAGACATTCAGTAAGGTACAGACGTGCTAGGTCGCTTAAAGCTTTAAAAACAAGTAAAAGAACTTTCAAATTTATCCTAGATAATACAGGTGACCGGTGAAGTTTTTTCAAAACAGGAATGATATTCTCTTTCTTGTATTTGTTAGGATCTGTGCTACTGCATTTCGAACAAGTAGTAAGGGATTTATTGTTTTCTTGGGAAGCCCACAAAACAGAGCATTATAATCATATCCACATCAATGTGAGCAATGGAGAAGTCAAATTAACGTGTCTAAATATCATCTAGTTCTATCCCAGGGAAGAGGGCTGTTGCCTACACAGACGACAAGACACAAAACGCTCAACTGTGCAAAACACGCATAAGGACATCAGTCAGGAGGAACAAGGTAAAGTGTTTTTACTTCTTCACCATGGTCATGTAGTTTCACTCCAAGCACTGCCATATGAAATAACTGTGGAAACGACTTCCCCAACATTTTGGGTTGTTGCATTTTGCTTCAATGAATTTTAACCTTTTCTTTTAGACATTAAGAGGAAGGACACATTCACCCTTGGTAGAGATTCAGTTTTTCTATGAGATGTCAAGGTGAGAATTAACCACTTCAGGCATAAGTCAATCCACATGACTGAAAAAGGGGCAATGAACAGGATATGGGGATTTTGCTAGTTATAAAGTACAATAATCATCATTACATGATCTAAGACTACTGAAGTATAAGCTGTGTCCCTGACTGATTAATTAGCAAATTCATCTTTGTAGAGTGCAGCTACTATCTATTCAGTGGCATTTCCTTAAAACAACTGTATTCCCACATTCTGAATATGGAGTGAGATCATGTAAGAATGTTGGACTTGTAATAACTAATTGAAGGATAATAATAATCAACGAAAGTGCTTAAAAGTATCAACAAATGCCTTCAAAGTACTTGACACGTACTTTGCTTTCAAAAGTGAAACATAATTAATGCTTACGTAAGATTTTTCTTGACTTCTCAGGAGTATACTAACTCCAAGGACAAGTAACATCACAAACCATTATTTAAGTGCTGATGTTGGAGCTGCAATACTACTACCAAGACAAAAAATGATACAGGTAACACTGCTTTCAGATTTCTAAGAATTGCTAAAATAGTATGTTTACAGAGCATTCAGAGTCTCATAGAGAAAATAAGTTGAGAATATGACAAGTTCCTACCATCTCAAACACTGCCAATCTAGAACAAAAAGAAAGTACTTGAACGCCTGCAGTAATCGAACACAAACCAGAACATATCAGTACATGACAATGAAATGTAGTCACAAAATGATTCTACCCTTTCAAGTCCCAAAAAGGACCGAGGAACTTACCGGAGGCGATACCTGGATTTCAAACAGAGTACAATGTTGCCACTGTAGGGGAGAAGATCACAGAGAGCTCTTCTCAGATTGCTCAGAGTCAGCCCCAGCACCCTGTCCTGACTGAAGCAGACAAAGTGGTCAAACAGGTAGGTAGAAATGAGTAAGGAACAGAGAGTATGGTTATTCTTGCATTGTTTGTTCGTCTGTCAAAGAAAAGAGTGCTTCTGACTTTTGTCAATGTTCATCTTTATTTTAGGAGAAGAACAAACGGTGGTATCACACTTTGCTCAAGTGTATGATGCCATGTGTGTACAGCAGACATCACCAAAGGAACAGGAGACACCTGAGTAGAGAACAAGAATATGAAAAGACTGATGAAAAAAAGCACCAGGAGAAATCCATTGAATATGCACAAACTCGTACAGTATTTCAATAAAAAGTTTCAGTGTTGTTCTTAGTGTCGTCGTATTGCATACATTTAAAACAATTTGTCTTGTTTAATGAACAATTTCATTTACTTTTGTAAAAAGTGTTGTTTACTGTAGTCCTAGCATGGATGCAATTGTTAGAAAAAACGGGAATGAAAAACTGAATGTTTCATACAATATGGGTTTGTGTTAACCCACACACCTAAGTGAAATGTTTGATTACGTTTACAAGACTTAACACATAGTTCAGTTGAGTGTGAAAGGGAACAACAGAGAATGTCACAAACAAAACATTTGTGAAGGACTTGATGAATGTTTTTTCTTTAGAAATGACAAAAAATAAAGAATTTTTCAACAAGATGTCTTTCTATAGCGAGTTTCATTTGAGATAGTCTTTTCTTAGAAGTGCAAGACTGGTATTCCCTACAACTTATTCCCCAATTTGATCATTCTCAGAAATTAGGAGACGGAAACCACACCTACTGTAATATTAGACCTTGTAACAAGGCAACTAGGTTTCAATGGCTTAAAAGGTGCAGAAAGAGGCTCATGTATAATGACCTCCAGTGTCCCACAGGTTTCCCAAATCATTTCTTAGAGTATGGAAAAAGAGGAAATAAAGTGTCTACAGAAAGCGTATACCCCCTTGAACTTTGATCAGTTTGTTGCGCCAGTGCCAGAGTTTCTTGCAATTAAATGAGGACCTCTTTCTCACACCACATATGTTATACTTTCAATGGGAAAAAAGGAAATATTACAATTGTATACATTTTCACCCCCATGTTAATATTTGGTATTAGTCCTTTACACAGCAATTTCAGCTGTGAGTCTGTTGGTAATGGGCTCCACCACCTCTGCACCAACAAGATTTGATAATATTTGAGAATTTCAGAAGTCTGTCTGGTTTAGCTGAAGAATCAGCTAAGGTAAGTTTCAGGAAGAGCATCTGATTTCTTTCAATAAAGCAGAACAGAGAAAAAACACACAATACAAAATCATGAGAATTTGTATCCATATGACACTTTGACTCGAATACTTTTATCAGACCTACACAGAGTATATACTGTACACACTTTTTCAGCCCAGGTTTATACATTTGATACATTTGGAACTGCCACTTGTAGGTGTTTTTGTGTCTTAGCTCAACACTGTGAAACCTGTAGTTACAAACATGGAGGATGAAGACATGAAGACATATATTGTACCTCTGACCGGCCTACCTTCGAAGAGGTGAAAGATGAAACTTTTCCTTTATCGTCAACTCAGTGAATGTCTTTAAACTTTCGAAAACTGTAGCAAAGAATAAGTAAAAAAAAATATTTTCATTGGACCCACAGAAAAGTCAAAGTTGTCCATAGAAATGCCCGTCTAAATCAGAAATCTACAGCACAAAGGCAGTGGCCTTTCGGGACATAAAAATGAAATCAGACTTAGCTCAGAAGAATTGCCCTTGGTCACGGACATCTTGCTATCAGTCACTACAAAGATGTTTTCTCTCGTGCCATGGCTTGCCTGACTTGCTTCTTCAGCTGGATGGCTTCTGGTCGCTGGTCAGGATTGACAGCCAGCATGTCCTGGAGCAGTGTCCTTAGCTCCATGCTTATGGCTCTATTTACTTTCAGGGGGATGTGGAACTGCAGCCAGGGGTTCTCACGCAGGGCCTCTCCAACAGGCCCTGACAGACATATGCTCCTGTATCGGAAACACACTTTAGTTCAATTCTAAAATATTTCTCATAGGACTGAAGGAACCTTTGCCTGTTAAGAGTTAACAATTAGGTCCTCAAGAACTGTTTTACGGTTTTCCACACTCCTGGCTGGCCAAGGTCTCTTTAAGGTCTCTTAAGTGGAGGTGTAACTCATGTATCCTACATGTGATTTAGCAACATGAAAGGGAATAGCTTCTTATCGGATTATGGTCTTGGTTAACTGCCTAAGGCTGACCTAAGTGCCTAACTTTCTGACTTTCTTTATACCTTATATGTTAAGAAGCTTCTTCTGACCAATCAGAAATGTATGCTTTATGTATGAACATTTTGCTCATCAAAGTGAGTGAGAGACAAGGTTAACAGAAATTAGCCACGGCAGTAAATGACAGCATATTTTTTCGTTCTTAAATGGTCTCTACCTGGCACACCTGCAGTGCAAACTGACACACACTGTTTAGAGAAACAGCTACTCTATTACTAATATTAATGAAACATTTCTTATTCTATGGAACAAAAACAAACAGTAAAACTAAAACACAGATCTCTTAGCTTCCTATTTCCAGATGACTGAATGACCAAGTCAAGACCAAGAATGACAAAGTTTAACCACACGACAGGAACTCTTTCAAACTGAGTGAAAATCATAAATGGATCCATAACTTTACATCAATTTACTATGTTGTGCCAATACCTGCATTTACATTTAGAACGAATGATGTCATAGAACCAGCATCACACCAGTTCCAGGTGTCTCCAAGGAGACAACAGAACTTCAGTTGTGTTTGCTAAAATACACACTTTGAAACATACTGTAACACTTAGTTAACATGTCTGGTTTAGTTGAAGAATCGGCTAAGGTAAGTTTCAGGGTTTAATGGTGGGATGGCACCTGTGCTTTTTTCCCCCAACCGCTAGAATATGATTCGCACCAAACCCAAAAGAAATACTGCACAGTTCAGGAACTTCATCAACCTAGCAACTGTAAAATAAGCTTACAAACAACTGAATTGAAATGCCAAAAAGTTCAGAGAAAGGCACAAACTATGTTTACTTGGGGTTTCCAAAATTAAAGCTAACTAAAACTGTAATGATAAACAATAATGCTGCCAATGGACAGAGAAATATCATGTTTTTTGAATAATGTATTATTTGTTACATAGGAACCCAGTATAAGGGAATCCCTTGCGATCCTGTCTGCAGAGATAAAGGTAAGTATTGTTTTCTCTTTAGCTCTGTCACTCCAAGAAATATAATGAACATAAATATATTTGCCAATCTTTTCATAGTAATCCAAACAACTCTGCGTGTATCTGACATTTGTAATATTTATCTACCGCAGTATAACTCTTCTGGCAAGGCGATTGCTATTGTACCTTGAAAGAAAACTGATTGGAAATGTCATGTACTCTATGGTTTCTATTGATGACAAGTGGCAAATGTTGACTGGTGATGTTATGTGAATCTTAGGAAATGGTCATTTTTCAATCGAGTCTATGTTTCTCAGAATTTGAGACAGAGAGGTCAATCTCTGCAATCCGAGCTGAGGGCATTTCTTGGAATGGAAAGGTAAGAGCAACGTGTTCTTTGATATTCTCTTAAGACTCTTCGCCAGATTTTACGATGAAAAATATAAATAATAATAACAAACATTATTTTATATAGTGCCTTGAAAGGTGGCTTCTTTACAGAATGACAGAACCAACTACAATAAATAATACACAAGATATGCATGATGACAATACACAGTTAGAGGAGACAGTAGATGGTCATTGTCAGTGTATTCTGAAGGTAGTTTTCCAATTTTTTGGAACAGGGTAAAAGAGGCCACCTCTACTAGAATCTTTGTCCTAACCAAAAATGTAACAAAGTATAATAATAATATTAAAAAGAATAATAATAAACTTTATTTATAGAGCACCTTTCATACAAATAGTGCTTTGGTGCTTTAAAAACCAAGCGTAAAAATAAAATATTAAAATTGAGAGATATACTTTCAGTTGTAAAGGAAAATACAGCAATACAGTAAAGCAACATACATGTCAATTAAATAAATACAAATTAGGAAAGTCGTAATAAAATAAGAACAATTAAAGAGAACTAAAACAAGAAACATAAATAGAAAGAACAAAGAACCACTTTAACTAAAAGCAACATTTTCAAATGTTTTTTAAAACAATGTACCGAGCTTGACTGCCTAATAAAAAGTGGAAGTGAGTTTCATAATTTAGAAGCATAAAAACAAAAAGCAGCCTCTCCACTCTTTCTGCATTTCACATGTGGTATTTGCAGTAGGCCAGTATGTGCAGATCTCAGGTCACGTATAGGAACATATGAAGACAGACATTCAGTAAGGTACAGACGTGCTAGGTCGCTTAAAGCTTTAAAAACAAGTAAAAGAACTTTCAAATTTATCCTAGATAATACAGGTGACCGGTGAAGTTTTTTCAAAACAGGAATGATATTCTCTTTCTTGTATTTGTTAGGATCTGTGCTACTGCATTTCGAACAAGTAGTAAGGGATTTATTGTTTTCTTGGGAAGCCCACAAAACAGAGCATTATAATCATATCCACATCAATGTGAGCAATGGAGAAGTCAAATTAACGTGTCTAAATATCATCTAGTTCTATCCCAGGGAAGAGGGCTGTTGCCTACACAGACGACAAGACACAAAACGCTCAACTGTGCAAAACACGCATAAGGACATCAGTCAGGAGGAACAAGGTAAAGTGTTTTTACTTCTTCACCATGGTCATGTAGTTTCACTCCAAGCACTGTCATATGAAATAACTGTGGAAACGACTTCCCCAACATTTTGGGTTGTTGCATTTTGCTTCAATGAATTTTAACCTTTTCTTTTAGACATTAAGAGGAAGGACACATTCACCCTTGGTAGAGATTCAGTTGTTCTATGAGATGTCAAGGTGAGAATTAACCACTTCAGGCATAAGTCAATCCACATGACTGAAAAAGGGGCAATGAACAGGATATGGGGATTTTGCTAGTTATAAAGTACAATAATCATCATTACATGATCTAAGACTACTGAAGTATAAGCTGTGTCCCTGACTGATTAATTAGCAAATTCATCTTTGTAGAGTGCAGCTACTATCTATTCAGTGGCATTTCCTTAAAACAACTGTATTCCCACATTCTGAATATGGAGTGAGATCATGTAAGAATGTTGGACTTGTAATAACTAATTGAAGGATAATAATAATCAACGAAAGTGCTTAAAAGTATCAACAAATGCCTTCAAAGTACTTGACACGTACTTTGCTTTCAAAAGTGAAACATAATTAATGCTTACGTAAGATTTCTCTTGACTTCTCAGGAGTATACTAACTCCAAGGACAAGTAACATCACAAACCATTATTTAAGTGCTGATGTTGGAGCTGCAATACTACTACCAAGACAAAAAATGATACAGGTAACACTGCTTTCAGATTTCTAAGAATTGCTAAAATAGTATGTTTACAGAGCATTCAGAGTCTCATAGAGAAAATAAGTTGAGAATATGACAAGTTCCTACCATCTCAAACATGCCAATCTAGAACAAAAAGAAAATACTTGAACGCCTGCAGTAATCGAACACAAACCAGAACATATCAGTGCATGACAATGAAATGTAGTCACAAAATGATTCTACCCTTTCAAGTCCCAAAAAGGACCGAGGAACTTACCGGAGGCGATACCTGGATTTCAAACAGAGTACAATGTAGCCACTGTAGGGGAGAAGATCACAGAGAGCTCTTCTCAGATTGCTCAGAGTCAGCCCCAGCACCCTGTCCTGACTGAAGCAGACAAAGTGGTCAAACAGGTAGGTAGAAATGAGTAAGGAACAGAGAGTATGGTTATTCTTGCATTGTTTGTTCGTCTGTCAAAGAAAAGAGTGCTTCTGACTTTTGTCAATGTTCATCTTTATTTTAGGAGAAGAACAAACGGTGGTATCACACTTTGCTCAAGTGTATGATGCCATGTGTGTACAGCAGACATCACCAAAGGAACAGGAGACACCTGAGTAGAGAACAAGAATATGAAAAGACTGATGAAAAAAAGCACCAGGAGAAATCCATTGAATATGCACAATCTCGTACAGTATTTCAATAAAAAGTTTCAGTGTTGTTTTTAGTGTCGTCGTATTGCATACATTTAAAACAATGTGTCTTGTTTAATGAACAATTTCATTTACTTTCGTAAAAAGTGTTGTTTACTGTAGTCCTAGCATGGATGCAATTGTTAGAAAAAACGGGAATGAAAAACTGAATGTTTCATACAATATGGGTTTGTGTTAACCCACACACCTAAGTGAAATGTTTGATTACGTTTACAAGACATAACACATAGTTCAGTTGAGTGTGAAAGGGAACAACAGAGAAAGTCACAAACAAAACATTTGTGAAGGACTTGATGAATGTTTTTTCTTTAGAAATGACAAAAAATAAAGAATTTTTCAACAAGATGTCTTTCTATAGCGAGTTTCATTTGAGATAGTCTTTTCTTAGAAGTGCAAGAGTGGTATTCCCTACAATTTATTCCCCAATTTGATCATTCTCAGAAATTAGGAGACGGAAACCACACCTACTGTAATATTAGACCTTGTAACAAGGCAACTAGGTTTCAATGGCTTAAAAGGTGCAGAAAGAGGCTCATGTATAATGACCTCCAGTGTCCCACAGGTTTCCCAAATCATTTCTTAGAGTATGGAAAAAGAGGAAATAAAGTGTCTACAGAAAGCGTATACCCCCTTGAACTTTGATCAGTTTGTTGCGCCAGTACCAGAGTTTCATGCAATTAAATGAGGACCTCTTTCTCACACCACATATGTTATACTTTCCATGGGAAAAAAGGAAATATTACAATTGTATACATTTTCACCCACATGTTAATATTTGGTAGAAGCCCTTTTCACAGCAATTTCAGCTGTGAGTCTGTTGGTAATGGGCTCCACCACCTCTGCACCAACAAGATTTGATAATATTTGAGAATTTCAGAAGTCTGTCTGGTTTAGCTGAAGAATCAGCTAAGGTAAGTTTCAGGAAGAGCATCTGATTTCTTTCAATAAAGCAGAACAGAGAAAAAACACACAATACAAAATCATGAGAATTTGTATCCATATGACACTTTGACTCGAATACTTTTATCAGACCTACACAGAGTATATACTGTACACACTTTTTCAGCCCAGGTTTATACATTTGATACATTTGGAACTGCCACTTGTAGGTGTTTTTGTGTCTTAGCTCAACACTGTGAAACCTGTAGTTACAAACATGGAGGATGAAGACATGAAGACATATATTGTACCTCTGACCGGCCTACCTTCCAAGAGGTGAAAGATGAAACTTTTCCTTTATCGTCAACTCAGTGAATGTCTTTAAACTTTCGAAAACTGTAGCAAAGAATAAGTAAAAAAAAATATTTTCATTGGACCCACAGAAAAGTCAAAGTTGTCCATAGAAATGAATGTTGGACTTGTAATAACTAATTGAAGGATAATAATAATCAACGAAAGTGCTTAAAAGTATCAACAAATGCCTTCAAAGTACTTGACACGTACTTTGCTTTCAAAAGTGAAACATAATTAATGCTTACGTAAGATTTCTCTTGACTTCTCAGGAGTATACTAACTCCAAGGACAAGTAACATCACAAACCATTATTTAAGTGCTGATGTTGGAGCTGCAATACTACTACCAAGACAAAAAATGATACAGGTAACAGTGCTTTCAGATTTCTAAGAATTGCTAAAATAGTATGTTTACAGAGCATTCAGAGTCTCATAGAGAAAATAAGTTGAGAATATGACAAGTTCCTACCATCTCAAACACTGCCAATCTAGAACAAAAAGAAAGTACTTGAACGCCTGCAGTAATCGAACACAAACCAGAACATATCAGTGCATGACAATGAAATGTAGTCACAAAATGATTCTACCCTTTCAAGTCCCAAAAAGGACCGAGGAACTTACCGGAGGCAATACCTGGATTTCAAACAGAGTACAATGTAGCCACTGTAGGGGAGAAGATCACAGAGAGCTCTTCTCAGATTGCTCAGAGTCAGCCCCAGCACCCTGTCCTGACTGAAGCAGACAAAGTGGTCAAACAGGTAGGTAGGAATGAGTAAGGAACAGAGAGTATGGTTATTCTTGCATTGTTTGTTCGTCTGTCAAAGAAAAGAGTGCTTCTGACTTTTGTCAATGTTCATCTTTATTTTAGGAGAAGAACAAACGGTGGTATCACACTTTGCTCAAGTGTATGATGCCATGTGTGTACAGCAGACATCACCAAAGGAACAGGAGACACCTGAGTAGAGAACAAGAATATGAAAAGACTGATGAAAAAAAGCACCAGGAGAAATCCATTGAATATGCACAATCTCGTACAGTATTTCAATAAAAAGTTTCAGTGTTGTTTTTAGTGTCGTCGTATTGCATACATTTAAAACAATGTGTCTTGTTTAATGAACAATTTCATTTACTTTCGTAAAAAGTGTTGTTTACTGTAGTCCTAGCATGGATGCAATTGTTAGAAAAAACGGGAATGAAAAACTGAATGTTTCATACAATATGGGTTTGTGTTAACCCACACACCTAAGTGAAATGTTTGATTACGTTTACAAGACATAACACATAGTTCAGTTGAGTGTGAAAGGGAACAACAGAGAAAGTCACAAACAAAACATTTGTGAAGGACTTGATGAATGTTTTTTCTTTAGAAATGACAAAAAATAAAGAATTTTTCAACAAGATGTCTTTCTATAGCGAGTTTCATTTGAGATAGTCTTTTCTTAGAAGTGCAAGAGTGGTATTCCCTACAATTTATTCCCCAATTTGATCATTCTCAGAAATTAGGAGACGGAAACCACACCTACTGTAATATTAGACCTTGTAACAAGGCAACTAGGTTTCAATGGCTTAAAAGGTGCAGAAAGAGGCTCATGTATAATGACCTCCAGTGTCCCACAGGTTTCCCAAATCATTTCTTAGAGTATGGAAAAAGAGGAAATAAAGTGTCTACAGAAAGCGTATACCCCCTTGAACTTTGATCAGTTTGTTGCGCCAGTACCAGAGTTTCATGCAATTAAATGAGGACCTCTTTCTCACACCACATATGTTATACTTTCCATGGGAAAAAAGGAAATATTACAATTGTATACATTTTCACCCACATGTTAATATTTGGTAGAAGCCCTTTTCACAGCAATTTCAGCTGTGAGTCTGTTGGTAATGGGCTCCACCACCTCTGCACCAACAAGATTTGATAATATTTGAGAATTTCAGAAGTCTGTCTGGTTTAGCTGAAGAATCAGCTAAGGTAAGTTTCAGGAAGAGCATCTGATTTCTTTCAATAAAGCAGAACAGAGAAAAAACACACAATACAAAATCATGAGAATTTGTATCCATATGACACTTTGACTCGAATACTTTTATCAGACCTACACAGAGTATATACTGTACACACTTTTTCAGCCCAGGTTTATACATTTGATACATTTGGAACTGCCACTTGTAGGTGTTTTTGTGTCTTAGCTCAACACTGTGAAACCTGTAGTTACAAACATGGAGGATGAAGACATGAAGACATATATTGTACCTCTGACCGGCCTACCTTCCAAGAGGTGAAAGATGAAACTTTTCCTTTATCGTCAACTCAGTGAATGTCTTTAAACTTTCGAAAACTGTAGCAAAGAATAAGTAAAAAAAAATATTTTCATTGGACCCACAGAAAAGTCAAAGTTGTCCATAGAAATGCCCGTCTAAATCAGAAATCTACAGCACAAAAGCAGTGGCCTTTCGGGACATAAAAATGAAATCAGACTTAACTCAGAAGAATTGCCCTTGGTCACGGACATCTTGCTATCAGTCACTACAAAGATGTTTTCTCTCGTGCCATGGCTTGCCTGACTTGCTTCTTCAGCTGGATGGCTTCTGGTCGCTGGTCAGGATCAACAGCCAGCATGTCCTGGAGCAGTGTCCTTAGCTCCATGCTTATGGCTCTATTTACTTTCAGGGGGATGTGGAACTGCAGCCAGGGGTTCTCACGCAGGGCCTCTCCAACAGGCCCTGACAGACATATGCTCCTGTATCGGAAACACACTTTAGTTCAATTCTAAAATATTTCTCATAGGACTGAAGGAACCTTTGCCTGTTAAGAGTTAACAATTAGGTCCTCAAGAACTGTTTTACGGTTTTCCACACTCCTGGCTGGCCAAGGTCTCTTTAAGGTCTCTTAAGTGGAGGTGTAACTCATGTATCCTACATGTGATTTAGCAACATGAAAGGGAATAGCTTCTTATCGGATTATGGTCTTGGTTAACTGCCTAAGGCTGACCTAAGTGCCTAACTTTCTGACTTTCTTTATACCTTATATGTTAAGAAGCTTCTTCTGACCAATCAGAAATGTATGCTTTATGTATGAACATTTTGCTCATCAAAGTGAGTGAGAGACAAGGTTAACAGAAATTAGCCACGGCAGTAAATGACAGCATATTTTTTCGTTCTTAAATGGTCTCTACCTGGCACACCTGCAGTGCAAACTGACACACACTGTTTAGAGAAACAGCTACTCTATTACTAATATTAATGAAACATTTCTTATTCTATGGAACAAAAACAAACAGTAAAACTAAAACACAGATCTCTTAGCTTCCTATTTCATGAACCAGATGACTGAATGACCAAGCCTAACTAATAGCCAGAACCCCAGTTAACCCTCCGTAACACAAAGTTTAACCACACGACAGGAACTCTTTCAAACTGAGTGAAAATCATAAATGGATCCATAACTTTACATCAATTTACTATGTTGTGCCAATACCTGCATTTACATTTAGAACGAATGATGTCATAGAACCAGCATCACACCAGTTCCAGGTGTCTCCAAGGAGACAACAGAACTTCAGTTGTGTTTGCTAAAATACACACTTTGAAACATACTGTAACACTTAGTTAACATGTCTGGTTTAGTTGAAGAATCGGCTAAGGTAAGTTTCAGGGTTTAATGGTGGGATGGCACCTGTGCTTTTTTCCCCCAACCGCTAGAATATGATTCGCACCAAACCCAAAAGAAATACTGCACAGTTCAGGAACTTCATCAACCTAGCAACTGTAAAATAAGCTTACAAACAACTGAATTGAAATGCCAAAAAGTTCAGAGAAAGGCACAAACTATGTTTACTTGGGGTTTCCAAAATTAAAGCTAACTAAAACTGTAATGATAAACAATCATGCTGCCAATGGACAGAGAAATATCATGTTTTTTGAATAATGTATTATTTGTTATATAGGAACCCAGTATAAGGGAATCCCTTGCGATCCTGTCTGCAGAGATAAAGGTAAGTATTTTTTTCTCTTTAGCTCTGTCACTCCAAGAAATATAATGAACATAAATATATTTGACAATCTTTTCATAGTAATCCAAACAACTCTGCGTGTATCTGACATTTGTAATATTTATCTACCGCAGTATAACTCTTCTGGCAAGGCGATTGCTATTGTACCTTGAAAGAAAACTGATTGGAAATGTCATGTACTCTATGGTTTCTATTGATGTCAAGTGGCAAATGTTGACTGGTGATGTTATGTGAATCTTAGGAAATGGTCATTTTTCAATCGAGTCTATGTTTCTCAGAATTTGAGACAGAGAGGTCAATCTCTGCAATCCGAGCTGAGGGCATTTCTTGGAATGGAAAGGTAAGAGCAACGTGTTCTTTGATATTCTCTTAAGACTCTTCGCCAGATTTTACGATGAAAAATGTAAATAATAATAACAAACATTATTTTATATAGTGCCTTGAAAGGTGGCTTCTTTACAGAATGACAGAACCAACTACAATAAATAATACACAAGATATGCATGATGACAATACACAGTTAGAGGAGACAGTAGATGGTCATTGTCAGTGTATTCTGAAGGTAGTTTTCCAATTTTTTGGAACAGGGTAAAAGAGGCCACCTCTACTAGAATCTTTGTCCTAACCAAAAATGTAACAAAGTATAATAATAATATTAAAAATAATAATAATAAACTTTATTTATAGAGCACCTTTCATACAAATAGTGCTTTGGTGCTTTAAAAAGCAAGCGTAAAAATAAAATATTAAAATTGAGAGATATACTTTCAGTTGTAAAGGAAAATACAGCAATACAGTAAAGCAACATACATGTCAATTAAATAAATACAAATTAGGAAAGTCGTAATAAAATAAGAACAATTAAAGAGAACTAAAAAAAGGAAACAGAAATAGAAAGAACAAAGAACCACTTTAACTAAAAGCAACATTTTCAAATGTTTTTTAAAACAATGTACCGAGCTTGACTGCCTAATAAAAAGTGGAAGTGAGTTTCATAATTTAGAAGCATAAAAACAAAAAGCAGCCTCTCCACTCTTTCTGCATTTCACATGTGGTATTTGCAGTAGGCCAGTATGTGCAGATCTCAGGTCACGTATAGGAACATATGAAGACAGACATTCAGTAAGGTACAGACGTGCTAGGTCGCTTAAAGCTTTAAAAACAAGTAAAAGAACTTTCAAATTTATCCTAGATAATACAGGTGACCGGTGAAGTTTTTTCAAAACAGGAATGATATTCTCTTTCTTGTATTTGTTAGGATCTGTGCTACTGCATTTCGAACAAGTAGTAAGGGATTTATTGTTTTCTTGGGAAGCCCACAAAACCGAGCATTATAATCATATCCACATCAATGTGAGCAATGGAGAAGTCAAATTAACGTGTCTAAATATCATCTAGTTCTATCCCAGGGAAGAGGGCTGTTGCCTACACAGACGACAAGACACAAAACGCTCAACTGTGCAAAACACGCATAAGGACATCAGTCAGGAGGAACAAGGTAAAGTGTTTTTACTTCTTCACCATGGTCATGTAGTTTCACTCCAAGCACTGTCATATGAAATAACTGTGGAAACGACTTCCCCAACATTTTGGGTTGTTGCATTTTGCGTCAATGAATTTTAACCTTTTCTTTTAGACATTAAGAGGAAGGACACATTCACCCTTGGTAGAGATTCAGTTGTTCTATAAGATGTCAAGGTGAGAATTAACCACTTCAGGCATAAGTCAATCCACATGACTGAAAAAGGGGCAATGAACAGGATATGGGGATTTTGCTAGTTATAAAGTACAATAATCATCATTACATGATCTAAGACTACTGAAGTATAAGCTGTGTCCCTGACTGATTAATTAGCAAATTCATCTTTGTAGAGTGCAGCTACTATCTATTCAGTGGCATTTCCTTAAAACAACTGTATTCCCACATTCTGAATATGGAGTGAGATCATGTAAGAATGTTGGACTTGTAATAACTAATTGAAGGATAATAATAATCAACGAAAGTGCTTAAAAGTATCAACAAATGCCTTCAAAGTACTTGACACGTACTTTGCTTTCAAAAGTGAAACATAATTAATGCTTACGTAAGATTTCTCTTGACTTCTCAGGAGTATACTAACTCCAAGGACAAGTAACATCACAAACCATTATTTAAGTGCTGATGTTGGAGCTGCAATACTACTACCAAGACAAAAAATGATACAGGTAACAGTGCTTTCAGATTTCTAAGAATTGCTAAAATAGTATGTTTACAGAGCATTCAGAGTCTCATAGAGAAAATAAGTTGAGAATATGACAAGTTCCTACCATCTCAAACATGCCAATCTAGAACAAAAAGAAAGTACTTGAACGCCTGCAGTAATCGAACACAAACCAGAACATATCAGTGCATGACAATGAAATGTAGTCACAAAATGATTCTACCCTTTCAAGTCCCAAAAAGGACCGAGGAACTTACCGGAGGCGATACCTGGATTTCAAACAGAGTACAATGTAGCCACTGTAGGGGAGAAGATCACAGAGAGCTCTTCTCAGATTGCTCAGAGTCAGCCCCAGCACCCTGTCCTTACTGAAGCAGACAAAGTGGTCAAACAGGTAGGTAGAAATGAGTAAGGAACAGAGAGTATGGTTATTCTTGCATTGTTTGTTCGTCTGTCAAAGAAAAGAGTGCTTCTGACTTTTGTCAATGTTCATCTTTATTTTAGGAGAAGAACAAACGGTGGTATCACACTTTGCTCAAGTGTATGATGCCATGTGTGTACAGCAGACATCACCAAAGGAACAGGAGACACCTGAGTAGAGAACAAGAATATGAAAAGACTGATGAAAAAAAGCACCAGGAGAAATCCATTGAATATGCACAATCTCGTACAGTATTTCAATAAAAAGTTTCAGTGTTGTTTTTAGTGTCGTCGTATTGCATACATTTAAAACAATGTGTCTTGTTTAATGAACAATTTCATTTACTTTCGTAAAAAGTGTTGTTTACTGTAGTCCTAGCATGGATGCAATTGTTAGAAAAAACGGGAATGAAAAACTGAATGTTTCATACAATATGGGTTTGTGTTAACCCACACACCTAAGTGAAATGTTTGATTACGTTTACAAGACATAACACATAGTTCAGTTGAGTGTGAAAGGGAACAACAGAGAAAGTCACAAACAAAACATTTGTGAAGGACTTGATGAATGTTTTTTCTTTAGAAATGACAAAAAATAAAGAATTTTTCAACAAGATGTCTTTCTATAGCGAGTTTCATTTGAGATAGTCTTTTCTTAGAAGTGCAAGAGTGGTATTCCCTACAATTTATTCCCCAATTTGATCATTCTCAGAAATTAGGAGACGGAAACCACACCTACTGTAATATTAGACCTTGTAACAAGGCAACTAGGTTTCAATGGCTTAAAAGGTGCAGAAAGAGGCTCATGTATAATGACCTCCAGTGTCCCACAGGTTTCCCAAATCATTTCTTAGAGTATGGAAAAAGAGGAAATAAAGTGTCTACAGAAAGCGTATACCCCCTTGAACTTTGATCAGTTTGTTGCGCCAGTACCAGAGTTTCATGCAATTAAATGAGGACCTCTTTCTCACACCACATATGTTATACTTTCCATGGGAAAAAAGGAAATATTACAATTGTATACATTTTCACCCACATGTTAATATTTGGTAGAAGCCCTTTTCACAGCAATTTCAGCTGTGAGTCTGTTGGTAATGGGCTCCACCACCTCTGCACCAACAAGATTTGATAATATTTGAGAATTTCAGAAGTCTGTCTGGTTTAGCTGAAGAATCAGCTAAGGTAAGTTTCAGGAAGAGCATCTGATTTCTTTCAATAAAGCAGAACAGAGAAAAAACACACAATACAAAATCATGAGAATTTGTATCCATATGACACTTTGACTCGAATACTTTTATCAGACCTACACAGAGTATATACTGTACACACTTTTTCAGCCCAGGTTTATACATTTGATACATTTGGAACTGCCACTTGTAGGTGTTTTTGTGTCTTAGCTCAACACTGTGAAACCTGTAGTTACAAACATGGAGGATGAAGACATGAAGACATATATTGTACCTCTGACCGGCCTACCTTCCAAGAGGTGAAAGATGAAACTTTTCCTTTATCGTCAACTCAGTGAATGTCTTTAAACTTTCGAAAACTGTAGCAAAGAATAAGTAAAAAAAATATTTTCATTGGACCCACAGAAAAGTCAAAGTTGTCCATAGAAATGCCCGTCTAAATCCGAAATCTACAGCAAAAAGGCAGTGGCCTTTCGGGACATAAAAATGAAATCAGACTTAGCTCAGAAGAATTGCCCTTGGTCACGGACATCTTGCTATCAGTCACTACAAAGATGTTTTCTCTCGTGCCATGGCTTGCCTGACTTGCTTCTTCAGCTGGATGGCTTCTGGTCGCTGGTCAGGATCGACAGCCAGCATGTCCTGGAGCAGTGTCCTTAGCTCCATGCTTATGGCTCTATTTACTTTCAGGGGGATGTGGAACTGCAGCCAGGGGTTCTCACGCAGGGCCTCTCCAACAGGCCCTGACAGACATATGCTCCTGTATCGGAAACACACTTTAGTTCAATTCTAAAATATTTCTCATAGGACTGAAGGAACCTTTGCCTGTTAAGAGTTAACAATTAGGTCCTCAAGAACTGTTTTACGGTTTTCCACACTCCTGGCTGGCCAAGGTCTCTTTAAGGTCTCTTAAGTGGAGGTGTAACTCATGTATCCTACAAGTGATTTAGCAACATGAAAGGGAATAGCTTCTTATCGGATTATGGTCTTGGTTAACTGCCTAAGGCTGACCTAAGTGCCTAACTTTCTGACTTTCTTTATATCTTATATGTTAAGAAGCTTCTTCTGACCAATCAGAAATGTATGCTTTATGTATGAACATTTTGCTCATCAAAGTGAGTGAGAGACAAGGTTAACAGAAATTAGCCACGGCAGTAAATGACAGCATATTTTTTCGTTCTTAAATGGTCTCTACCTGGCACACCTGCAGTGCAAACTGACACACACTGTTTAGAGAAACAGCTACTCTATTACTAATATTAATGAAACATTTCTTATTCTATGGAACAAAAACAAACAGTAAAACTAAAACACAGATCTCTTAGCTTCCTATTTCATGAACCAGATGACTGAATGACCAAGCCTAACTAATAGCCAGAACCCCAGTTAACCCTCCGTAACACAAAGTTTAACCACACGACAGGAACTCTTTCAAACTGAGTGAAAATCATGAATGGATCCATAACTTTACATCAATTTACTATGTTGTGCCAATACCTGCATTTACATTTAGAACGAATGATGTCATAGAACCAGCATCACACCAGTTCCAGGTGTCTCCAAGGAGACAACAGAACTTCAGTTGTGTTTGCTAAAATACACACTTTGAAACATACTGTAACACTTAGTTAACATGTCTGGTTTAGTTGAAGAATCGGCTAAGGTAAGTTTCAGGGTTTAATGGTGGGATGGCACCTGTGCTTTTTTCCCCCAACCGCTAGAATATGATTCGCACCAAACCCAAAAGAAATACTGCACAGTTCAGGAACTTCATCAACCTAGCAACTGTAAAATAAGCTTACAAACAACTGAATTGAAATGCCAAAAGGTTCAGAGAAAGGCACAAACTATGTTTACTTGGGGTTTCCAAAATTAAAGCTAACTAAAACTGTAATGATAAACAATCATGCTGCCAATGGACAGAGAAATATCATGTTTTTTGAATAATGTATTATTTGTTATATAGGAACCCAGTATAAGGGAATCCCTTGCGATCCTGTCTGCAGAGATAAAGGTAAGTATTTTTTTCTCTTTAGCTCTGTCACTCCAAGAAATATAATGAACATAAATATATTTGACAATCTTTTCATTGTAATCCAAACAACTCTGCGTGTATCTGACATTTATAATATTTATCTACCGCAGTATAACTCTTCTGGCAAGGCGATTGCTATTGTACCTTGAAAGAAAACTGATTGGAAATGTCATGTACTCTATGGTTTCTATTGATGTCAAGTGGCAAATGTTGACTGGTGATGTTATGTGAATATTAGGAAATGGTCATTTTTCAATCGAGTCTATGTTTCTCAGAATTTGAGACAGAGAGGTCAATCTCTGCAATCCGAGCTGAGGGCATTTCTTGGAATGGAAAGGTAAGAGCAACGTGTTCTTTGATATTCTCTTAATACTCTTCGCCAGATTTTACGATGAAAAATGTAAATAATAATAACAAACATTATTTTATATAGTGCCTTGAAAGGTGGCTTCTTTACAGAATGACAGAACCAACTACAATAAATAATACACAAGATATGCATGATGACAATACACAGTTAGAGGAGACAGTAGATGGTCATTGTCAGTGTATTCTGAAGGTAGTTTTCCAATTTTTTGGAACAGGGTAAAAGAGGCCACCTCTACTAGAATCTTTGTCCTAACAAAAATGTAACAAAGTATAATAATAATATTAAAAATAATAATAATAATAAACTTTATTTATAGAGCACCTTTCATACAAATAGTGCTTTGGTGCTTTAAAAAGCAAGCGTAAAAATAAAATATTAAAATTGAGAGATATACTTTCAGTTGTCAAGGAAAATACAGCAATACAGTAAAGCAACATACATGTCAATTAAATAAATACAAATTAGGAAAGTCGTAATAAAATAAGAACAATTAAAGAGAACTAAAAAAAGAAACAGAAATAGAAAGAACAAAGAACCACTTTAACTAAAAGCAACATTTTCAAATGTTTTTTAAAACAATGTACCGAGCTTGACTGCCTAATAAAAAGTGGAAGTGAGTTTCATAATTTAGAAGCATAAAAACAAAAAGCAGCCTCTCCACTCTTTCTGCATTTCACATGTGGTATTTGCAGTAGGCCAGTATGTGCAGATCTCAGGTCACGTATAGGAACATATGAAGACAGACATTCAGTAAGGTACAGACGTGCTAGGTCGCTTAAAGCTTTAAAAACAAGTAAAAGAACTTTCAAATTTATCCTAGATAATACAGGTGACCGGTGAAGTTTTTTCAAAACAGGAATGATATTCTCTTTCTTGTATTTGTTAGGATCTGTGCTACTGCATTTCGAACAAGTAGTAAGGGATTTATTGTTTTCTTGGGAAGCCCACAAAACCGAGCATTATAATCATATCCACATCAATGTGAGCAATGGAGAAGTCAAATTAACGTGTCTAAATATCATCTAGTTCTATCCCAGGGAAGAGGGCTGTTGCCTACACAGACGACAAGACACAAAACGCTCAACTGTGCAAAACACCCATAAAGACATCAGTCAGGAGGAACAAGGTAAAGTGTTTTTACTTCTTCACCATGGTCATGTAGTTTCACTCCAAGCACTGTCATATGAAATAACTGTGGAAACGACTTCCCCAACATTTTGGGTTGTTGCATTTTGCTTCAATGAATTTTAACCTTTTCTTTTAGACATTAAGAGGAAGGACACATTCACCCTTGGTAGAGATTCAGTTGTTCTATGAGATGTCAAGGTGAGAATTAACCACTTCAGGGATAAGTCAATCCACATGACTGAAAAAGGGGCAATGAACAGGATATGGGGATTTTGCTAGTTATAAAGTACAATAATCATCATTACATGATCTAAGACTACTGAAGTATAAGCTGTGTCCCTGACTGATTAATTAGCAAATTCATCTTTGTAGAGTGCAGCTACTATCTATTCAGTGGCATTTCCTTAAAACAACTGTATTCCCACATTCTGAATATGGAGTGAGATCATGTAAGAATGTTGGACTTGTAATAACTAATTGAAGGATAATACTCAACGAAAGTGCTTAAAAGTATCAACAAATGCCTTCAAAGTACTTGACACGTACTTTGCTTTCAAAAGTGAAACATAATTAATGCTTACGTAAGATTTCTCTTGACTTCTCAGGAGTATACTAACTCCAAGGACAAGTAACATCACAAACCATTATTTAAGTGCTGATGTTGGAGCTGCAATACTACTACCAAGACAAAAAATGATACAGGTAACACTGCTTTCAGATTTCTAAGAATTGCTAAAATAGTATGTTTACAGAGCATTCAGAGTCTCATAGAGAAAATAAGTTGAGAATATGACAAGTTCCTACCATCTCAAACACTGCCAATCTAGAACAAAAAGAAAGTACTTGAACCCCTGCAGTAATCGAACACAAACCAGAACATATCAGTGCATGACAATGAAATGTAGTCACAAAATGATTCTACCCTTTCAAGTCCCAAAAAGGACCGAGGAACTTACCGGAGGCGATACCTGGATTTCAAACAGAGTACAATGTAGCCACTGTAGGGGAGAAGATCACAGAGAGCTCTTCTCAGATTGCTCAGAGTCAGCCCCAGCACCCTGTCCTGACTGAAGCAGACAAAGTGGTCAAACAGGTAGGTAGAAATGAGTAAGGAACAGAGAGTATGGTTATTCTTGCATTGTTTGTTCGTCTGTCAAAGAAAAGAGTGCTTCTGACTTTTGTCAATGTTCATCTTTATTTTAGGAGAAGAACAAACGGTGGTATCACACTTTGCTCAAGTGTATGATGCCATGTGTGTACAGCAGACATCACCAAAGGAACAGGAGACACCTGAGTAGAGAACAAGAATATGAAAAGACTGATGAAAAAAAGCACCAGGAGAAATCCATTGAATATGCACAATCTCGTACAGTATTTCAATAAAAAGTTTCAGTGTTGTTTTTAGTGTCGTCGTATTGCATACATTTAAAACAATTTGTCTTGTTTAATGAACAATTTCATTTACTTTCGTAAAAAGTGTTGTTTACTGTAGTCCTAGCATGGATGCAATTGTTAGAAAAAACGGGAATGAAAAACTGAATGTTTCATACAATATGGGTTTGTGTTAACCCACACACCTAAGTGAAATGTTTGATTACGTTTACAAGACATAACACATAGTTCAGTTGAGTGTGAAAGGGAACAACAGAGAAAGTCACAAACAAAACATTTGTGAAGGACTTGATGAATGTTTTTTCTTTAGAAATGACAAAAAATAAAGAATTTTTCAACAAGATGTCTTTCTATAGCGAGTTTCATTTGAGATAGTCTTTTCTTAGAAGTGCAAGAGTGTTATTCCCTACAATTTATTCCCCAATTTGATCATTCTCAGAAATTAGGAGACGGAAACCACACCTACTGTAATATTAGACCTTGTAACAAGGCAACTAGGTTTCAATGGCTTAAAAGGTGCAGAAAGAGGCTCATGTATAATGACCTCCAGTGTCCCACAGGTTTCCCAAATCATTTCTTAGAGTATGGAAAAAGAGGAAATAAAGTGTCTACAGAAAGCGTATACCCCCTTGAACTTTGATCAGTCTGTTGCGCCAGTGCCAGAGTTTCATGCAATTAAATGAGGACCTCTTTCTCACACCACATATGTTATACTTTCAATGGGAAAAAAGGAAATATTACAATTGTATACATTTTCACCCACATGTTAATATTTGGTAAAATCCCTTTTCACAGCAATTTCAGCTGTGAGTCTGTTGGTAATGGGCTCCACCACCTCTGCACCAACAAGATTTGATAATATTTGAGAATTTCAGAAGTCTGTCTGGTTTAGCTGAAGAATCAGCTAAGGTAAGTTTCAGGAAGAGCATCTGATTTCTTTCAATAAAGCAGAACAGAGAAAAAACACACAATACAAAATCATGAGAATTTGTATCCATATGACACTTTGACTCGAATACTTTTATCAGACCTACACAGAGTATATACTGTACACACTTTTTCAGCCCAGGTTTATACATTTGATACATTTGGAACTGCCACTTGTAGGTGTTTTTGTGTCTTAGCTCAACACTGTGAAACCTGTAGTTACAAACATGGAGGATGAAGACATGAAGACATATATTGTACCTCTGACCGGCCTACCTTCGAAGAGGTGAAAGATGAAACTTTTCCTTTATCGTCAACTCAGTGAATGTCTTTAAACTTTCGAAAACTGTAGCAAAGAATAAGTAAAAAAAAATATTTTCATTGGACCCACAGAAAAGTCAAAGTTGTCCATAGAAATGCCCGTCTAAATCAGAAATCTACAGCACAAAGGCAGTGGCCTTTCGGGACATAAAAATGAAATCAGACTTAGCTCAGAAGAATTGCCCTTAGTCACGGACATCTTGCTATCAGTCACTACAAAGATGTTTTCTCTCGTGCCATGGCTTGCCTGACTTGCTTCTTCAGCTGGATGGCTTCTGGTCGCTGGTCAGGATCGACAGCCAGCATGTCCTGGAGCACTGTCCTTAGCTCCATGCTTATGGCTCTATTTACTTTCAGGGGGATGTGGAACTGCAGCCAGGGGTTCTCACGCAGGGCCTCTCCAACAGGCCCTGACAGACATATGCTCCTGTATCGGAAACACACTTTAGTTCAATTCTAAAATATTTCTCATAGGACTGAAGGAACCTTTGCCTTTTAAGAGTTAACAATTAGGTCCTCAAGAACTGTTTTACGGTTTTCCACACTCCTGGCTGGCCAAGGTCTCTTTAAGGTCTCTTAAGTGGAGGTGTAACTCATGTATCCTACATGTGATTTAGCAACATGAAAGGGAATAGCTTCTTATCGGATTATGGTCTTGGTTAACTGCCTAAGGCTGACCTAAGTGCCTAACTTTCTGACTTTCTTTATACCTTATATGTTAAGAAGCGTCTTCTGACCAATCAGAAATGTATGCTTTATGTATGAACATTTTGCTCATCAAAGTGAGTGAGAGACAAGGTTAACAGAAATTAGCCACGGCAGTAAATGACAGCATATTTTTTCGTTCTTAAATGGTCTCTACCTGGCACACCTGCAGTGCAAACTGACACACACTGTTTAGAGAAACAGCTACTCTATTACTAATATTAATGAAACATTTCTTATTCTATGGAACAAAAACAAACAGTAAAACTAAAACACAGATCTCTTAGCTTCCTATTTCATGAACCAGATGACTGAATGACCAAGCCTAACTAATAGCCAGAACCCCAGTTAACCCTCCGTAACACAAAGTTTAACCACACGACAGGAACTCTTTCAAACTGAGTGAAAATCATAAATGGATCCATAACTTTACATCAATTTACTATGTTGTGCCAATACCTGCATTTACATTTAGAACGAATGATGTCATAGAACCAGCATCACACCAGTTCCAGGTGTCTCCAAGGAGACAACAGAACTTCAGTTGTGTTTGCTAAAATACACACTTTGAAACATACTGTAACACTTAGTTAACATGTCTGGTTTAGTTGAAGAATCGGCTAAGGTAAGTTTCAGGGTTTAATGGTGGGATGGCACCTGTGCTTTTTTCCCCCAACCGCTAGAATATGATTTGCACCAAACCCAAAAGAAATACTGCACAGTTCAGGAACTTCATCAACCTAGCAACTGTAAAATAAGCTTACAAACAACTGAATTGAAATGCCAAAAAGTTCAGAGAAAGGCACAAACTATGTTTACTTGGGGTTTCCAAAATTAAAGCTAACTAAAACTGTAATGATAAACAATCATGCTGCCAATGGACAGAGAAATATCATGGTTTTTGAATAATGTATTATTTGTTATATAGGAACCCAGTATAAGGGAATCCCTTGCGATCCTGTCTGCAGAGATAAAGGTAAGTATTTTTTTCTCTTTAGCTCTGTCACTCCAAGAAATATAATGAACATAAATATATTTGACAGTCTTTTCATAGTAATCCAAACAACTCTGCGTGTATCTGATATTTGTAATATTTATCTACCGCAGTATAACTCTTCTGGCAAGGCGATTGCTATTGTACCTTGAAAGAAAACTGATTGGAAATGTCATGTACTCTATGGTTTCTATTAATGTCAAGTGGGAAATGTTGACTGGTGATGTTATGTGAATCTTAGGAAATGGTCATTTTTCAATCGAGTCTATGTTTCTCAGAATTTGAGACAGAGAGGTCAATCTCTGCAATCCGAGCTGAGGGCATTTCTTGGAATGGAAAGGTAAGAGCAACGTGTTCTTTGATATTCTCTTAAGACTCTTCGCCAGATTTTACGATGAAGAATGTAAATAATAATAACAAACATTATTTTATATAGTGCCTTGAAAGGTGGCTTCTTTACAGAATGACAGAACCAACTACAATAAATAATACACAAGATATGCATGATGACAATACACAGTTAGAGGAGACAGTAGATGGTCAGTGTATTCTGAAGGTAGTTTTCCAATTTTTTGGAACAGGGTAAAAGAGGCCACCTCTACTAGAATCTTTGTCCTAACCAAAAATGTAACAAAGTATAATAATAATATTAAAAAGAATAATAATAAACTTTATTTATAGAGCACCTTTCATACAAATAGTGCTTTGGTGCTTTAAAAAGCAAGCGTAAAAATAAAATATTAAAATTGAGAGATATACTTTCAGTTGTAAAGGAAAATACAGCAATACAGTAAAGCAACATACATGTCAATTAAATAAACACAAATTAGAAAAGTCGTAATAAAATAAGAACAATTAAAGAGAACTAAAAAAAGAAACAGAAATAGAAAGAACAAAGAACCACTTTAACTAAAAGCAACATTTTCAAATGTTTTTTAAAACAATGTACCGAGCTTGACTGCCTAATAAAAAGTGGAAGTGAGTTTCATAATTTAGAAGCATAAAAACAAAAAGCAGCCTCTCCACTCTTTCTGCATTTCACATGTGGTATTTGCAGTAGGCCAGTATGTGCAGATCTCAGGTCACGTATAGGAACATATGAAGACAGACATTCAGTAAGGTACAGACGTGCTAGGTCGCTTAAAGCTTTAAAAACAAGTAAAAGAACTTTCAAATTTATCCTAGATAATACAGGTGACCGGTGAAGTTTTTTTCAAAACAGGAATGATATTCTCTTTCTTGTATTTGTTAGGATCTGTGCTACTGCATTTCGAACAAGTAGTAAGGGATTTATGTTTTCTTGGGAAGCCCACAAAACCGAGCATTATAATCATATCCACATCAATGTGAGCAATGGAGAAGTCAAATTAACGTGTCTAAATATCATCTAGTTCTATCCCAGGGAAGAGGGCTGTTGCCTACACAGACGACAAGACACAAAACGCTCAACTGTGCAAAACACCCATAAGGACATCAGTCAGGAGGAAAAAGGTAAAGTGTTTTTACTTCTTCACCATGGTCATGTAGTTTCACTCCAAGCACTGTCATATGAAATAACTGTGGAAACGACTTCCCCAACATTTTGGGTTGTTGCATTTTGCTTCAATGAATTTTAACCTTTTCTTTTAGACATTAAGAGGAAGGACACATTCACCCTTGGTAGAGATTCAGTTGTTCTACGAGATGTCAAGGTGAGAATTAACCACTTCAGGCATAAGTCAATCCACATGACCGGAAATGGGGCAATGAACAGGATATGGGGATTTTGCTAGTTATAAAGTACAATAATCAGCATTACATGATCTAAGACTACTGAAGTATAAGCTGTGTCCCTGACTGATTAATTAGCAAATTCATCTTCGTAGAGTGGAGCTACACTGAATATGGAGTGAGATCATGTAGGGAATGTTGGACTTGTAATAACTAATTGAAGGATAATAATAATCAACGAAAGTGCTTAAAAGTATCAACAAATGCCTTCAAAGTACTTGACACGTACTTTGCTTTCAAAAGTGAAACATAATTAATGCTTACGTAAGATTTCTCTTCACTTCTCAGGAGTATACTAACTCCAAGGACAAGTAACATCACAAACCATTATTTAAGTGCTGATGTTGGAGCTGCAATACTACTACCAAGACAAAAAATGATACAGGTAACACTGCTTTCAGATTTCTAAGAATTGCTAAAATAGTATGTTTACAGAGCATTCAGAGTTGAGAATATGACAAGTTCCTACCATCTCAAACACTGCCAATCTAGAACAAAAAGAAAGTACTTGAACGCCTGCAGTAATCGAACACAAACCAGAACATATCAGTGCATGACAAGGAAATGTAGTCACAAAATGATTCTACCCTTTCAAGTCCCAAAAAGGACCGAGGAACTTACCGGAGGCGATACCTGGATTTCAAACAGAGTACAATGTAGCCACTGTAGGGGAGAAGATCACAGAGAGCTCTTCTCAGATTGCTCAGAGTCAGCCCCAGCACCCTGTCCTGACTGAAGCAGACAAAGTGGTCAAACAGGTAGGTAGAAATGAGTAAGGAACAGAGAGTATGGTTATTCTTGCATTGTTTTGTTCGTCTGTCAAAGAAAAGAGTGCTTCTGACTTTTGTCAATGTTCATCTTTATTTTAGGAGAAGAACAAACGGTGGTATCACACTTTGCTCAAGTGTATGATACCATGTGTGTACAGCAGACATCACCAAAGGAACAGGAGACACCTGAGTAGAGAACAAGAATATGAAAAGACTGATGAAAAAAAGCACCAGGAGAAATCCATTGAATATGCACAATCTCGTCCAGTATTTCAATGAAAAGTT
Organism: Lepisosteus oculatus; assembly: GCF_040954835.1. NCBI lineage: Eukaryota > Metazoa > Chordata > Actinopteri > Semionotiformes > Lepisosteidae > Lepisosteus > Lepisosteus oculatus. The sequence continues at coordinate 1,738,227 of NW_027168042.1, read as the reverse complement.
TCAGTGTTGTTTTTAGTGTCGTCGTATTGCATACATTTAAAACAATGTTTCTTGTTTAATGAATAATTTCATTTACTTTAGTAAAAAGTGTTGTTTACTGTAGTCCTAGCATGGATGCAATTGTTAGAAAAAACGTGAATGAAAAACTGAATGTTTCATACAATATGGGTTTGTGTTAACCCACACACCTAAGTGAAATGTTTGATTACGTTTACAAGACATAACCCATAGTTCAGTTGAGTGTGAAAGGGAACAACAGAGAAAGTCACAAACAAAACATTTGTGAAGGACTTGATGAATGTTTTTTCTTTAGAAATGACAAAAAATAAAGAATTTTTCAACAAGATGTCTTTCTATAGCGAGTTTCATTTGAGATAGTCTTTTCTTAGAAGTGCAAGAGTGGTATTCCCTACAACTTATTCCCCAATTTGATCATTCTCAGAAATTAGGAGACGGAAACCACACCTACTGTAATATTAGACCTTGTAACAAGGCAACTAGGTTTCAATGGCTTAAAAGGTGCAGAAAGAGGCTCATGTATAATGACCTCCAGTGTCCCACAGGTTTCCCAAATCATTTCTTAGAGTATGGAAAAAGAGGAAATAAAGTGTCTACAGAAAGCGTATACCCCCTTGAACTTTGTTCAGTTTGTTGCGCCAGTGCCAGAGTTTCATGCAATTAAATGAGGACCTCTTTCTCACACCACATATGTTATACTTTCAATGGGAAAAAAGGAAATATTACAATTGTATACATTTTCACCCACATGTTAATATTTGGTAGAAGCCCTTTTCACAGCAATTTCAGCTGTGAGTCTGTTGGTAATGGGCTCCACCACCTCTGCACCAACAAGATTTGATAATATTTGAGAATTTCAGAAGTCTGTCTGGTTTAGCTGAAGAATCAGCTAAGGTAAGTTTCAGGAAGAGCATCTGATTTCTTTCAATAAAGCAGAACAGAGAAAAAACACACAATACAAAATCATGAGAATTTGTATCCATATGACACTTTGACTCGAATACTTTTATCAGACCTACACAGAGTATATACTGTACACACTTTTTCAGCCCAGGTTTATACATTTGATACATTTGGAACTGCCATTTGTGGGTGTTTTTGTGTCTTAGCTCAACACTGTGAAACCTGTAGTTACAAACATGGAGGATGAAGACATGAAGACATATATTGTACCTCTGACCGGCCTACCTTCCAAGAGGTGAAAGATGAAACTTTTCCTTTATCGTCAACTCAGTGAATGTCTTTAAACTTTCGAAAACTGTAACAAAGAATAAGTTAAAAAACTTATTTTCATTGGACCCACAGAAAACTCAAAGTTGTCCATAGAAATGCCCGTCTAAATCAGAAATCTACAGCACAAAGGCAGTGGCCTTTCGGGACATAAAAATGAAATCAGACTTTACTCAGACGAATTGCCCTTGGTCACGGACATCTTGCTATCAGTCACTACAAAGATGTTTTCTCTCGTGCCATGGCTTGCCTGACTTGCTTCTTCAGCTGGATGGCTTCTGGTCGCTGGTCAGGATCGACAGCCAGCATGTCCTGGAGCAGTGTCCTTAGCTCCGTGCTTATGGCTCTATTTACTTTCAGGGGGATGTGGAACTGCAGCCAGGGGTTCTCATGCAGGGCCTCTCCAACAGGTCCTGACAGACATATGCTCCTGTATCGGAAACACACTTTAGTTCAATTCTAAAATATTTCTCGTAGGACTGAAGGAACCTTTGCCTGTTAAGAGTTAACAATTAGGTCCTCAAGAACTGTTTTACGGTTTTCTACAGTCCTGGCTGGCCAAGGTCTCTTTAAGGTCTCTTAAGTGGAGGTGTAACTCATGTATCCTACATGTGATTTAGCAACATGAAAGGGAATAGCTTCTTATCGGATTATGGTCTTGGTTAACTGCCTAAGGCTGACTTAAGTGCCTTACTTTCTGACTTTGTTTATACCTTATATGTTAAGAAGCTTCTTCTGACCAATCAGAAATGTATGCTTTATGTATGAACATTTTGCTCATCAAAGTGAGTGAGAGACAAGGTTAACAGAAATTAGCCACGGCTGTAAATGACAGCATATTTTTGGGTTCTTAAATGGTCTCTACCTGGCACACCTGCAGTGCAAACTGACACACACTGTTTAGAGAAACAGCTACTCTATTACTAATATTAATGAAACATTTCTTATTCTATGGAACAAAAACAAACAGTAAAACTAAAACACAGATCTCTTAGCTTCCTATTTCATGAACCAGATGACTGAATGACCAAGCCTAACTAGTAGCCAGAACCCCAGTTAACCCTCCGTAACACAAAGTTTAACCACACGACAGGAACTCTTTCAAACTGAGTGAAAATCATAAATGGATCCATAACTTTACATCAATTTACTATGTTGTGCCAATACCTGCATTTACATTTAGAACGAATGATGTCATAGAACCAGCATCACACCAGTTCCAGGTGTCTCCAAGGAGACAACAGAACTTCAGTTGTGTTTGCTAAAATACACACTTTGAAACATACTGTAACACTTAGTTAACATGTCTGGTTTAGTTGAAGAATCGGCTAAGGTAAGTTTCAGGGTTAAATGGTGGGATGGCACCTGTGCTTTTTTCCCCCAACCGCTAGAATATGATTCGCACCAAACCCAAAAGAAATACTGCACAGTTCAGGAACTTCATCAACCTAGCAACTGTAAAATAAGCTTACAAATAACTGAATTGAAATGCCAAAAAGTTCAGAGAAAGGCACAAACTATGTTTACTTGGGGTTTCCAAAATTAAAGCTAACTAAAACTGTAATGATAAACAATCATGCTGCCAATGGACAGAGAAATATCATGTTTTTTGAATAATGTATTATTTGTTATATAGGAACCCAGTATAAGGGAATCCCTTGCGATCCTGTCTGCAGAGATAAAGGTAAGTATTTTTTTCTCTTTAGCTCTGTCACTCCAAGAAATATAATGAACATAAATATATTTGCCAATCTTTTCATAGTAATCCAAACAACTCTGCGTGTATCTGACATTTGTAATATTTATCTACCGCAGTATAACTCTTCTGGCAAGGCGATTGGTATTGTACCTTGAAAGAAAACTGATTGGAAATGTCATGTACTCTATGGTTTCTATTGATGTCAAGTGGCAAATGTTGACTGGTGATGTTATGTGAATCTTAGGAAATGGTCATTTTTCAATCGAGTCTATGTTTCTCAGAATTTGAGACAGAGAGGTCAATCTCTGCAATCCGAGCTGAGGGCATTTCTTGGAATGGAAAGGTAAGAGCAACGTGTTCTTTGATATTCTCTTAAGACTCTTCGCCAGATTTGACGATGAAAAATGTAAATAATAATAACAAACATTATTTTATATAGTGCCTTGAAAGGTGGCTTCTTTACAGAATGACAAAACCAACTACAATAAATAATACACAAGATATGCATGATGACAATACACAGTTAAAGGAGACAGTAGATGGTCATGGTCAGTGTATTCTGAAGGTAGTTTTCCAATTGTTTGGAACGGGGTAAAAGAGGTCACCTCTACTAGAATCTTTGTCCTAACCAAAAATGTAACAAAGTATAATAATAATATTAAAAATAATAATAATAATAAACTTTATTTATAGAGCACCTTTCATACAAATAGTGCTTTGGTGCTTTAAAAAGCAAGCGTAAAAATAAAATATTAAAATTGAGAGATATACTTTCAGTTGTCAAGGAAAATACAGCAACACAGTAAAGCAACATACATGTCAATTAAATAAATAAAAATAAGGAAAGTCGTAATAAAATAAGAACAATTAAAGAGAACTAAAAAACGAAACAGAAATAGAAAGAACAAAGAACCACTTTAACTAAAAGCAACATTTTCAAATGTTTTTTAAAACAATGTACCGAGCTTGACTGCCTAATAAAAAGTGGAAGTGAGTTTCATAATTTAGAAGCATAAAAACAAAAAGCAGCCTCTCCACTCTTTCTGCATTTCACATGTGGTATTTGCAGTAGGCCAGTATGTGCAGATCTCAGGTCACGTATAGGAACATAGGAAGACAGACATTCAGGAAGGTACAGACGTGCTAGGTCGCTTAATGCTTTAAAAACACGTAAAATAACTTTCAAATTTATCCTAGATAATACAGGTGACCAGTGAAGTTTTTTCAAAACAGGAATGATATTCTCTTACTTGTATTTGTTGGGATCTGTGCTACTGCATTTCGAACAAGTAGTAAGGGATTTATTGTTTTCTTGGGAAGCCCACAAAACAGAGCATTATAATCATATCCACATCAATGTGAGCAATGGAGAAGTCAAATTAACGTGTCTAAATATCATCTAGTTCTATCCCAGGGAAGAGGGCTGTTGCCTACACAGACGACAAGACACAAAACGCTCAACTGTGCAAAACACGCATAAGGACATCAGTCAGGAGGAACAAGGTAAAGTGTTTTTTCTTCTTCACCATGGTCATGTAGTTTCACTCCAAGCACTGTCATATGAAATAACTGTGGAAACGACCTCCCCAACATTTTGGGTTGTTGCATTTTGCTTCAATGAATTTTAACCTTTTCTTTTAGACATTAAGAGGAAGGACACATTCACCCTTGGTAGAGATTCAGTTGTTCTATGAGATGTCAAGGTGAGAATTAACCACTTCAGGCATAAGTCAATCCACATGACCGGAAATGGGGCAATGAACAGGATATGGGGATTTTGCTAGTTATAAAGTACAATAATCAGCATTACATGATCTAAGACTACTGAAGTATAAGCTGTGTCCCTGACTGATTAATTAGCAAATTCATCTTCGTAGAGTGGAGCTACACTGAATATGGAGTGAGATCATGTAGGGAATGTTGGACTTGTAATAACTAATTGAAGGATAATAATAATCAACGAAAGTGCTTAAAAGTATCAACAAATGCCTTCAAAGTACTTGACACGTACTTTGCTTTCAAAAGTTAAACATAATTAATGCTTACGTAAGATTTCTCTTGACTTCTTAGGAGTATACTAACTCCAAGGACAAGTAACATCACAAACCATTATTTAAGTGCTGATGTTGGAGCTGCAATACTACTACCAAGACAAAAAATGATACAGGTAACACTGCTTTCAGATTTCTAAGAATTGCTAAAATAGTATGTTTACAGAGCATTCAGAGTTGAGAATATGACAAGTTCCTACCATCTCAAACACTGCCAATCTAGAACAAAAAGAAAGTACTTGAACGCCTGCAGTAATCGAACACAAACCAGAACATATCAGTGCATGACAAGGAAATGTAGTCACAAAATGATTCTACCCTTTCAAGTCCCAAAAAGGACCGAGGAACTTACCGGAGGCGATACCTGGATTTCAAACAGAGTACAATGTAGCCACTGTAGGGGAGAAGATCACAGAGAGCTCTTCTCAGATTGCTCAGAGTCAGCCCCAGCACCCTGTCCTGACTGAAGCAGACAAAGTGGTCAAACAGGTAGGTAGAAATGAGTAAGGAACAGAGAGTATGGTTATTCTTGCATTGTTTTGTTCGTCTGTCAAAGAAAAGAGTGCTTCTGACTTTTGTCAATGTTCATCTTTATTTTAGGAGAAGAGCAAACGGTGGTATCACACTTTGCTCAAGTGTATGATACCATGTGTGTACAGCAGACATCACCAAAGGAACAGGAGACACCTGAGTAGAGAACAAGAATATGAAAAGACTGATGAAAAAAAGCACCAGGAGAAATCCATTGAATATGCACAATCTCGTCCAGTATTTCAATGAAAAGTTTCAGTGTTGTTTTTAGTGTCGTCGTATTGCATACATTTAAAACAATGTTTCTTGTTTAATGAACAATTTCATTTACTTTAGTAAAAAGTGTTGTTTACTGTAGTCCTAGCATGGATGCAATTGTTAGAAAAAACGTGAATGAAAAACTGAATGTTTCATACAATATGGGTTTGTGTTAACCCACACACCTAAGTGAAATGTTTGATTACGTTTACAAGACATAACACATAGTTCAGTTGAGTGTGAAAGGGAACAACAGAGAAAGTCACAAACAAAACATTTGTGAAGGACTTGATGAATGTTTTTTCTTTAGAAATGACAAAAAATAAAGAATTTTTCAACAAGATGTCTTTCTATAGCGAGTTTCATTTGAGATAGTCTTTTCTTAGAAGTGCAAGAGTGGTATTCCCTACAACTTATTCCCCAATTTGATCATTCTCAGAAATTAGGAGACGGAAACCACACCTACTGTAATATTAGACCTTGTAACAAGGCAACTAGGTTTCAATGGCTTAAAAGGTGCAGAAAGAGGCTCATGTATAATGACCTCCAGTGTCCCACAGGTTTCCCAAATCATTTCTTAGAGTATGGAAAAAGAGGAAATAAAGTGTCTACAGAAAGCGTATACCCCCTTGAACTTTGTTCAGTTTGTTGCGCCAGTGCCAGAGTTTCATGCAATTAAATGAGGACCTCTTTCTCACACCACATATGTTATACTTTCAATGGGAAAAAAGGAAATATTACAATTGTATACATTTTCACCCACATGTTAATATTTGGTAGAAGCCCTTTTCACAGCAATTTCAGCTGTGAGTCTGTTGGTAATGGGCTCCACCACCTCTGCACCAACAAGATTTGATAATATTTGAGAATTTCAGAAGTCTGTCTGGTTTAGCTGAAGAATCAGCTAAGGTAAGTTTCAGGAAGAGCATCTGATTTCTTTCAATAAAGCAGAACAGAGAAAAAACACACAATACAAAATCATGAGAATTTGTATCCATATGACACTTTGACTCGAATACTTTTATCAGACCTACACAGAGTATATACTGTACACACTTTTTCAGCCCAGGTTTATACATTTGATACATTTGGAACTGCCATTTGTGGGTGTTTTTGTGTCTTAGCTCAACACTGTGAAACCTGTAGTTACAAACATGGAGGATGAAGACATGAAGACATATATTGTACCTCTGACCGGCCTACCTTCCAAGAGGTGAAAGATGAAACTTTTCCTTTATCGTCAACTCAGTGAATGTCTTTAAACTTTCGAAAACTGTAACAAAGAATAAGTTAAAAAACTTATTTTCATTGGACCCACAGAAAACTCAAAGTTGTCCATAGAAATGCCCGTCTAAATCAGAAATCTACAGCACAAAGGCAGTGGCCTTTCGGGACATAAAAATGAAATCAGACTTTACTCAGACGAATTGCCCTTGGTCACGGACATCTTGCTATCAGTCACTACAAAGATGTTTTCTCTCGTGCCATGGCTTGCCTGACTTGCTTTTTCTGCTGGATGGCTTCTGGTCGCTGGTCAGGATCGACAGCCAGCATGTCCTGGAGCAGTGTCCTTAGCTCCGTGCTTATGGCTCTATTTACTTTCAGGGGGATGTGGAACTGCAGCCAGGGGTTCTCATGCAGGGCCTCTCCAACAGGTCCTGACAGACATATGCTCCTGTATCGGAAACACACTTTAGTTCAATTCTAAAATATTTCTCGTAGGACTGAAGGAACCTTTGCCTGTTAAGAGTTAACAATTAGGTCCTCAAGAACTGTTTTACGGTTTTCTACAGTCCTGGCTGGCCAAGGTCTCTTTAAGGTCTCTTAAGTGGAGGTGTAACTCATGTATCCTACATGTGATTTAGCAACATGAAAGGGAATAGCTTCTTATCGGATTATGGTCTTGGTTAACTGCCTAAGGCTGACCTAAGTGCCTTACTTTCTGACTTTGTTTATACCTTATATGTTAAGAAGCTTCTTCTGACCAATCAGAAATGTATGCTTTATGTATGAACATTTTGCTCATCAAAGTGAGTGAGAGACAAGGTTAACAGAAATTAGCCACGGCTGTAAATGACAGCATATTTTTGGGTTCTTAAATGGTCTCTACCTGGCACACCTGCAGTGCAAACTGACACACACTGTTTAGAGAAACAGCTACTCTATTACTAATATTAATGAAACATTTCTTATTCTATGGAACAAAAACAAACAGTAAAACTAAAACACAGATCTCTTAGCTTCCTATTTCATGAACCAGATGACTGAATGACCAAGCCTAACTAGTAGCCAGAACCCCAGTTAACCCTCCGTAACACAAAGTTTAACCACACGACAGGAACTCTTTCAAACTGAGTGAAAATCATAAATGGATCCATAACTTTACATCAATTTACTATGTTGTGCCAATACCTGCATTTACATTTAGAACGAATGATGTCATAGAACCAGCATCACACCAGTTCCAGGTGTCTCCAAGGAGACAACAGAACTTCAGTTGTGTTTGCTAAAATACACACTTTGAAACATACTGTAACACTTAGTTAACATGTCTGGTTTAGTTGAAGAATCGGCTAAGGTAAGTTTCAGGGTTTAATGGTGGGATGGCACCTGTGCTTTTTTCCCCCAACCGCTAGAATATGAATCGCACCAAACCCAAAAGAAATACTGCACAGTTCAGGAACTTCATCAACCTAGCAACTGTAAAATAAGCTTACAAATAACTGAATTGAAATGCCAAAAAGTTCAGAGAAAGGCACAAACTATGTTTACTTGGGGTTTCCAAAATTAAAGCTAACTAAAACTGTAATGATAAACAATCATGCTGCCAATGGACAGAGAAATATCATGTTTTTTGAATAATGTATTATTTGTTATATAGGAACCCAGTATAAGGGAATCCCTTGCGATCCTGTCTGCAGAGATAAAGGTAAGTATTTTTTCTCTTTAGCTCTGTCACTCCAAGAAATATAATGAACATAAATATATTTGCCAATCTTTTCATAGTAATCCAAACAACTCTGCGTGCATCTGACATTTGTAATATTTATCTACCGCAGTATAACTCTTCTGGCAAGGCGATTGGTATTGTACCTTGAAAGAAAACTGATTGGAAATGTCATGTACTCTATGGTTTCTATTGATGTCAAGTGGCAAATGTTGACTGGTGATGTTATGTGAATTTTAGGAAATGGTCATTTTTCAATCGAGTCTATGTTTCTCAGAATTTGAGACAGAGAGGTCAATCTCTGCAATCCGAGCTGAGGGTATTTCTTGGAATGGAAAGGTAAGAGCAACGTGTTCTTTGATATTCTCTTAAGACTCTTCGCCAGATTTTACGATGAAAAATGTAAATAATAATAACAAACATTATTTTATATAGTGCCTTGAAAGGTGGCTTCTTTACGGAATGACAAAACCAACTACAATAAATAATACACAAGATATGCATGATGACAATACACAGTTAGAGGAGACAGTAGATGGTCATTGTCAGTGTATCCTGAAGGTAGTTTTCCAATTTTTTGGAACGGGGTAAAAGAGGCCACCTCTATTAGAATATTTGTCCTAACCAAAAATGTAACAAAGTATAATAATAATATTAAAAAAAATAATAATAATAAACTTTATTTATAGAGCACCTTTCATACAAATAGTGCTTTGGTGCTTTAAAAAGCAAGCGTAAAAATAAAATATTAAAATTGAGAGATATACTTTCAGTTGTCAAGGAAAATACAGCAATACAGTAAAGCAACATACATGTCAATTAAATAAATAAAAATTAGGAAAGTCGTAATAAAATAAGAACAATTAAAGAGAACTAAAAAAAGAAACAGAAATAGAAAGAACAAAGAACCACTTTAACTAAAAGCAACATTTTCAAATGTTTTTTAAAACAATGTACCGAGCTTGACTGCCTAATAAAAAGTGGAAGTGAGTTTCATAATTTAGAAGCATAAAAACAAAAAGCAGCCTCTCCACTCTTTCTGCATTTCACATGTGGTATTTGCAGTAGGCCAGTATGTGCAGATCTCAGGTCACGTATAGGAACATAGGAAGACAGACATTCAGGAAGGTACAGACGTGCTAGGTCGCTTAAAGCTTTAAAAACACGTAAAATAACTTTCAAATTTATCCTAGATAATACAGGTGACCAGTGAAGTTTTTTCAAAACAGGAATGATATTCTCTTACTTGTATTTGTTGGGATCTGTGCTACTGCATTTCGAACAAGTAGTAAGGGATTTATTGTTTTCTTGGGAAGCCCACAAAACAGAGCATTATAATCATATCCACATCAATGTGAGCAATGGAGAAGTCAAATAACGTGTCTAAATATCATCTAGTTCTATCCCAGGGAAGAGGGCTGTTGCCTACACAGACGACAAGACACAAAACGCTCAACTGTGCAAAACACGCATAAGGACATCAGTCAGGAGGAACAAGGTAAAGTGTTTTTACTTCTTCACCATGGTCATGTAGTTTCACTCCAAGCACTGTCTTATGAAATAACTGTGGAAACGACCTCCCCAACATTTTGGGTTGTTGCATTTTGCTTCAATGAATTTTAACCTTTTCTTTTAGACATTAAGAGGAAGGACACATTCACCCTTGGTAGAGATTCAGTTGTTCTACGAGATGTCAAGGTGAGAATTAACCACTTCAGGCATAAGTCAATCCACATGACCGGAAATGGGGCAATGAACAGGATATGGGGATTTTGCTAGTTATAAAGTACAATAATCATCATTAAATGATCTAAGACTAATGAAGTATAAGCTGTGTCCCTGACTGATTAATTAGCAAATTCATCTTCGTAGAGTGGAGCTACACTGAATATGGAGTGAGATCATGTAGGGAATGTTGGACTTGTAATAACTAATTGAAGGATAATAATAATCAACGAAAGTGCTTAAAAGTATCAACAAATGCCTTCAAAGTACTTGACACGTACTTTGCTTTCAAAAGTTAAACATAATTAATGCTTACGTAAGATTTCTCTTGACTTCTTAGGAGTATACTAACTCCAAGGACAAGTAACATCACAAACCATTATTTAAGTGCTGATGTTGGAGCTGCAATACTACTACCAAGACAAAAAATGATACAGGTAACACTGCTTTCAGATTTCTAAGAATTGCTAAAATAGTATGTTTACAGAGCATTCAGAGTTGAGAATATGACAAGTTCCTACCATCTCAAACACTGCCAATCTAGAACAAAAAGAAAGTACTTGAACGCCTGCAGTAATCGAACACAAACCAGAACATATCAGTGCATGACAAGGAAATGTAGTCACAAAATGATTCTACCCTTTCAAGTCCCAAAAAGGACAGAGGAACTTACCGGAGGCGATACCTGGATTTCAAACAGAGTACAATGTAGCCACTGTAGGGGAGAAGATCACAGAGAGCTCTTCTCAGATTGCTCAGAGTCAGCCCCAGCACCCTGTCCTGACTGAAGCAGACAAAGTGGTCAAACAGGTAGGTAGAAATGAGTAAGGAACAGAGAGTATGGTTATTCTTGCATTGTTTTGTTCGTCTGTCAAAGAAAAGAGTGCTTCTGACTTTTGTCAATGTTCATCTTTATTTTAGGAGAAGAACAAACGGTGGTATCACACTTTGCTCAAGTGTATGATACCATGTGTGTACAGCAGACATCACCAAAGGAACAGGAGACACCTGAGTAGAGAACAAGAACATGAAAAGACTGATGAAAAAAAGCACCAGGAGAAATCCATTGAATATGCACAATCTCGTCCAGTATTTCAATGAAAAGTTTCAGTGTTGTTTTTCATGTCGTCGTATTGCATACATTTAAAACAATATGTCTTGTTTACAAAGAAATTACAAAAAATAAAGAATTTTTCAACAAGATGTCTTTCTATAGCGAGTTTCATTTGAGATAGTCTTTTCTTAGAGGTGCAAGAGTGGTATTCCCTACAACTTATTCCCCAATTTGATCATTCTCAGAAATTAGGAGACAGAAACCACACCTACTGTAATATTAGACCTTGTAACAAGGCAACTAGGTTTCAATGGCTTAAAAGGTGCAGAAAGAGGCTCATGTGTAATGACCTCCAGTGTCCCACAGGTTTCCCAAATCATTTCTTAGAGTATGGAAAAAGAGGAAATAAATTGTCTACAGAAAGCGTATACCCCCTTGAACTTTGTTCAGTTTTTTGCGCCAGTGCCTGAGTTTTATGCACTTAAATGAGGACCTCATTCTCACACCACATATGTTATACCTTCAATGGGAAAAAAGGAAATATTAGAATTGTATACATTTTCAGCCATGTGTTCATATTTGGTAGAAGCCCTAACAACACCTAAAAAACACCTAACAACGGGTGCAGGACCGAATTAGGGCAGTACCCACTATTGATAAACATACAGAAAACAATATTAAAGTACTGGCTTTAATATTAGCCAGACACAGCTGGATGAGCTCTACCAGCCAGGACAGGAGGCTCTACTGTACACAGAGAGGGGAGGGAGGGGGGAACAAGCTGCCCAGCCGTGTGGAATGCTACAGAACCCTAAACAGACAAAACATACTACCCGAATATTTGACCAAGATATCCAGACACAGCTGGATGAGCTCCACCAGTCAAGACAGGCTAATAAGATACACTCCACAGACATTCACAACAGTGACATATCATAAACACTTGAATTACTTATCTAGTCTCTCGAAACAAAATTTTGAGAAAAAACACATTGCCCAACGTTAGAAAGCACCTTGCATTACATTGCTTGAAAAACAATTTTATGTCGAAGGAATTATGGATCGGGAATTCTTCGAGGAAGTCGGGGTCACACAGCATGCCGCCCCATATATCAGGGAGCACACTGGATCAAGGCACAGTCTCTTTCAAGACAACGATCCGAAACACACAGCAGCAAGGGCGAGGCTTATAGCAGAACGAGTGAACTGGGTGAAAACTCCAGCCGAATCTCCAGATTTAAATCCAATAGAGATGGTATGGCATTAGCTGAAAGACTATGTTTGGAAAACTCCTAAACCCAGCACAAAGCAAGAACTGATACTGATACAATGTCTGTTGATACTGATACTGTATGAGTAGGGCTGTTTCACCACTCCTTTTTTTTTGTTGCATACAACAGTACTTCTTATGGTAGTACTTAAGTACAGTACAGTAGGTACTTACATTAGTACTTCTCACGTTAAAAAAGTTAGGTGTTAGCATAAACTATTAGTAAATAAAAAATATTAAACTTAGCACTGTAATAAATTATGCTAATATTAAATTTGATTCTGGTCTGAGAATGTAGGGGGAAGGAAAAATGCCAGTGGTCTTTTCACTGATGAACTTGTGCCTGATGAACACCACTGTGTCACACCACACAGCTGCGAGTGCACCTCACTGTGCCCGGCCACCACTGCGTCACACAGCTGCAAGCACACCTCACCGTACCAGGCCACCACTGCGTCACACAGCTGCAAGCACACCTCACCGTGCCAGGCCACCACGGCGTCACAACACACAGCTGCCAGCGCACCTCACCGTGCCAGGCCACCACTGCGTCACACAGCTGCCAGCGCAGCTCACCATGCCAGGCCACCACTGCGTCACACCACACAGCCGCCAGCGCACCTCACTGTGCCAGGCCACCACTGCGTCACACCACACAGCCGCCAGCGCACCTCACTGTGCCAGGCCACCACTGCGTCACACAGCTGAAAGCGCACCTCACCGTGCCAAGCCACAACTGCGTCACACAGCTGCCAGCGCAACTCACCATGCCCAGCCACCACTGCATCACACAGCTGCAAGCGCACCTCAAAGTTCCCGGCCACTACTGAATCACACCACACAGGTGGCAGCGCACCGTACCAGACCACCACTGCGTCACACAGGTGCCAGTGCACCTCACCGTGCCCGGCCACAACTTCATCATACAACTGCCAGCACACCTCACCGAGCACGGCCACAGCTGCGTCACACAGCTGCCAGCACACCTCACCGTACCAGGCCACAACTGCGTCACACAGCTGCCAGCACACCTCACCGAGCACGGCCACAGCTGCGTCACACAGCTGCCAGCGCACCTCAACGTACCCAGCCACCACTGCGTCACACAGCTGCCAGCACACCTCACCGTGCCCGGCCACCACTTCATCATACAACTGCCAGCATACCTGACCCTGCAAGGCCACCACTGTGTCACACAGCTGCCAGCGCACCTCACCGTGCCAGGCCACCACTGCGTCACACAGCTGCCAGCACACCTCACAGTGCCAGGCCACCACTGCGTCAAACCACACAGGTGCCAGTGCACCTCACTGTGCCTAGCAGCCACTGCATCACACAGCTGAAAGCACAACTCACCGTGCCAGGACACCACTGTGTCACACCACACAGCTGCCAGTGCACCTCAGCGTGCCAGGCCACCACTACGTCAAACCACACAGCCGCCAGTGCACCTCACCGTGCAAGGCCAGCACTGAGTCACGCCACACAGCCACCAGCGCACCTCACCGTGCCAGGCCACCACTACGTCAAACCACACAGCCGCCAGTGCACCTCAAAGTGCCCAGCCACCACTGCGTCACACAGCTGCCAGCGCACCTCACCATAACAGGCCACCACTACGTCAAACCACACAGCCGCCAGTGCACCTCACCGTGCCAGGCCACCACTGAGTCACACCACACAGCCGCCAGCGCACCTCACTGTGCCAGGCCACCACTGCGTCACACAGCTGAAAGCGCTCCTCACCGTGCCAAGCCACCACTGCATCACACAGCTGCCAGCACACCTCACCGTACCAGGCCACAACTGTGTCACACAGCTGCCAGCGCACCTCATCGGGCCCGGCCACAGCTGCGTCATACAGCTGCCAGCGCACCTCACCTCACCTCACCGTGCCAGGCCACCACTTCATCATAGAATTGCCAGCGCACCTCAAAGTACCCGGCCACCAATGCGTCACACCACACAGCTGCCAGCGTACCTCACCGTGCCAGGCCAGCACTGAGTCACACCACACAGCTGCCAGCGCACCTCACCATGCCAGGCCACCACTGTGTCACACCACACAGCTGCCAGTGCACCTCACCGTGACAGGCCACCACTGCGTCACACAGCTGCCAGCGCACCTGAGCGTGCAAGGCCACCAGTGCATCACACAGCTGCCAGCGCACCTCACCGTGCCAGGCCACCACTGCGTCACACCACACAGCTGCCAGCGCTCCTAACCGTGCCAGGCCACCACTGCGTCAGACCACACACAGCTGAAAGCGCACCTCACCGTGCCAAGCCACCACTGCGTCAAACAGCTGCCAGCACACCTCACCGTGCCAGGCCACCACTGCGTCAGACCACACACAGCTGAAAGCCCACCTCAACGTGCCAGGCCACCACTGCATCCCACAGCTGCCAGCACACCTCATGCCTTGTTATGTGAAACTTTAATTCTCTTTTTAGGATTTTTTGAACATGGTCTTTTTTTCCCCCAATCAGAGGCTCACCACAATTCACGCTCAACCACATCACAGATCTACTACACACACCTCAGGATGGTGACGTCACTGCCTTTCATATGGAAACATTTTGACACCGCGCTCAACAATCTTAGGAAGATCACAAAACAAGCCTGCTAGCCTGGATTTTACCTAAAAAAATCACGCCCGAGAAAGTGAAGTACTGTAGCATTAACTAGCAAAGGTGTATTGCAGACATAGGCATAGTACGTAATACAGGCTTTATGAACTCTAATAATATTGTTTCGGCAGTGAATCCTTCTTCAGCTGTGAGGGTCTTCAGCTCATAATGAAACACTTGGAGTTTGCAATGTACGGCGCTCTGAACGAGTTCAACTTTAATGCAGGAAAAATGGATTTCCCAGAAGCTATACTGATTCTTATGGAAGCCCGTTTCCGCCAGGGAGTAGAAAAAATGCGCCCTGGTATTCTCTGGGATGCAGTGCAGTTAAAACTGTTCACTGTTACTGACCATACTGCCTGCCTGCGGGCACTTTTCCTTTCCGTGGGGGAGGGTGGACTGTCTTTCATTAGAAGGTTAGCCTATTCTACTCGGAGAATGTAGAGGGGGTGGAAAGTGCCCGCGGTCATTTAATTAGTATTACAATTCGCACTGATTCCCCTGCGAAGACATGGACATAAGAATATTCGTGCGTGGTCAAAAAATGCCATAAAAACGACAAAATGAAGGCTGTGAAAACATTCACAATGTGCTGTATACACAAAGCACGTGTTCTCACAGCTCGAGGAGGTTTCGTGAAAACTTTATATCGTCACACAAAATAAAGTTTTTTTGTTTACAAAGACGATTACAAAGAATGTGGACCAGGGTAATACTTTGAGTTTACAGCTTGTCCAAGGTCATTCATTATTAATACTATTAGGGATATCTTCGGTAAAGACTGACAGCAGGAACATTCCTGTTCTTTACTCAGCAGCTTATTAAAAACAGGGTGTTCAAAACGTTTTTTTTTACCCAGAAGAGTGACACAGCTTCGCGTTGTGAATCTGTTATTCCGTATTTACAAAGAAAGTGGAATACAGTTATACTACCTGCTATATAGATACATATTTTTAGATATTCAGATCCTTAAATTAATATCATTATTCATTTCTTTAGATACGTGATTCCATACTATATTCCCTATTACAAAACCAATAATTCCAGTCCTGAAATCTGATTGGCTGACACACATTCGAAGAACATACTGTAACACTTAGTTAACATGTCTGGTTTAGTTGTAGAATCGGCTAAGGTAAGTTTCAGGGTTTAATGGTGGGATGGCACCTGTGCTTTTTCCCCCCAACCGTTAGAATATGATTTGCACAAAACCCAAAAGAAATACTGCACAGTTCAGGAACCTAGCAACTGTAAAATAAGCTTAAAAACAACTGAACTGAAATGCAAAAAAGTTCAGAGAAAGGCACAAAATATGTTTACTTGGGGTTTAAAAAATTAAAACTAACTAAAACATTCCAAACAGAAGCCGGCCTACCTTCTTTTCTTTGTACCTGATAAAGATGAGGATGGCTTTAAAGATACAGCTAAACTTTTGCAGAACCATTCAAGCGCATTGTTACTGTTTGCTGTAGAAGCCCAAAATATGAGAATCTCAAAATCTAAAAATCTCATGGCGTCAGAATGTACAACTTTAAAAAAATAAATAATAATAATAATAAACATTAATTTATATAGCGCCTTGAAAGGTGGCTTCTTAATAGAATGACAAAACCAACAACAATAAATAATACACAAGATATGCATGATGACAATACACAGTTAGAGGAGACAGTAGATGGCGGTAATAAACACAGTGAGAGCAGAAGGATAAAGAACAGGGGTGAGTTTCCCGAAAACAACTAATCTTAGAGACTTTCAAGCAACTTTACGATGTACGTATGTACGTATGTAAACAATCGATTGACAATTCTTTCATTATATGGTGTCGGTTTTGGTCCTTCAGTGGGATGAAATAAAGTTGTGAAAAGGAATATGAAGTAAACTTGACATCATAGTTTAAGCAAAAGCATATAGATAGGCACGAAAAGGGACCTTATTGTTTCTAAGAGCAAAGAAAAGAAATGACTGACATGCCGTAAAAGAAAACCAAGATTAACTGCGTGGACAGTGTATGCGTCCCGCACGACGTCCTTGATTTAAAGCAATATTTTTTGGCGCGCTGCCATAGTTAAGAATCAATATTTCATGAGAAAAAACTGTTATTTATAGTTATTGGGTGTACTGGAACTCAATGGAAACATTAACTACTAAGCTTGGCATGTGTCACTCAACAAATACAGGACCTATAATCAAATTTAAAAACAAGCAGATCTAAGCTTTACCGTCAACAATCACGACAGAACATCAAACGGTGTTGAACTACGCGGTATCGACCGCGGGTTTGGGTACGGAATGGAGCAGGCGTGGGACTCAGGACTGGGGCTGAACAACACATTTATTAACTCGAATCGGGAAAGGTACACACACAGGGACAGGGGTTACAGCGCTGCACCTTCACTAACACACACACACACACACCTGAAGGGAAGAGACTGTATCCCAGCCTCCGTCCCGCTATACAGTCCGGTAGAACCCAGGTGCTGTTCTCAGCCCGCCTTGCGTGCGCAGGACTAAAGCGCCCTGCGTGGCGCTACATTATAAATACATGTTAGGCCCAATGATTTCACTAAAATAATGCATTGCTGCATTTCATACTGAAAATAATATCATCTAGTCAAGTATAAAAATGAACATGAAATATACCCAAGATGACTCATAAATTCATCACTGTATAAATAAATGTTCTTTTTTCGAATTTCCTCTGACACAGTACAACACAATATCAAAGTCCTTCATATAAACTCTTAGTGTCCTGTATTCCCAGAGGATGCCCCTGCCGTGAAGTGACTGTGCTCTGTCTGGCGATCTCTGGCGCTCAGGGTGGGCAGGAGGAGGCCAGTTTAAGAAGCACTTAGTGATGAACGAGCGGGTCGGGGAGCACGTAGATGACGAAGGATTTAACGTGCTACTTCAGTTACGATGGGTTTTGGGAAACACTCGTCAATTAACGATCGAGCTTAAGAGCGAGTTTACGATGTTCTTAGCGCTACGACGCTTTCGGGAAACAGAATCATAATATCTAGAAGGATTACCATATATCAAAATAGAAAGAATGATATATGATATATACAAGTAATTATATCATATCATATATTATTAACACCATACCCACCATCTATGTACATTCACATGACCACACATATCAGATCAATATCAAATCAATCACAATGATTAGAATGCGCGCAGAAATCGCCCCTTTCTCTTCCCATCTTTCAGCACATTATACGTCCTCTCCACGATACAAGCCGATATCCGTTATCTTACTCTACAATGCACCTTTTCCCGTGTTGTACGTTAACATTTGGTTCATAAAATCGACACACCTGAAATACTAAATAAGAAAGAAAACAATTATAACACAACGGATGACAGAGCCTCTAGAACAGAAAACCCGTTGGCGTCACACACGCTGAATGTCTCTCTCTCTCCTGCTCAGCAAAACACAACATGTGGGTCAACACCGTGTGAGGCATTAAACATCACCTTCGTGCATTACCGCGATTCATCTGGCACACAACTGTATCACTACAGAAATAATATATATATATAATGTCGCCACACGAATCTGTAATGAAAATAAAATTAAAAATGCCGCTGGCGTCTCACCCGACTGGCGGCCACAGCGCGTCTGAGGGTTCCCCAGAGAAACGAGCCGCCTGTGACCCCAGGGGCACCTTCACAAACCCCAAGGGCTGTCGCAAAGCCAACTCCATACAGAAAAACGGAACTCATCTGGGGGAAGTTCACAAAATAAAATAATACAATAAAAGATGACATCATATAACCACGGCTCAACGCAGCTGGCTACACGTGTGAGAAGGTGCAGTACTTGAAGTGCGCTGGGCAAACTTCCGAGGTCAAATTCTTCAGCACGGTTGTACCTTTAAAGCGGAGACGACGGCACCGACATTTTTTGGCGCGCCTTCTCTTTAAAGCCCTGGCCAAATATGAAGACAGTGCGTACAGTTATAATTCAAACGGAATTAAAAACTACACATCCCAGTTACCATGGTGGTGCTTGTGATCATTGCGTTTAACCAACGAAAACAGGGGCAGAGTTTCGAAAGCTTAACCTATCAGCAACAAAGCGAAATTTACACGATAGGCTACCTCAAACTGTCAGTTACACGACTGTGTATGTCGCTTAAGCCACTCCTATTTGGCATTTTAGTTATGGAGGCGAGAAGACGCCCCCCCCCCTCTCTGGGTGCCTGATTTGCCGCCATCTTTAACCGCTTCGTGTCCAAATCGCAGTAGCTACGCGTACGAAATAAAGTTCATCCCAGCTACAAAACATATATATTTTTGTGGTAAGAGGGAGCAAAACATCAGTATTTACTGCTATTAATTAGTGTACGATTTATAGTTGAAATCTGAGCCTAAATATAAAGTTAAAATCTCGACAAAGCAATGTAGGAAATACAGAGAAAAGAAATCCTTTCTGACATCTAAAATCAGTTTCGATCAAGGTCTCTAAAACGAACAAGAAAAGAGGATTTTCGGAGGGCAATTACGCTGTATTTATATAGGATAAGTGATTTATGAGCAATCTAATTTCTTGTTCGTTTAAAACAGTGAAATGTCAGCTGCAAAAGATCGCACCAGAAACAGCAATCTCTCCACCTGTCATAGACGTTCAGGAAAGGCTGAATGAAGTCATGGTGATCAATAATAACAGTTGTAGGACAAGAAACAAAAGATAGTGAAAACTTAAGATTTTTAAGGCTAAAACTCAAATTCATTCTACAAATTAAGGCAAATGAAAATTCAGGACGTTAAAGTGCTAGAGGTGTAAAAAAATACAAAAATGCACATGAGCAAAAAGTTTTAGAAATGGAGCAGAATAAAAGCCATGCCTATAGTGCAGAAGAGGGATGCAGGAACACTTGCTTAGATATACAACAACATTATTTTATTAACCCTTTACAATTTATTGCATTAGTAATTATCTTTTCGCATACCCCAGCTTGCTCTCCATGAGATACACAGACACACAGATGAAAGAGATAGGGAGAGAGCCTGTGGTCAGAGTACAGGGTCAGCCATTGTACAGCGCCCCTGGAGCAGTTGGGGTTAAGGGCCTTGCTCAGCAGCCCAACGGAGTAGGATTCTTCTGCTGGGTGCGGGATTTATTGTTAAATTATTACTTTAAATAAATACTTTGAGTTACTGAAACAGCCCGCTAATAAAATTGTCGCAATTTTGTTCTCGTTTGGAAGAGAGAATCAAAAATGAGACATAATGATGGTTTCCGGCTTAGACCTTTAAAGGTACCCCCATCACGGAAGAATTTGACCTCGGAACGTTTACCCAGCGTAATATTGTATTTCATTTCACTTTGACCGATTGTCTTTAAATCAATTGTTGTCAGAATATCCCCACCTCCAAACAAGAACAAAATTGCAACGATTTTATTAACTGGCTGTTTCAGTAACTTAAAGTACATATTTAAAGTAATAATTTAACAAGTTATGTAAATGTTTTAAGATATGTATATGTTGTGAATGTCTGTAGATTGTATCTTATGATTTAAATACTTTTATTTTTTCACAATCTGGCAATGCCAGACAGAATTCAAATGGCCTTGCAGATCAGAAAATCAAGGAACAAAACAATTATTGCGCCCAGCTCCTCAATGGGATAGCTTTAACTTGCTAATGCGTTGGTGTAACAGTCCGGGTGTGGCAAGCTTCTAATGTCTCCAGACTTCGCGAAAGGAACCCGTCTTTCATAGGCACTCTTTCCCCTAGTTTAACAGTCTGTCCAGAAACAAAACATTCCTGTTAAACAAGAGGAATGTAAAACAAATTGTACAAAAGTAAAAAACAATTACTTTTTGACAATGAAAACTGGTGTGTATCTCTCTCTTTGCTGGCGCGCGGGCACGGTGGGGTGCTGTACCACCCGCACAGAACATTAAAGTGTCCCTTTCCATTCAATGGGTGTCTGAGTTGCTGTGTCCTATCTTCTGACAGTCGCTGTTGTGAATGTCTGCAGAGTGTATCTTGTTTTTAGCATTGTAGCGCATTCGCCCTGGGGGGCGGCTGAAGAACACCCGGCTGGGGTGCGCGGTGAGGGGCAGGACAGGAGTGGTCAGGGCGGGGTTTAGGTAGGCCGCTGACTATTGCAGCTGCCACACAGTGAAAGGGGCATACGGGCTGGGGAGATCGCCCGTTTTCCATCGCACCCCTCTCTCCCTCCCTCTCCAGATACAGCTGTATGAGCTCCACCAGTCAGGACAGGAGGCTCTACTGTACGCACAGAGGGGTGGTAGAGGGGAACAAGTTGCAAGCCGTGGGGTTGAAGCTGATACCCTGGATCCTCTCCAGACACAGCTGTATGAGCTCCACCAGTCAAGACAGGAGGCTCTACTGTACACAGAGAGGGGCGGGAGGGGGGAACAAGCTACCCAGCCATGGGGTTGAAGCTGATACCCTGGATCCTCTCGAGACACAGCTGTATGAGCTCCACCAGTCATGAGAGAATGCTCTACTGTACACAGAGGGGGGCAGGAGGGGGGAACAAGCTGCCCAGCCGTAGGTTTGAAGCTGATACCCCGCTTGATCCCCTCCAGACACAGCTGTATAAGCTCCACCAGTCAGGACAGGAGGCTCTAATGTACACAGAGAGAGGCGGTGGGGAGAACAAGCTGATACCCTGGCTTCTCACACAAACCTTAAAATCACGTAATAGGTTTATTCCATGCTGAAAAAAAGAAGAAAGAATACACATTCCATAGGAATCAGTGCCTTTATATAGCGCCTTTAAAGGTGGCTTCTCAAAGCGCCTTACGGGATAAAAACAACAAAAACAAAAACAATATTGTTTTCCATTGCACTTTGACAGATCATCTTTAAATCAATTGTTGATTTAAAGTTTGACAGTAAATGTTTATATTGTAAAGCATACAGCCGCCATTTCTTTCTAAAAATTAAAAAAATTGTTTGCGCAGTCTAAGAGGGGGGGGGGGTCTGCTGACAATCCCCCATACACTCAAGTGAAATATGAATAACCCCAATGTAAACAGCGTATTTACAATTTGTTGATAATAAAAATGTTAAGTTCTCTAAGACTTTGTGATACTTTACCCAGGGAGCTGTGTAAGCATGCGTGGTGACTATTCATTGTTATTAAAAAATGACTTAGATTCGAACATGTTGTGATATTTAGAAATATAAAAAGTCAATTAATTGTCCATAATATTGCTATTTTATTTCTTCAAAGAAATGCTTGTTAAAAGAAAAATTCATGGCACAAGCTGGATTTGAACAGCCAACCTCTCGCTTACAAGTTCAGCACATGAATAGAATTATATCATTATTAATTTCTTTAGATATGCGATTCCATATTATATTCCCTATTAATCAAATTCTAAAAGTATGCTTGTTTGCTCCTGTATTGAGCGTATTTGCAGAAAAGCTTAAAACTACCACTTTTTATGCACACGTTATTTCACATGTTAGTTAAAGACTTCGATGCTTAATATTGTTTTGGGAGAAATGGAATACTGGTGTGTATTTTTGTACCGAGACCAGCCATATACAGTTTACATACTGTAATACTGTATATTTATGTTCCAAAATTAATATCGTTTGTGGCCTTCACACGCGTTATGCTCCTATTCTTTTTATGCTCAGCTACTAAGATTTCCCTTCAGTGGTAAAATTCCATATAAATATTTAATACTTAAACGGGCACAGTAAAGACATTAAATATACATATACATACTGTATACAGTACAGTTTGCATACAGTAATATGTTTATGTTCTTAAATCAATATCTCTTATGAGCATGCAAAAGGCATGGTGAATTGGAGATTCTCAAAAATGACTGTACTTTGCATGATTGGAAACAAATGCGTGATTGGATCAACAAAATGCTGTGGTGTTACTTTTACAAAGACGGTCAATGAAAAAAAGAATGTGGACCAGGGCAATACTTTGAGTTTACAGCTTGTCCAAGGTCATTCATTAGAACATGTGGTATTATGCGGTACTATGCGAGAATACACGGTATTAATATGGTAACTTGTGTTACACCGTGATAAGCACACCGCAAAATAATGCGGTATCGCCCGCTTGTTTTGAATGGCTGCATCTGTATATCCCTGCTAGTGATGATGACCATGGTCACCTCACCCTCGCAATACACCGGGTGAAAGAACTTAAGAACAGGGTAAATCAAGAACAGGGCATTGGCAATGAGTTCCCCTTCTTTTCATGGTTAAAATAATTTTTTGGGTCTTGGGGACTGTTTTTCTTAAAGCTATTCATGCCTGTTGTAGTGTTTTTGCTGTTGCGCTGTTGTCTGACTAGGGTGACCCCTATGAGGACTCTGTGGTATGAACACATTTAAGGATAAAAAGGAGGGAATGTAATGAAAAGTTACTGAGAAAAAGTGTTTTATTCTATGTTGTTTACGGACAGAGCTGTGCTGCAGAAGCAGCTGGATACTTAGAACAAAGTGTGATAGCACCCAACTTGTCAAGGGCACAGGATGTTTTAATACTGTTTATCTCGGCTGCTTGAAGAAGGGAGTGTGAGAAACCATTTGAATAACTGCTCTTCTTTGCTTAAAGCAAAAACCTATAAGGAATGGAAAATGACTGCTTTGCCTGTCCTTGAAGTGTTGCATCAGCTTAAAAAAGATATAAAACAAGGGGTCTCCCTGCTTGCTTTTGAATCAGCTTTCAGTTCTCTGCGCAGACAGGTGATGGCTTTTTCCCATATTGCAAAATGAATAAAGACCTTACTGAGTGAATGAGAATACCTCTCCTGGCTAAATCCCTTACAACTTGTTCGAAATGCAGTACGGCCATATTTCATATCAACCCACAGATGCATTGCATAAGCACTAGAATTCTGGTTGTACTTAAATTGACCTTATACGTTTTGGATTATGTTTAACCTTCTTCAATTTCTTCAACCATATTTTGAGATGATTACGTTTACAGAAGCAAATATTATTCAGTGCTTTTTCTTCACTCCTTTAATCAAACCCACATTTCTATAAGGAGGGCCATTGTGAAACTCCCCAAAGTGAGCTGAATTAATCTTTTATTCTTCACACCTACAAAGTCATTCCTTCATTGTGTAATATGAAGGCCTTTCATTATTCACGTATACTACAACATCTGAAAATAATAGGTCTTGAAATAGTTGAATGAAAGAAAATCCTAAATAACTCCTCCAAATGCGTGTTACACTTTCATCAAGTACACACACTTTGAATGTGATGAACTATAAAAAGTTATTTTAACCATACCCAATGGAGCTCGGGAGTGCGATTGCATACACAATCATGTTTTCAGTGTTTGGACATCAGCCGTACATCAGAACAATCATTTCACTAACACAGATCCGTGTTGAGTGACTTCCCTCCAAAAACACAAAGTCACTTTCCCTTAGCAATTATTGCATGGACTTAGATTATCTGCCTTCTGCATCAAGCCCTGTATGATATACTGTACAAAGCCAAGCTTTGGGATAGTGCTTTGTTTGGATCCTTGTCTTTATCCTTTTGGATCCCAGGCTGCTCCTTTGCAAATGAGTTTTGACATTAATTATAGTGACTATAGCAATGAGGTGGCACTGTGGTTCACAGAGCTGGGGTCCTGGGTTCAATTCCTGGGGTGCAGTCTGGATGGAATTGTATGTTCTCCCTTCATTTGTGTGGATTTCTTCCAGGTGCTCCAGTTTCTTCCCACAGTCCAAAGACATACAGTACTAGTAGGTTAAGGTGGAACTACAGTCCCAATTTTGCAGACACAAAAGTATTTAATTTCAGTCACAAAATAAAATCATTGACATTATAGAAAAACTTTACAAACTCAAAATTGAGCACAAAATCATGAATTTTGTGAAAGTACTGTAAGTTACGCCATGTTGTAACAAATTCGCATTCAAGTTCCACACAAATTGCGATGTGATGCAGCCCTTCCTGCTCACTAATCACTGTAATGACTAATGCAATGTGATGTAGGAGAGAAAAGGTATAGGTTATGCAGCAAACATTTCACTGCAAAAAACGTTCCATTCCAAGGTTCTTTATGCAGAGTTAACAATGTAATATTATTTATTGGCAAAAACGTTAAAAAGTTGAGAGCAATATTTCCATTGGATTAAACGAGATGTATTCACAAGCCTGCTCCTTTACAATGTCACAGGGCCACATCAGATTACAGGAAGTTTTGCTGCCTCGTTCTGAATCGCAGAACATGGTAATTCTTTAACCTTGAAATGTAGTCTATTTTGTGATGTAAATTGGAGGTTTTACAAGTTATTGTGTGTTCCCCTTTAGATGGCTTCTGGGAAAACTGGCCTCAACACTGTATTGGATAAGGCACTTAGAAAACAGATTCATGCGTGGACCACAGCAATGTCCCTTTACTGAGAGCCAGCAATCAACGGATGTGTCTGATCGTGAATGGTTTTCCCTGTTGTTTGTTGTATTACTCGGTGTTGCATTTTAAGCTGTGCATGAGGCAGGACCCGGAGGCTGCTGCTTCTGCTGGGATTGAGGAAGAGCTGAGCGCCATGTAAGGCAAAGACACTGCGTTCCACTTTATCAGGTGCCTGGAGTGTAAGAGCTGCAGATAATATTGAGTCACATTAATCCCAACATATTTCAAATATTATGAAATTTAAATAAATTAAATCAAATAACTTTCATTAAAAAAATCAATCACACTTTACCTTGCTTTTTCAGTTGTTTTAAAGGAAAATTGATGCAGAGAATGTGTGAATACTACTTTTTGATGGTTCCAAGGCCAATGTGACCTGTTCTATTGCCTGCTAATTGTACGTTCCAGGTTGAACAATTATTTTTAGGAGGTCAAGGTGTATGAATGATAAGAACAGCTTGAAATTTATTTTCACGGTCGACACACATTTTCGCAAGGGAAAAAAACTGAAATAACCACAGTTACGCAAACACCAGTCCACCAAAAAAAAATCATTTTATTAAAACAAGGTAACATTTTTTTTATCATCATACGGTTGAACTGTGCTAAATATATTTCTAAAAAGAAAAAGCAGGACGTGAGTCGTGAGCCAAGATCATGACTCTTTTACTCTTCTTCACATCAGTTTTCATCTGTGAGGAGGAGGAGGAGGGCGGCTCCTGATGTGCTGACACTTGGGGATGTCCCTCTGTGCCGGCCTTGGGGCGAAGCGCCGGCCGCAGTGAGGGCAGGGCACGTAGTCGGGGTTTGGATTCGCGGGGGGCTGGGGCAGGTTCACAACCTTCCCTCCTTGCGTGATCACCTGCTGCACCTCCCTGGCCTATTTGATGCTCCGAATGAAATCCTCGTGCTTCTGCCTCCAGTTGTTCTTTCTCAGCTGGGAACAGGAAATGAAACCAATGAAACAGCTTCCAGAAAAAGTCCAGACTAGCACTGCGTACACAGTCTGGTCGCAAACCATTCACAAGGCAAGAAAATATCAATACAGTAATAACGTAGCTTTCTGGGCCTACCTTTCATGTCATTGGGTAGAGAGTACAATTTAGTTATGGTTCTGTTTCCCGTGAGTGCTATTTGCTTGATATCTCATGTAGATTTTTACAACAGAATTCAGAAGTCACTAAGACCCATTTATTCTGTCTGGCAAATGTGCCTTTGCGGCAGTTTTTCAGAAGAGTACTTCATAAAACACTTATTTATTGTTTACATTGATTTATAAGCTGAGTCTGACTCTAGGAGAAAATAAGGGAAGCTTGGAAAGAATTTAAGGATAGCCCTTACCACGATTGGCGGTCTAACCTTCTTCTTATGGATGTATGTCTCCAGTTCTGTTCCCTTGGCCCTGTGCTTGAAAGAGTCAAAAACCTTCCTCTTTGAATTCTGAAGCTTCTTGCAGATCTTGCTGTGTTTCTCCAACCTCTCTACAGCAAACTTCCTGTGACACAGTTCACAGGGCACCAGCTGAGGGTTTCCACTCTGGCTATTCTCATATGGAAATTGCTCAGCGGTAGGGCACATCAGACTTGTAGGGGACAAATATCTGTTTTCCACTGACAGAGTTTGTTCATCCAGACATGCGGTGTTATTTCTGAAGTGGGCCTGCGCGGCCTGTGCCGCTGACACGTCACTTTCAGGGAGCCTTGCTTTCTTGAGGTACTTTCTCCTTCCACAGGGGACGTCTTCTAGCCCACGGCTGCAAGGGCTCACTTGACGTCTCTCCTGATGGGAAAGCGCAGAGGGAAAGTGCGATTCTGCGCATCCGCCGTCTTCCATTGGAGAACCATAATCAAGGTTGTCTCCTTTGAAAGGAAGGGCTTTCCTTGGAGTGAAGGCTTTTTGCTTCTCCATTCTGCAGGTCAGAAGAGGCACGGCCTTAGAGCGGTGGTTGGCCCACGGTCCTCTGGGGCGAAGCTCGCTCTGCCTTGCCTGGAGTGTCTTCCGTCGAGTCAGAAGTCCTCTATTTTCCCTTCCGGCCACTTCTCTGGAGTCTTCCATCTCTCTCTGAACCATCCTCAGCTCCTCCTGAGCTCTAAAGAGCTTCGCCTGCATCATGGCCTCCTTCTGGCGAATCTCGTCCTTCATCATGGCCTCCTTCCGGCGCATCACATCCTGCAGACTGGCCTCCCTCCGGCGATGCTCCTCCTTCAGCGCGGCCTCTGCCTCGGCCACTTTTCGTAGCTCCTCTTGCAACTGAAAGTGCTCCTTCCCATTGGCATGAGAAGGGCATTGCCCTGGAGGGGTCGCCACCATGGGGAGGACAGTCCTGTCCTTAGGTTTGCGTACTCTTGAGCCCCTCCTGCCTGGCCTCTCGCAGGGCCTCTCATGACCATCCTGAGGCGGGGTGGGGGCAAACAAGGAATCACTCTGTGCTTCCGGGCGGTCCACAGCCCGAACCTCACCAGGGCCGGAGACTTTCCTGTTACCCATAGGCTTCAGGGGGGTAAGACCGATCATACCCCACAATGTTCTTCTCGGGGCCCTGTTGGGTTTGGAAGCGATAGCTGTTCCCCGTCGTCTTCTCCGCAGCGTATTTGACATATTGGAAAGATTTTCTCATCTTCTGTAGAGCCGCCTCCTGCCGTCGATTGTATATGGCGATCATTTTTTTCTCCTTTTCCTGCATCAGTTTCTCTTGGAAGGTGTCCTTCAGAAGCTGTATCTTGGGAGGCGGGCAGTACGTGGAGATCAGATCCTGTCGCCTTAAGGGCGCGGGTCGATTCGAGTCTGTGTCCTTCGGGGAGGGGGACAGAGCACCAGGCTTAGGACTGGGCTCCATTGGCAAATGAGATATGAGCTTTGTTTCCCAGGTATCTGGAAAAGGCAAAAATGGCAAATAAATGATATCCTGCACAGTCTAGGATGGTCTAATAGAAAAGAATAAAAAAAACAATTCAGGAAATACACAACTTTTTAATATTAAACCTAATGGTGTTGAATGCTGCATGCTGACTCAGTAGGAGAAAGATCCTAAACATTATAATAAACATTTGTTTCCCAAATACCATTCTCAATGTTCAGAATGCTTAAAGTCACGAGCTTTTTTAAAAATGTTTTACTGAAACCTGGAAATGTACTATTTCATTTCAAAGCTTGTATTATATCTATGATATAAATGTTTTTTTATATAAAATTAACCCATTATGCAACAGGGGTTTGAGCAAAAGTCACTGTGAATAAGGGAATTTATCAATATTAATTAGCCGTTTCACTACATTATAGATAGCTGAAGGATTATGATACAGTATATCGATTTCGCTACAAATTGACAAGCATATTTGATGACACTTACCAAACAAGTTTTAAACAGCGGAGAAATAGTTCACCACGACGATAGCAATGCAATGTTTGACTGCATCTCCCTATGTGATATATCTGTATTTGGGTAAATACAGGTCACGTAATTCAGGGAACACTGTTACGTCAGGTCACCAACCATTATTACGACGCTCATATGTCATAGAGCTCCTTAGGATGTTTGTATAATCTTTATCCAAATTTTCATATGGCCGCAGTTACGGCGTTTATTTTACATTTAATGTAACAGGGTGTCATTATATTTTTCTGTCTTTATGGTGGCAGACCACTTAACTAAATCTGAGTAGGCGGTTTCTACAAATGGGTCAGATAAAATATTAAATATACAGTAAAAGCTCACACCTATTCATACCCTTTATGTACTGTATATCTACAATTACGTATACTGTATAATACGATAACTACCATTACAAAATGTCTCCCTTTTGATTTGAAGTGGTTCTTTTAAATAAGTAAATTGCAATCACTTAGCCTACATCTGAGCTCCTAATTCATCGCGACGACGGACTGAGACTCCAGTTGGATTTGTGAGAAGTAAAGGGGTGTGCCTGTTTTAAAACCGATTCATACGTCTTAAACACATGGACATAGATAGCAGTCTGTGTTATATAATTTATCTTTTTATTTTATTTAAATTTAAGTATCACATACACATTTTCAAAGTAACTGTACCCCTTTTAATTATGATCCCCATCGCTCACAGCTCCGAAGGTGAGACGAAGGCTACTTCAGACGGGATTTCCAGTATTTCTCTCTTAGCTTGTATACCGGTGGAAAGGAGAGCGCTCTTAAAACGTGTTGATAGTAAGATTGGGATGTATTTGCAGTCTAGACATAGTTTTTTTAATGTTCGGAGCCGCCACAGATTCATTTTCTTACGACTGCTTTTCTGGATGACAATGACAATGCAAACGATGGTGTTAAGGCGAGGCTGTGCCTTAAGGCTCCTCTGCTTACAATATTCAGCGCGTAAATCGCAAACGAGCGCCTCTCTTACGATGAAAATGCAGAAAATAAGACCACGAGATTTAAACCTACGGCTTACAAATTTATGCGTAAACACTAAAACCGTATCTTTAGCAAAACTGGCGAGACAATGTGTTTTATCATTTGAAAAAGTACTGGAAAATATTTAAAGGTTATCACGATAAACAGAGGTTACTGATCTACTACTGTACGCTGTGACCAAAAATGAGAGTCCCCCGATCCTCGCAGCCTTCATGCTTTGGTCTTGGCCTGGCCGTTTTTTTAAGATAATGGGGTCAAGTTAAGAAATTATGCAAGTTTCTAATCAAATCCAGGGGCGCCCCGATCTCCTAAACATCTTTAGAAGGCCGACGGACCACACTGCACGGTCCGGGTCCGGGCCCTGACCCGGTTCTGGATAATGCCAGCTTAAAGTGAAAAATTCTACTGTACATATTATGTTTCTTATTATGGTATATATGTATAATGTGGCGCGACCGCTTCACGAAGCTAGAAAGAAAGTTATCCGCCATTTTTATTTTACCTGCAATTGAATTTGCCATTAAAATCATTATTAATACCGCAGCTGCTAAATTACTTACCTAAAAGCGTTCAGATACAAAAGCACTTGAGCTGTAATGTTTATATACTGTTGGCCCGATGACCTACTTCAAGAAGAATTGTTACATAGACCGCCAAGGACTGTCATCACACTTTACGTCATAAAGCGCTTTAAAACTTTTGACAAGTTCAACACCTCATATTTTGTACTGTTTATCATGGTAAAAGCAACTCAAAGCAATTATAAAAATGATCGAAAGGTAAAAATACAAGCTTATACGAGCTGTCGTTTTAACATTTATAACATATATTTAAACAAAACATATATAATCTATTTTAATAAAATAGAAAAGTGTTCTTAGTCTTCACTTAAAAGCTGTTAGAAGCTGCCTTTCTGACAAGAGAGTTCTGTGAGTTCCACAGTCTCAGTGCATTAAAGTCAAAACCAGTTGCTTTTTATTTCCTGTTTTACGACAGAGCAAGGAGGGTGTCCACAGACCACTGTGCACCTGCAGACTGATATGGGGGGTAAAAAGTCTAGAAGTGAGTAAATAAGATTTTAGCACATGTTCTAAAACAAACCGGACACCTGTACAGTGATGCCAACACAGTGATCTGAGCTCCTTCTTTGAGTTAAATCCTAGCATCTGCATTTTTTACAAGTTGTTGCTATGGCAGAGCATGACCAGAGCATAACAGAAACCACCCATTTTCTAACCGCTTCATCCAATTCAGGGTCAGGGGATCAGGGGGTCGCGGGGCACGGGGGAGCCAGAGCCTCAGAAAGTAATAAGCAGGAGATACCTGGGACTGGATGGTAGTCCAATGCAGGGAAGACACAGACACTCACCAATTATCCCAGAAGCCAATTAACCTACCAGTAGTTCTTTGAAGTGTGGGAGGAAGCCGGAGCACCCAAAGCAAACTCATCCAAACATGGGGAGAACATACAAGCTCCATACAGATAGCACCCCAGGTCCAGAAGTGTACCCAGGGCCTCAGCACTGTGAGCTAGCAATGCTAAACGCTGGGCTACTGTGCATGCTAACTTCTAGACATCAGGTGATCAATCAGGTAGTGTTTCTCAGATAAAAGGACACCAGTAATTTAGTATGAGATTCAAATTGACCTCAGAACAAAATATAACTTGTGTTATATAACTTATATATAGCTTACTACAGCATAACTGTCTTATTTGGCTCTTGTAGAAAATATTAACAGCATGCCTATTAAACATACAGAATCTAGCAATCAGCAATCAAAATAAAAACATTTCCAAACATGGAAACTGCCCAGTTAAAGAAGCATTTCAAAGACATTAATCTATTCAATAATTACAGTTTTAAGTAGATAACAGATTTATATTCAGATTACGAAAGTATCATAACAACGGCTGCTTGTGTAAGGAATCCATGAATACCACTGTACATGAGAATTCCACACCTATTTGTAATCAATACACAAAATCCTATTGAATTTCAGGTACTTGTTTATTCAGCATTGGTTGACTCAGCGGACTCCTTTTTGTTTCAATATTCTAGCAATAGGACTAATCGCCAATACAGTGCCGTTGTAATCTATTTCTTCTGCCAGCAGAGGACGGTATTCGCACAGCCAGTTCAGGATAAGATACGGTCCTCGCAGTTCACAGTACAACTGGCCACAGCCGTACTCGGAATATGCTCTCGATAACCTCGTTTAGTTTAAGTACGGCCGTATTTCATATCAACCCACAGATGCATTGCATAAACACTAGAATTCTGGTTGTACTTAAATTGACCTTATACGTTTTGGATTATGTTTAACCTTCTTCAATTTCTTCAAACATATTTTGAGATGATTACGTTTATAAAACCAAATATTATTCAGTGCTTTTTCTTCACTCCTTTAATCAAACCCACATTTCTTTAAGGAGGGCCATTGTGAAACTCCCCAAAGTGAGCTGAATTAATCTTTTATTCTTCTCACCTGCGAAGTCATTCCTTCATTGTGTAATATGAAGGCCTTTCATTATTCACGTATACTACAACATCTGAAAATAATGGGTCTTGAAATAGTTGAATGAAAGAAAATCCTGAATAACTCTTCCAAATGCGTGTTACACTTTCATCAAGTACACACACTTTGAATGTGATGAACGATAAAAAGTTATTTTAATCATACCCAATGGAGCTCAGGAGTGCGATTGCATACACAATCATGTTTTCAGTGTTTGGACATCAGCCGTACATCAGAACAATCATTTCACTAACACAGCTCCATGTTGAGTGACTTCCCTCCAAAAACACAAAGTCACTTTCCCTTAGCAATTATTGCATGGACTTAGATTATCTGCCTTCTGCATCAAGCCCTGTATGATATACTGTACAAAGCCAAGCTTTGGGATAGTGCTTTGTTTGGATCCTTGTCTTGATCCTTTTGGATCCCAGGCTGCTCATTTGCAAATGAGTTTTGACATTAATTATAGTGACTATAGCAATGAGGTGGCACTGTGGTTCATAGAGCTGGGGTCCTGGGTTCAATTCCTGGGGTGCAGTCTGGATGGAATTGTATGTTCTCCCTTCATTTGTGTTGATTTCTTCCAGGTGCTCCAGTTTCTTCCCACAGTCCAAAGACATACAGTACTAGTAGGTTAAGGTGGAACTACAGTCCCAATTTTGCAGATACAAAAGTATTTAATTTCAGTCACAAAATAAAATCATTGACATTATAGAAAAACTTTACAAACTCAAAATTGAGCACAAAATCATGAATTTTGTGAAAGTACTGTAAGTTACGCCATGTGACGCCAATGTGATGTAGGAGAGAAAAGGTATAGGTTATGCAGCAAACATTTCAATGCAAAAAACATTCCATTCCAAGGTTCTTTATGCAGAGTTAACAATGTAATATTATTTATTGGCAAAAACGTAAAAAAGTTGAGAGCAATATTGCCATTGGATGAAACGAGATGTATTCACAAGCCTGCTCCTTTACAATGTCACAGGGCCACATCAGATTACAGGAAGTTTTGCTGCCTCGTTCTGAATCGCAGAACATGGTAATTCTTTAACCTTGAAATGTAGTCTATTTTGTGATGTAAATTGGAGGTTTTACAAGTTATTGTGTGTTCCCCTTTAGATGGCTTCTGGGAAAACTGGCCTCAACACTGTATTGGATAAGGCACTTAGAAAACAGATTCATGCGTGGACCACAGCAATGTCCCTTTACTGAGAGCCAGCAATCAACGGATGTGTCTGATCGTGAATGGTTTTCCCTGTTGTTTGTTGTATTACTCGGTGTTGCATTTTAAGCTGTGCATGAGGCAGGACCCGGAGGCTGCTGCTTCTGCTGGGATTGAGGAAGAGCTGAGCGCCATGTAAGGCAAAGACACTGCGTTCCACTTTATCAGGTGCCTGGAGTGTAAGAGCTGCAGATAATATTGAGTCACATTAATCCCAACATATTTCAAATATTATGAAAATTAAATAAATTAAATCAAATAACTTTCATTAAAAAAATCAATCACACTTTACCTTGCTTTTTCAGTTGTTTTTAAGGAAAATTGATACCGAGAATGTGTGAATACTACTTTTTGATGGTTCCAAGGCCAATGTGACCTGTTCTATTGCCTGCTAATTGTACGTTCCAGGTTGAAAAATTATTTTTAGGAGGTCAAGGTGTATGAATGATAAGAACAGCTTGAAATTTATTTTCACGGTCGACACCCATTTTCGCAAGGGAAAAAAACTGAAATAACCACAGTTACGCAAACACCAGTCCACCAAAAAAAAAATCATTTTATTAAAACAAGGTAACATTTTTTTATCATCATACAGATGAACCGTGCTAAATATATTTCTAAAAAGAAAAAGCAGGACATGAGTCGTGAGCCAAGATCATGACTCTTTTACTCTTCTTCATATCAGTTTTCATCTGTGAGGAGGAGGAGGGGGGCGGCTCCTGATGTGCTGACACTTGGGGATGTGCCCCTGTGCCGGCCTGGGGGCAAAGCGCCGGCCGCAGTGAGGGCAGGGCACGTAGTCGGGGTTTGGATTCGCGGGGGGCTGGGGCAGGTTCACAACCTTCCCTCCTTGCGTGATCACCTGCTGCACCTCCCTGGCCTGTTTGATGCTCCGAATGAAATCCTCGTGCTTCTGCCTCCAGTTGTTCTTTCTCAGCTGGGAACAGGAAATGAAACCAATAAAACAGCTTCCAGAAAAAGTCCAGACTAGCACTGCGTACACAGTCTGGTCACAAACCATTCACAAGGCAAGAAAATATCAATACAGTAATAACTTAGCTTTCTGGGGCTACCTTTCAGGTCATTGGGTAGAGAGTACAATTTAGTTATGGTTTTGTTTCCTGTGAGTGCTATTTGCTTGATATCTCATGTAGATTCTTACAACAGAATTCAGAAGTCACTAAGATCCATTTATTCTGTCTGACAAATGTGCCTTTGCTGCAGTTTTTCAGAAGAGTACTTCATAAAACACTTATTTATTGTTTACATTGATTTATAAGCTGAGTCTGACTCTAGGAGAAAACAACGGAAGCTTGGAAAGAGTTTAAGGATAGCCCTTACCACGATTGGCGGTCTAACCTTCTTCTTATGGATGTATGTCTCCAGTTCTGTTCCCTTGGCCCTGTGCTTGAAAGAGTCAAAAACCTTCCTCTTTGAATTCTGAAGCTTCTTGCAGATCTTGCTGTGTTTCTCCAGCCTCTCTACAGAAAACTTCCTGTGACACAGTTCACAGGGCACCAGCTGAGGGTTTCCACTCTGGCTATTCTCATATGGAAATTGCTCAGCAGTAGGGCACATCAGACTTGTAGGGGACTGTTGTAACAGAAGAAATAAGGTTCTTGATCCCGAGATGAAGTAAAACAAATGAGTTTATTGCATGCAAGGAACAATAAAGCCGAAGTCTTGTTTCCCGCAAGAAACAACAAAACCGAAGTATTGTTAGCCGTACTGTTACAAACTTTTGGGTTATATAGTGTTTTCTTCTCCGTTTCTGACGTCACTTGGTCTGATGGTAAAGAGGGGGGTTCATGGTATTTGGCCAGTTTACGATGTTCTGGACAAATGGTCAGTTTAACATTACACCCAGGGGGGTTCCTAGCTTGCATCTGCAGTCCTTATCAGTTAACCCCCTTTCCTGCCATAAACCCCAGCTTGTGACTTAGAAGTCTAAACCCCCTACAGAAAGGATTAAATTCAAACCCCCGTCTTCACATCATTCTTCAACGTCAAGTGGCAAATGTTGACTGGTGATGTTATGTGAATCATAGGAAATGGTCATTTTTCAATCGAGTCTATGTTTCTCAGAATTTGAGACAGAGAGGTCAATCTCTGCAATCCGAGCTGAGGGCATTTCTTGGAATGGAAAGGTAAGAGCAACGTGTTCTTTGATATTCTCTTAAGACTCTTCGCCAGATTTTACGATGAAAAATGTAAATAATAATAACAAACATTATTTGATATAGTGCCTTGAAAGGTGGCTTCTTTACAGAATGACAAAACCAACTACAATAAATAATACACAAGATATGCATAATGACAATACACAGTTAGAGGAGACAGTAGATGGTCATTGTCAGTGTATTCTGAAGGTAGTTTTCCAATTTTTTGGAACGGGGTAAAAGAGGCCACCTCTACTAGAATCTTTGTCCTAACCAAAAATGTAACAAAGTATAATAATAATATTAAAAATAATAATAATAAACTTTATCTATAGAGCACCTTTCATACAAATAGTGCTTTGGTGCTTTAAAAACCAAGCGTAAAAATAAAATATTAAAATTGAGAGATATACTTTCAGTTGTAAAGGAAAATACAGCAATACAGTAAAGCAACATACATGTCAATTAAATAAATAAAAATTAGGAAAGTCGTAATAAAATAAGAAGAATTAAAGAGAACTAAAAAAAGAAACAGAAATAGAAAGAACAAAGAACCACTTTAACTAAAAGCAACATTTTCAAATGTTTTTTAAAACAATGTACCGAGCTTGACTGCCTAATAAAAAGTGGAAGTGAGTTTCATAATTTAGAAGCATAAAAACAAAAAACAGCCTCTCCACTCTTTCTGCATTTCACATGTGGTATTTGCAGTAGGCCAGTATGTGCAGATCTCAGGTCACGTATAGGAACATATGAAGACAGACATTCAGTAAGGTACAGACGTGCTAGGTCGCTTAAAGCTTTAAAAACAAGTAAAAGAACTTTCAAATTTATCCTAGATAATACAGGTGACCAGTGAAGTTTTTTCAAAACAGGAATGATATTCTCTTTCTTGTATTTGTTAGGATCTGTGCTACTGCATTTCGAACAAGTAGTAAGGGATTTATTGTTTTCTTGGGAAGCCCACAAAACAGAGCATTATAATCATATCCACATCAATGTGAGCAATGGAGAAGTCAAATTAACATGTCTAAATATCATCTAGTTCTATCCCAGGGAAGAGGGCCGTTGCCTACACAGACGACAAGACACAAAACGCTCAACTGTGCAAAACACGCATAAGGACATCAGTCAGGAGGAACAAGGTAAAGTGTTTTTTCTTCTTCACCATGGTCATGTAGTTTCACTCCAAGCACTGTCATATGAAATAACTGTGGAAACGACCTCCCCAACATTTTGGGTTGTTGCATTTTGCTTCAATGAATTTTAACCTTTTCTTTTAGACATTAAGAGGAAGGACACATTCACCCTTGGTAGAGATTCAGTTGTTCTATGAGATGTCAAGGTGAGAATTAACCACTTCAGGGATAAGTCAATCCACATAACTGAAAAAGGGGCAATGAACAGGATATGGGGATTTTGCTAGTTATAAAGTACAATAATCATCATTACATGATCTAAGACTACTGAAGTATAAGCTGTGTCCCTGACTGATAAATAGCAAATTCATCTTTGTAGAGTGCAGCTACTATCTATTCAGTGGCATTTCCTTAAAACAATTGTATTCCCACATTCTGAATATGGAGTGAGATCATGTAGAGAATGTTGGACTTGTAATAACTAATTGAAGGATAATAATAATCAACAAAAGTGCTTAAAAGTATCAACAAATGCCTTCAAAGTACTTGACACGTACTTTGCTTTCAAAAGTGAAACATAATTAATGCTTACGTAAGATTTCTCTTGACTTCTCAGGAGTATACTAACTCCAAGGACAAGTAACATCACAAACCATTATTTAAGTGCTGATGTTGGAGCTCCAATACTACTACCAAGACAAAAAATGATACAGGTAACACTGCTTTCAGATTTCTAAGGATTGCTAAAATAGTATGTTTACAGAGCATTCAGAGTTGAGAATATGACAAGTTCCTACCATCTCAAACACTGCCAATCTAGAACAAAAAGAAAGTACTTGAACGCCTGCAGTAATCGAACACAAACCAGAACATATCAGTGCATGACAAGGAAATGTAGTCACAAAATGATTCTACCCTTTCAAGTCCCAAAAAGGACCGAGGAACTTACCGGAGGCGATACCTGGATTTCAAACAGAGTACAATGTAGACACTGTAGGGGAGAAGATCACAGAGAGCTCTTCTCAGATTGCTCAGAGTCAGCCCCAGCACCCTGTCCTGACTGAAGCAGACAAAGTGGTCAAACAGGTAGGTAGAAATGAGTAAGGAACAGAGAATTTGGTTATTCTTGCATTGTTTTGTTCGTCTGTCAAAGAAAAGAGTGCTTCTGACTTTTGTCAATGTTCATCTTTATTTTAGGACAAGAACAAACGGTGGTATCACACTTTGCTCAAGTGTATGATACCATGTGTGTACAGCAGACATCACCAAAGGAACAGGAGACACCTGAGTAGAGAACAAGAATATGAAAAGACTGATGAAAAAAAGCACCAGGAGAAATCCATTGAATATGCACAATCTCGTCCAGTATTTCAATGAAAAGTTTCAGTGTTGTTTTTAGTGTCGTCGTATTGCATACATTTAAAACAATGTGTCTTGTTTAATGAACAATTTCATTTACTTTAGTAAAAAGTGTTGTTTACTGTAGTCCTAGCATGGATGCAATTGTTAGAAAAAATGTGAATGAAAAACTGAATGTTTCATACAATATGGGTTTGTGTTAACCCACACACCTAAGTGAAATGTTTGATTACAAGACATAACACATAGTTCAGTTGAGTGTGAAAGGGAACAACAGAGAAAGTCACAAACAAAACATTTGTGAAGGACTTGATGAATGTTTTTTCTTTAGAAATGACAAAAAATAAAGAATTTTTCAACAAGATGTCTTTCTATAGCGAGTTTCATTTGAGATAGTCTTTTCTTAGAAGTGCAAGAGTGGTATTCCCTACAACTTATTCCCCAATTTGATCATTCTCAGAAATTAGGAGACGGAAACCACACCTACTGTAATATTAGACCTTGTAACAAGGCAACTAGGTTTCAATGGCTTAAAAGGTGCAGAAAGAGGCTCATGTATAATGACCTCCAGTGTCCCACAGGTTTCCCAAATCATTTCTTAGAGTATGGAAAAAGAGGAAATAAAGGGTCTACAGAAAGCGTATACCCCCTTGAACTTTGTTCAGTTTGTTGCGCCAGTGCCAGAGTTTCATGCAATTAAATGAGGACCTCTTTCTCACACCACATATGTTATACTTTCAAAGGGAAAAAAGGAAATATTACAATTGTATACAATTTCACCCACATGTTAATATTTGGTAGAAGCCCTTTTCACAGCAATTTCAGCTGTGAGTCTGTTGGTAATGGGCTCCACCACCTCTGAACCAACAAGATTTGATAATATTTGAGAATTTCAGAAGTCTGTCTGGTTTAGCTGAAGAATCAGCTAAGGTAAGTTTCAGGAAGAGCATCTGATTTCTTTCAATAAAGCAGAACAGAGAAAAAACACACAATACAAAATCATGAGAATTTGTATCC
Organism: Lepisosteus oculatus; assembly: GCF_040954835.1. Classification (NCBI taxonomy): domain Eukaryota; kingdom Metazoa; phylum Chordata; class Actinopteri; order Semionotiformes; family Lepisosteidae; genus Lepisosteus; species Lepisosteus oculatus. Next base: position 1,698,611 of record NW_027168042.1, on the reverse strand, counting down.
ATATGACACTTTGACTCGAATACTTTTATCAGACCTACACAGAGTATATACTGTACACACTTTTTCAGCCCAGGTTTATACATTTGGAACTGCCATTTGTAGGTGTTTTTGTGTCTTAGCTCAACACTGTGAAACCTGTAGTTACAAACATGGAGGATGAAGACATGAAGACATATATTGTACCTCTGACCGGCCTACCTTCCAAGAGGTGAAAGATGAAACTTTTCCTTTATCGTCAACTCAGTGAATGTCTTTAAACTTTCGAAAACTGTAACAAAGAATAAGTTAAAAAACTTATTTTCATTGGACCCACAGAAAAGTCAAAGTTTTCCATAGAAATGCCCGTCTAAATCAGAAATCTACAGCACAAAGGCAGTGGCCTTTCGGGACATAAAAATGAAATCAGACTTTACTCAGACGAATTGCCCTTGGTCACGGACATCTTGCTATCAGTCACTACAAAGATGTTTTCTCTCGTGCCATGGCTTGCCTGACTTGCTTCTTCTGCTGGATGGCTTCTGGTCGCTGGTCAGGATCGACAGCCAGCATGTCCTGGAGCAGTGTCCTTAGCTCCGTGCTTATGGCTCTATTTACTTTCAGGGGGATGTGGAACTGCAGCCAGGGGTTCTCATCCAGGGCCTCTCCAACAGGCCCTGACAGACATATGCTCCTGTATCGGAAACACACTTTAGTTCAATTCTAAAATATTTCTCATAGGACTGAAGGAACCTTTGCCTGTTAAGAGTTAACAATTAGGTCCTCAAGAACTGTTTTACGGTTTTCTACACTCCTGGCTGGCCAAGGTCTCTTTAAGGTCTCTTAAGTGGAGGTGTAACTCATGTATCCTACATGTGATTTAGCAACATGAAAGGGAATAGCTTCTTATCGGATTATGGTCTTGGTTAACTGCCTAAGGCTGACCTAAGTGCCTAACTTTCTGACTTTCTTTATACCTTATATGTTAAGAAGCTTCTTCTGACCAATCAGAAATGTATGCTTTATGTATGAACATTTTGCTCATCAAAGGGAGTGAGAGACAAGTTTAACAGAAATTAGCCACGGCAGTAAATGACAGCATATTTTTGGGTTCTTAAATGGTCTCTACCTGGCACACCTGCAGTGCAAACTGACACACACTGTTTAGAGAAACAGCTACTCTATTACTAATATTAATGAAACATTTCTTATTCTATGGAACAAAAACAAACAGTAAAACTAAAACACAGATCTCTTAGCTTCCTATTTCATGAACCAGATGACTGAATGACCAAGCCTAACTAGTAGCCAGAACCCCAGTTAACCCTCCGTAACACAAAGTTTAACCACACGACAGGAACTCTTTCAAACTGAGTGAAAATCATAAATGGATCCATAACTTTACATCAATTTACTATGTTGTGCCAATACCTGCATTTACATTTAGAACGAATGATGTCATAGAACCAGCATCACACCAGTTCCAGGTGTCTCCAAGGAGACAACAGAACTTCAGTTGTGTTTGCTAAAATACACACTTTGAAACATACTGTAACACTTAGTTAACATGTCTGGTTTAGTTGAAGAATCGGCTAAGGTAAGTTTCAGGGTTTAATGGTGGGATGGCACCTGTGCTTTTTTCCCCCAACCGCTAGAATATGATTCGCACCAAACCCAAAAGAAATACTGCACAGTTCAGAAACTTCATCAACCTAGCAACTGTAAAATAAGCTTACAAACAACTGAATTGAAATGCCAAAAAGTTCAGAGAAAGGCACAAACTATGTTTACTTGGGGTTTACAAAATTAAAGCTAACTAAAACTGTAATGATAAACAATCATGCTGCCAATGGACAGAGAAATATCACGTTTTTTGAATAATGTATTATTTGTTATATAGGAACCCAGTATAAGGGTATCCCTTGCAATCCTGTCTGCAGAGATAAAGGTAAGTATTGTTTTCTCTTTAGCTCTGTCACTCCAAGAAATATAATGAACATAAATATATTTGCCAATCTTTTCATAGTAATCCAAACAACTCTGCGTGCATCTGACATTTGTAATATTTATCTACCGCAGTATAACTCTTCTGGCAAGGCGATTGGTATTGTACCTTGAAAGAAAACTGATTGGAAATGTCATGTACTCTATGGTTTCTATTGATGTCAAGTGGCAAATGTTGACTGGTGATGTTATGTGAATCTTAGGAAATGGTCATTTTTCAATCGAGTCTATGCTTCTCAGAATTTGAGACAGAGAGGTCAATCTCTGCAATCCGAGCTGAGGGCATTTCTTGGAATGGAAAGGTAAGAGCAACGTGTTCTTTGATATTCTCTTAAGACTCTTTGCCAGATTTGACGATGAAAAATGTAAATAATAATAACAAACATTATTTTATATAGTGCCTTGAAAGGTGGCTTCTTTACAGAATGACAAAACCAACTACAATAAATAATACACAAGATATGCATGATGAAAATACACAGTTAAAGGAGACAGTAGATGGTCATGGTCAGTGTATCCTGAAGGTAGTTTTCCAATTTTTTGGAACGGGGTAAAAGAGGTCACCTCTACTAGAATCTTTGTCCTAACCAAAAATGTAACAAAGTATAATAATAATATTAAAAATAATAATAATAAACTTTATCTATAGAGCACCTTTCATACAAATAGTGCTTTGGTGCTTTAAAAGTGCTTTAAGAGTTTCCCCAACATTTTGGGTTGTTGCATTTTGCTTCAATGAATTTTAACCTTTTCTTTTAGACATTAAGAGGAAGGACACATTCACCCTTGGTAGAGATTCAGTTGTTCTATGAGATGTCAAGGTGAGAATTAACCACTTCAGGGATAAGTCAATCCACATAACTCAAAAAGGGGCAATGAACAGGATATGGGGATTTTGCTAGTTATAAAGTACAATAATCATCATTACATGATCTAAGACTACTGAAGTATAAGCTGTGTCCCTGACTGATTAATTAGCAAATTCATCTTTGTAGAGTGCAGCTACTATCTATTCATTGGCATTTCCTTAAAACAACTGTATTCCCACATTCTGAATATGGAGTGAGATCATGTAGAGAATGTTGGACTTGTAATAACTAATTGAAGGATAATAATAATCAACGAAAGTGCTTAAAAGTATCAACAAATGCCTTCAAAGTACTTGACACGTACTTTGCTTTCAAAAGTGAAACATAATTAATGCTTACGGAAGATTTCTCTTGACTTCTCAGGAGTATACTAACTCCAAGGACAAGTAACATCACAAACCATTATTTAAGTGCTGATGTTGGAGCTGCAATACTACTACCAAGACAAAAAATGATACAGGTAACACTGCTTTCAGATTTCTAAGAATTGCTAAAATAGTATGTTTACAGAGCATTCAGAGTTGAGAATATGACAAGTTCCTACCATCTCAAACACTGCCAATCTAGAACAAAAAGAAAGTACTTTAAAGCCTGCAGTAATCGAACACAAACCAGAACATATCAGTGCATGACAAGGAAATGTAGTCACAAAATGATTCTACCCTTTCAAATCCCAAAAAGGACCGAGGAACTTACCGGAGGCGATACCTGGATTTCAAACAGAGTACAATGTAGCCACTGTAGGGGAGAAGATCACAGAGAGCTCTTCTCAGATTGCTCAGAGTCAGCCCCAGCACCCTGTCCTGACTGAAGCAGACAAAGTGGTCAAACAGGTAGGTAGAAATGAGTAAGGAACAGAGAGTATGGTTATTCTTGCATTGTTTTGTTCGTCTGTCAAAGAAAAGAGTGCTTCTGACTTTTGTCAATGTTCATCTTTATTTTAGGAGAAGAACAAACGGTGGTATCACACTTTGCTCAAGTGTATGATACCATGTGTGTACAGCAGACATCACCAAAGGAACAGGAGACACCTGAGTAGAGAACAAGAATATGAAAAGACTGATGAAAAAAAGCACCAGGAGAAATCCATTGAATATGCACAATCTCGTCCAGTATTTCAATAAAAAGTTTCAGTGTTGTTTTTAGTGTCGTCGTATTGCATACATTTAAAACAATGTGTCTTGTTTAATGAATAATTTCATTTACTTTAGTAAAAAGTGTTGTTAACTGTAGTCCTAGCATGGATGCAATTGTTAGAAAAAACATGAATGAAAAACTGAATGTTTCATACAATATGGGTTTGTGTTAACCCACACACCTAAGTGAAATGTTTGATTACGTTTACAAGACATAACACATAGTTCAGTTGAGTGTGAAAGGGAACAACAGAGAAAGTCACAAACAAAACATTTGTGAAGGACTTGATGAATGTTTTTTCTTTAGAAATGACAAAAAATAAAGAATTTTTCAACAAGATGTCTTTCTATAGCGAGTTTCATTTGAGATAGTCTTTTCTTAGAAGTGCAAGAGTGGTATTCCCTACAACTTATTCCCCAATTTGATCATTCTCAGAAATTAGGAGACGGAAACCACACCTACTGTAATATTAGACCTTGTAACAAGGCAACTAGGTTTCAATGGCTTAAAAGGTGCAGAAAGAGGCTCATGTATAATGACCTCCAGTGTCCCACAGGTTTCCCAAATCATTTCTTAGAGTATGGAAAAAGAGGAAATAAAGTGTCTACAGAAAGCGTATACCCCCTTGAACTTTGTTCAGTTTGTTGCGCCAGTGCCAGAGTTTCATGCAATTAAATGAGGACCTCTTTCTCACACCACATATGTTATACTTTCAAAGGGAAAAAAGGAAATATTACAATTGTATACATTTTCACCCACATGTTAATATTTGGTAGAAGCCCTTTTCACAGCAATTTCAGCTGTGAGTCTGTTGGTAATGGGCTCCACCACCTCTGCACCAACAAGATTTGATAATATTTGAGAATTTCAGAAGTCTGTCTGGTTTAGCTGAAGAATCAGCTAAGGTAAGTTTCAGGAAGAGCATCTGATTTCTTTCAATAAAGCAGAACAGAGAAAAAACACACAATACAAAATCATGAGAATTTGTATCCATATGACACTTTGACTCGAATACTTTTATCAGACCTACACAGAGTATATACTGTACACACTTTTTCAGCCCAGGTTTATACATTTGATACATTTGGAACTGCCACTTGTAGGTGTTTTTGTGTCTTAGCTCAACACTGTGAAACCTGTAGTTACAAACATGGAGGATGAAGACATGAAGACATATATTGTACCTCTGACCGGCCTACCTTCCAAGAGGTGAAAGATGAAACTTTTCCTTTATCGTCAACTCAGTGAATGTCTTTAAACTTTCGAAAACTGTAACAAAGAATAAGTTAAAAAACTTATTTTCATTGGACCCACAGAAAAGTCAAAGTTTTCCATAGAAATGCCCGTCTAAATCAGAAATCTACAGCACAAAGGCAGTGGCCTTTCGGGACATAAAAATGAAATCAGACTTTACTCAGACGAATTGCCCTTGGTCACGGACATCTTGCTATCAGTCACTACAAAGATGTTTTCTCTCGTGCCATGGCTTGCCTGACTTGCTTCTTCTGCTGGATGGCTTCTGGTCGCTGGTCAGGATCGACAGCCAGCATGTCCTGGAGCAGTGTCCTTAGCTCCGTGCTTATGGCTCTATTTACTTTCAGGGGGATGTGGAACTGCAGCCAGGGGTTCTCATCCAGGGCCTCTCCAACAGGCCCTGACAGACATATGCTCCTGTATCGGAAACACACTTTAGTTCAATTCTAAAATATTTCTCATAGGACTGAAGGAACCTTTGCCTGTTAAGAGTTAACAATTAGGTCCTCAAGAACTGTTTTACGGTTTTCTACACTCCTGGCTGGCCAAGGTCTCTTTAAGGTCTCTTAAGTGGAGGTGTAACTCATGTATCCTACATGTGATTTAGCAACATGAAAGGGAATAGCTTCTTAGCGGATTATGGTCTTGGTTAACTGCCTAAGGCTGACCTAAGTGCCTAACTTTCTGACTTTCTTTATACCTTATATGTTAAGAAGCTTCTTCTGACCAATCAGAAATGTATGCTTTATGTATGAACATTTTGCTCATCAAAGGGAGTGAGAGACAAGGTTAACAGAAATTAGCCACGGCAGTAAATGACAGCATATTTTTGGGTTCTTAAATGGTCTCTACCTGGCACACCTGCAGTGCAAACTGACACACACTGTTTAGAGAAACAGCTACTCTATTACTAATATTAATGAAACATTTCTTATTCTATGGAACAAAAACAAACAGTAAAACTAAAACACAGATCTCTTAGCTTCCTATTTCATGAACCAGATGACTGAATGACCAAGCCTAACTAGTAGCCAGAACCCCAGTTAACCCTCCGTAACACAAAGTTTAACCACACGACAGGAACTCTTTCAAACTGAGTGAAAATCATAAATGGATCCATAACTTTACATCAATTTACTATGTTGTGCCAATACCTGCATTTACATTTAGAACGAATTATGTCATAGAACCAGCATCATACCAGTTCCAGGTGTCTCCAAGGAGACAACAGAACTTCAGTTGTGTTTGCTAAAATACACACTTTGAAACATACTGTAACACTTAGTTAACATGTCTGGTTTAGTTGAAGAATCGGCTAAGGTAAGTTTCAGGGTTTAATGGTGGGATGGCACCTGTGCTTTTTTCCCCCAACCGCTAGAATATGATTCGCACCAAACCCAAAAGAAATACTGCACGGTTCAGGAACTTCATCAACCTAGCAACTGTAAAATAAGCTTACAAACAACTGAATTGAAATGCCAAAAAGTTCAGAGAAAGGCACAAACTATGTTTACTTGGGGTTTACAAAATTAAAGCTAACTAAAACTGTAATGATAAACAATCATGCTGCCAATGGACAGAGAAATATCACGTTTTTTGAATAATGTATTATTTGTTACATAGGAACCCAGTATAAGGGTATCCCTTGCAATCCTGTCTGCAGAGATAAAGGTAAGTATTGTTTTCTCTTTAGCTCTGTCACTCCAAGAAATATAATGAACATAAATATATTTGCCAATCTTTTCATAGTAATCCAAACAACTCTGCGTGCATCTGACATTTGTAATATTTATCTACCGCAGTATAACTCTTCTGGCAAGGCGATTGGTATTGTACCTTGAAAGAAAACTGATTGGAAATGTCATGTACTCTATGGTTTCTATTGATGTCAAGTGGCAAATGTTGACTGGTGATGTTATGTGAATCTTAGGAAATGGTCATTTTTCAATCGAGTCTATGCTTCTCAGAATTTGAGACAGAGGTCAATCTCTGCAATCCGAGCTGAGGGCATTTCTTGGAATGGAAAGGTAAGAGCAACGTGTTCTTTGATATTCTCTTAAGACTCTTTGCCAGATTTGACGATGAAAAATGTAAATAATAATAACAAACATTATTTTATATAGTGCCTTGAAAGGTGGCTTCTTTACAGAATGACAAAACCAACTACAATAAATAATACACAAGATATGCATGATGAAAATACACAGTTAAAGGAGACAGTAGATGGTCATGGTCAGTGTATCCTGAAGGTAGTTTTCCAATTTTTTGGAACGGGGTAAAAGAGGTCACCTCTACTAGAATCTTTGTCCTAACCAAAAATGTAACAAAGTATAATAATAATATTAAAAATAATAATAATAAACTTTATCTATAGAGCACCTTTCATACAAATAGTGCTTTGGTGCTTTAAAAGTGCTTTAAGAGTTTCCCCAACATTTTGGGTTGTTGCATTTTGCTTCAATGAATTTTAACCTTTTCTTTTAGACATTAAGAGGAAGGACACATTCACCCTTGGTAGAGATTCAGTTGTTCTATGAGATGTCAAGGTGAGAATTAACCACTTCAGGGATAAGTCAATCCACATAACTCAAAAAGGGGCAATGAACAGGATATGGGGATTTTGCTAGTTATAAAGTACAATAATCATCATTACATGATCTAAGACTACTGAAGTATAAGCTGTGTCCCTGACTGATTAATTAGCAAATTCATCTTTGTAGAGTGCAGCTACTATCTATTCATTGGCATTTCCTTAAAACAACTGTATTCCCACATTCTGAATATGGAGTGAGATCATGTAGAGAATGTTGGACTTGTAATAACTAATTGAAGGATAATAATAATCAACGAAAGTGCTTAAAAGTATCAACAAATGCCTTCAAAGTACTTGACACGTACTTTGCTTTCAAAAGTGAAACATAATTAATGCTTACGTAAGATTTTTCTTGACTTCTCAGGAGTATACTAACTCCAAGGACAAGTAACATCACAAACCATTATTTAAGTGCTGATGTTGGAGCTGCAATACTACTACCAAGACAAAAAATGATACAGGTAACACTGCTTTCAGATTTCTAAGAATTGCTAAAATAGTATGTTTACAGAGCATTCAGAGTTGAGAATATGACAAGTTCCTACCATCTCAAACACTGCCAATCTAGAACAAAAAGAAAGTACTTTAAAGCCTGCAGTAATCGAACACAAACCAGAACATATCAGTGCATGACAAGGAAATGTAGTCACAAAATGATTCTACCCTTTCAAATCCCAAAAAGGACCGAGGAACTTACCGGAGGCGATACCTGGATTTCAAACAGAGTACAATGTAGCCACTGTAGGGGAGAAGATCACAGAGAGCTCTTCTCAGATTGCTCAGAGTCAGCCCCAGCACCCTGTCCTGACTGAAGCAGACAAACTGGTCAAACAGGTAGGTAGAAATGAGTAAGGAACAGAGAGTATGGTTATTCTTGCATTGTTTTGTTCGTCTGTCAAAGAAAAGAGTGCTTCTGACTTTTGTCAATGTTCATCTTTATTTTAGGAGAAGAACAAACGGTGGTATCACACTTTGCTCAAGTGTATGATACCATGTGTGTACAGCAGACATCACCAAAGAAACAGGAGACACCTGAGTAGAGAACAAGAATATGAAAAGACTGATGAAAAAAAGCACCAGGAGAAATCCATTGAATATGCACAATCTCGTCCAGTATTTCAATAAAAAGTTTCAGTGTTGTTTTTAGTGTCGTCGTATTGCATACATTTAAAACAATGTGTCTTGTTTAATGAATAATTTCATTTACTTTAGTAAAAAGTGTTGTTAACTGTAGTCCTAGCATGGATGCAATTGTTAGAAAAAACATGAATGAAAAACTGAATGTTTCATACAATATGGGTTTGTGTTAACCCACACACCTAAGTGAAATGTTTGATTACGTTTACAAGACATAACACATAGTTCAGTTGAGTGTGAAAGGGAACAACAGAGAAAGTCACAAACAAAACATTTGTGAAGGACTTGATGAATGTTTTTTCTTTAGAAATGACAAAAAATAAAGAATTTTTCAACAAGATGTCTTTCTATAGCGAGTTTCATTTGAGATAGTCTTTTCTTAGAAGTGCAAGAGTGGTATTCCCTACAACTTATTCCCCAATTTGATCATTCTCAGAAATTAGGAGACGGAAACCACACCTACTGTAATATTAGACCTTGTAACAAGGCAACTAGGTTTCAATGGCTTAAAAGGTGCAGAAAGAGGCTCATGTATAATGACCTCCAGTGTCCCACAGGTTTCCCAAATCATTTCTTAGAGTATGGAAAAAGAGGAAATAAAGTGTCTACAGAAAGCGTATACCCCCTTGAACTTTGTTCAGTTTGTTGCGCCAGTGCCAGAGTTTCATGCAATTAAATGAGGACCTCTTTCTCACACCACATATGTTATACTTTCAAAGGGAAAAAAGGAAATATTACAATTGTATACATTTTCACCCACATGTTAATATTTGGTAGAAGCCCTTTTCACAGCAATTTCAGCTGTGAGTCTGTTGGTAATGGGCTCCACCACCTCTGCACCAACAAGATTTGATAATATTTGAGAATTTCAGAAGTCTGTCTGGTTTAGCTGAAGAATCAGCTAAGGTAAGTTTCAGGAAGAGCATCTGATTTCTTTCAATAAAGCAGAACAGAGAAAAAACACACAATACAAAATCATGAGAATTTGTATCCATATGACACTTTGACTCGAATACTTTTATCAGACCTACACAGAGTATATACTGTACACACTTTTTCAGCCCAGGTTTATACATTTGATACATTTGGAACTGCCACTTGTAGGTGTTTTTGTGTCTTAGCTCAACACTGTGAAACCTGTAGTTACAAACATGGAGGATGAAGACATGAAGACATATATTGTACCTCTGACCGGCCTACCTTCCAAGAGGTGAAAGATGAAACTTTTCCTTTATCGTCAACTCAGTGAATGTCTTTAAACTTTCGAAAACTGTAACAAAGAATAAGTTAAAAAACTTATTTTCATTGGACCCACAGAAAAGTCAAAGTTTTCCATAGAAATGCCCGTCTAAATCAGAAATCTACAGCACAAAGGCAGTGGCCTTTCGGGACATAAAAATGAAATCAGACTTTACTCAGACGAATTGCCCTTGGTCACGGACATCTTGCTATCAGTCACTACAAAGATGTTTTCTCTCGTGCCATGGCTTGCCTGACTTGCTTCTTCTGCTGGATGGCTTCTGGTCGCTGGTCAGGATCGACAGCCAGCATGTCCTGGAGCAGTGTCCTTAGCTCCGTGCTTATGGCTCTATTTACTTTCAGGGGGATGTGGAACTGCAGCCAGGGGTTCTCATCCAGGGCCTCTCCAACAGGCCCTGACAGACATATGCTCCTGTATCGGAAACACACTTTAGTTCAATTCTAAAATATTTCTCATAGGACTGAAGGAACCTTTGCCTGTTAAGAGTTAACAATTAGGTCCTCAAGAACTGTTTTACGGTTTTCTACACTCCTGGCTGGCCAAGGTCTCTTTAAGGTCTCTTAAGTGGAGGTGTAACTCATGTATCCTACATGTGATTTAGCAACATGAAAGGGAATAGCTTCTTATCGGATTATGGTCTTGGTTAACTGCCTAAGGCTGACCTAAGTGCCTAACTTTCTGACTTTCTTTATACCTTATATGTTAAGAAGCTTCTTCTGACCAATCAGAAATGTATGCTTTATGTATGAACATTTTGCTCATCAAAGGGAGTGAGAGACAAGGTTAACAGAAATTAGCCACGGCAGTAAATGACAGCATATTTTTGGGTTCTTAAATGGTCTCTACCTGGCACACCTGCAGTGCAAACTGACACACACTGTTTAGAGAAACAGCTACTCTATTACTAATATTAATGAAACATTTCTTATTCTATGGAACAAAAACAAACAGTAAAACTAAAACACAGATCTCTTAGCTTCCTATTTCATGAACCAGATGACTGAATGACCAAGCCTAACTAGTAGCCAGAACCCCAGTTAACCCTCCGTAACACAAAGTTTAACCACACGACAGGAACTCTTTCAAACTGAGTGAAAATCATAAATGGATCCATAACTTTACATCAATTTACTATGTTGTGCCAATACCTGCATTTACATTTAGAACGAATGATGTCATAGAACCAGCATCACACCAGTTCCAGGTGTCTCCAAGGAGACAACAGAACTTCAGTTGTGTTTGCTAAAATACACACTTTGAAACATACTGTAACACTTAGTTAACATGTCTGGTTTAGTTGAAGAATCGGCTAAGGTAAGTTTCAGGGTTTAATGGTGGGATGGCACCTGTGCTTTTTTCCCCCAACCGCTAGAATATGATTCGCACCAAACCCAAAAGAAATACTGCACGGTTCAGGAACTTCATCAACCTAGCAACTGTAAAATAAGCTTACAAACAACTGAATTGAAATGCCAAAAAGTTCAGAGAAAGGCACAAACTATGTTTACTTGGGGTTTACAAAATTAAAGCTAACTAAAACTGTAATGATAAACAATCATGCTGCCAATGGACAGAGAAATATCACGTTTTTTGAATAATGTATTATTTGTTACATAGGAACCCAGTATAAGGGTATCCCTTGCAATCCTGTCTGCAGAGATAAAGGTAAGTATTGTTTTCTCTTTAGCTCTGTCACTCCAAGAAATATAATGAACATAAATATATTTGCCAATCTTTTCATAGTAATCCAAACAACTCTGCGTGCATCTGACATTTGTAATATTTATCTACCGCAGTATAACTCTTCTGGCAAGGCGATTGGTATTGTACCTTGAAAGAAAACTGATTGGAAATGTCATGTACTCTATGGTTTCTATTGATGTCAAGTGGCAAATGTTGACTGGTGATGTTATGTGAATCTTAGGAAATGGTCATTTTTCAATCGAGTCTATGCTTCTCAGAATTTGAGACAGAGGTCAATCTCTGCAATCCGAGCTGAGGGCATTTCTTGGAATGGAAAGGTAAGAGCAACGTGTTCTTTGATATTCTCTTAAGACTCTTTGCCAGATTTGACGATGAAAAATGTAAATAATAATAACAAACATTATTTTATATAGTGCCTTGAAAGGTGGCTTCTTTACAGAATGACAAAACCAACTACAATAAATAATACACAAGATATGCATGATGAAAATACACAGTTAAAGGAGACAGTAGATGGTCATGGTCAGTGTATCCTGAAGGTAGTTTTCCAATTTTTTGGAACGGGGTAAAAGAGGTCACCTCTACTAGAATCTTTGTCCTAACCAAAAATGTAACAAAGTATAATAATAATATTAAAAATAATAATAATAAACTTTATCTATAGAGCACCTTTCATACAAATAGTGCTTTGGTGCTTTAAAAGTGCTTTAAGAGTTTCCCCAACATTTTGGGTTGTTGCATTTTGCTTCAATGAATTTTAACCTTTTCTTTTAGACATTAAGAGGAAGGACACATTCACCCTTGGTAGAGATTCAGTTGTTCTATGAGATGTCAAGGTGAGAATTAACCACTTCAGGGATAAGTCAATCCACATAACTCAAAAAGGGGCAATGAACAGGATATGGGGATTTTGCTAGTTATAAAGTACAATAATCATCATTACATGATCTAAGACTACTGAAGTATAAGCTGTGTCCCTGACTGATTAATTAGCAAATTCATCTTTGTAGAGTGCAGCTACTATCTATTCATTGGCATTTCCTTAAAACAACTGTATTCCCACATTCTGAATATGGAGTGAGATCATGTAGAGAATGTTGGACTTGTAATAACTAATTGAAGGATAATAATAATCAACGAAAGTGCTTAAAAGTATCAACAAATGCCTTCAAAGTACTTGACACGTACTTTGCTTTCAAAAGTGAAACATAATTAATGCTTACGTAAGATTTTTCTTGACTTCTCAGGAGTATACTAACTCCAAGGACAAGTAACATCACAAACCATTATTTAAGTGCTGATGTTGGAGCTGCAATACTACTACCAAGACAAAAAATGATACAGGTAACACTGCTTTCAGATTTCTAAGAATTGCTAAAATAGTATGTTTACAGAGCATTCAGAGTTGAGAATATGACAAGTTCCTACCATCTCAAACACTGCCAATCTAGAACAAAAAGAAAGTACTTTAAAGCCTGCAGTAATCGAACACAAACCAGAACATATCAGTGCATGACAAGGAAATGTAGTCACAAAATGATTCTACCCTTTCAAATCCCAAAAAGGACCGAGGAACTTACCGGAGGCGATACCTGGATTTCAAACAGAGTACAATGTAGCCACTGTAGGGGAGAAGATCACAGAGAGCTCTTCTCAGATTGCTCAGAGTCAGCCCCAGCACCCTGTCCTGACTGAAGCAGACAAACTGGTCAAACAGGTAGGTAGAAATGAGTAAGGAACAGAGAGTATGGTTATTCTTGCATTGTTTTGTTCGTCTGTCAAAGAAAAGAGTGCTTCTGACTTTTGTCAATGTTCATCTTTATTTTAGGAGAAGAACAAACGGTGGTATCACACTTTGCTCAAGTGTATGATACCATGTGTGTACAGCAGACATCACCAAAGGAACAGGAGACACCTGAGTAGAGAACAAGAATATGAAAAGACTGATGAAAAAAAGCACCAGGAGAAATCCATTGAATATGCACAATCTCGTCCAGTATTTCAATAAAAAGTTTCAGTGTTGTTTTTAGTGTCGTCGTATTGCATACATTTAAAACAATGTGTCTTGTTTAATGAATAATTTCATTTACTTTAGTAAAAAGTGTTGTTAACTGTAGTCCTAGCATGGATGCAATTGTTAGAAAAAACATGAATGAAAAACTGAATGTTTCATACAATATGGGTTTGTGTTAACCCACACACCTAAGTGAAATGTTTGATTACGTTTACAAGACATAACACATAGTTCAGTTGAGTGTGAAAGGGAACAACAGAGAAAGTCACAAACAAAACATTTGTGAAGGACTTGATGAATGTTTTTTCTTTAGAAATGACAAAAAATAAAGAATTTTTCAACAAGATGTCTTTCTATAGCGAGTTTCATTTGAGATAGTCTTTTCTTAGAAGTGCAAGAGTGGTATTCCCTACAACTTATTCCCCAATTTGATCATTCTCAGAAATTAGGAGACGGAAACCACACCTACTGTAATATTAGACCTTGTAACAAGGCAACTAGGTTTCAATGGCTTAAAAGGTGCAGAAAGAGGCTCATGTATAATGACCTCCAGTGTCCCACAGGTTTCCCAAATCATTTCTTAGAGTATGGAAAAAGAGGAAATAAAGTGTCTACAGAAAGCGTATACCCCCTTGAACTTTGTTCAGTTTGTTGCGCCAGTGCCAGAGTTTCATGCAATTAAATGAGGACCTCTTTCTCACACCACATATGTTATACTTTCAAAGGGAAAAAAGGAAATATTACAATTGTATACATTTTCACCCACATGTTAATATTTGGTAGAAGCCCTTTTCACAGCAATTTCAGCTGTGAGTCTGTTGGTAATGGGCTCCACCACCTCTGCACCAACAAGATTTGATAATATTTGAGAATTTCAGAAGTCTGTCTGGTTTAGCTGAAGAATCAGCTAAGGTAAGTTTCAGGAAGAGCATCTGATTTCTTTCAATAAAGCAGAACAGAGAAAAAACACACAATACAAAATCATGAGAATTTGTATCCATATGACACTTTGACTCGAATACTTTTATCAGACCTACACAGAGTATATACTGTACACACTTTTTCAGCCCAGGTTTATACATTTGATACATTTGGAACTGCCACTTGTAGGTGTTTTTGTGTCTTAGCTCAACACTGTGAAACCTGTAGTTACAAACATGGAGGATGAAGACATGAAGACATATATTGTACCTCTGACCGGCCTACCTTCCAAGAGGTGAAAGATGAAACTTTTCCTTTATCGTCAACTCAGTGAATGTCTTTAAACTTTCGAAAACTGTAACAAAGAATAAGTTAAAAAACTTATTTTCATTGGACCCACAGAAAAGTCAAAGTTTTCCATAGAAATGCCCGTCTAAATCAGAAATCTACAGCACAAAGGCAGTGGCCTTTCGGGACATAAAAATGAAATCAGACTTTACTCAGACGAATTGCCCTTGGTCACGGACATCTTGCTATCAGTCACTACAAAGATGTTTTCTCTCGTGCCATGGCTTGCCTGACTTGCTTCTTCTGCTGGATGGCTTCTGGTCGCTGGTCAGGATCGACAGCCAGCATGTCCTGGAGCAGTGTCCTTAGCTCCGTGCTTATGGCTCTATTTACTTTCAGGGGGATGTGGAACTGCAGCCAGGGGTTCTCATCCAGGGCCTCTCCAACAGGCCCTGACAGACATATGCTCCTGTATCGGAAACACACTTTAGTTCAATTCTAAAATATTTCTCATAGGACTGAAGGAACCTTTGCCTGTTAAGAGTTAACAATTAGGTCCTCAAGAACTGTTTTACGGTTTTCTACACTCCTGGCTGGCCAAGGTCTCTTTAAGGTCTCTTAAGTGGAGGTGTAACTCATGTATCCTACATGTGATTTAGCAACATGAAAGGGAATAGCTTCTTATCGGATTATGGTCTTGGTTAACTGCCTAAGGCTGACCTAAGTGCCTAACTTTCTGACTTTCTTTATACCTTATATGTTAAGAAGCTTCTTCTGACCAATCAGAAATGTATGCTTTATGTATGAACATTTTGCTCATCAAAGGGAGTGAGAGACAAGGTTAACAGAAATTAGCCACGGCAGTAAATGACAGCATATTTTTGGGTTCTTAAATGGTCTCTACCTGGCACACCTGCAGTGCAAACTGACACACACTGTTTAGAGAAACAGCTACTCTATTACTAATATTAATGAAACATTTCTTATTCTATGGAACAAAAACAAACAGTAAAACTAAAACACAGATCTCTTAGCTTCCTATTTCATGAACCAGATGACTGAATGACCAAGCCTAACTAGTAGCCAGAACCCCAGTTAACCCTCCGTAACACAAAGTTTAACCACACGACAGGAACTCTTTCAAACTGAGTGAAAATCATAAATGGATCCATAACTTTACATCAATTTACTATGTTGTGCCAATACCTGCATTTACATTTAGAACGAATGATGTCATAGAACCAGCATCACACCAGTTCCAGGTGTCTCCAAGGAGACAACAGAACTTCAGTTGTGTTTGCTAAAATACACACTTTGAAACATACTGTAACACTTAGTTAACATGTCTGGTTTAGTTGAAGAATCGGCTAAGGTAAGTTTCAGGGTTTAATGGTGGGATGGCACCTGTGCTTTTTTCCCCCAACCGCTAGAATATGATTCGCACCAAACCCAAAAGAAATACTGCACGGTTCAGGAACTTCATCAACCTAGCAACTGTAAAATAAGCTTACAAACAACTGAATTGAAATGCCAAAAAGTTCAGAGAAAGGCACAAACTATGTTTACTTGGGGTTTACAAAATTAAAGCTAACTAAAACTGTAATGATAAACAATCATGCTGCCAATGGACAGAGAAATATCACGTTTTTTGAATAATGTATTATTTGTTACATAGGAACCCAGTATAAGGGTATCCCTTGCAATCCTGTCTGCAGAGATAAAGGTAAGTATTGTTTTCTCTTTAGCTCTGTCACTCCAAGAAATATAATGAACATAAATATATTTGCCAATCTTTTCATAGTAATCCAAACAACTCTGCGTGCATCTGACATTTGTAATATTTATCTACCGCAGTATAACTCTTCTGGCAAGGCGATTGGTATTGTACCTTGAAAGAAAACTGATTGGAAATGTCATGTACTCTATGGTTTCTATTGATGTCAAGTGGCAAATGTTGACTGGTGATGTTATGTGAATCTTAGGAAATGGTCATTTTTCAATCGAGTCTATGCTTCTCAGAATTTGAGACAGAGAGGTCAATCTCTGCAATCCGAGCTGAGGGCATTTCTTGGAATGGAAAGGTAAGAGCAACGTGTTCTTTGATATTCTCTTAAGACTCTTTGCCAGATTTGACGATGAAAAATGTAAATAATAATAACAAACATTATTTTATATAGTGCCTTGAAAGGTGGCTTCTTTACAGAATGACAAAACCAACTACAATAAATAATACACAAGATATGCATGATGAAAATACACAGTTAAAGGAGACAGTAGATGGTCATGGTCAGTGTATCCTGAAGGTAGTTTTCCAATTTTTTGGAACGGGGTAAAAGAGGTCACCTCTACTAGAATCTTTGTCCTAACCAAAAATGTAACAAAGTATAATAATAATATTAAAAATAATAATAATAAACTTTATCTATAGAGCACCTTTCATACAAATAGTGCTTTGGTGCTTTAAAAGTGCTTTAAGAGTTTCCCCAACATTTTGGGTTGTTGCATTTTGCTTCAATGAATTTTAACCTTTTCTTTTAGACATTAAGAGGAAGGACACATTCACCCTTGGTAGAGATTCAGTTGTTCTATGAGATGTCAAGGTGAGAATTAACCACTTCAGGGATAAGTCAATCCACATAACTCAAAAAGGGGCAATGAACAGGATATGGGGATTTTGCTAGTTATAAAGTACAATAATCATCATTACATGATCTAAGACTACTGAAGTATAAGCTGTGTCCCTGACTGATTAATTAGCAAATTCATCTTTGTAGAGTGCAGCTACTATCTATTCAGTGGCATTTCCTTAAAACAACTGTATTCCCACATTCTGAATATGGAGTGAGATCATGTAGAGAATGTTGGACTTGTAATAACTAATTGAAGGATAATAATAATCAACGAAAGTGCTTAAAAGTATCAACAAATGCCTTCAAAGTACTTGACACGTACTTTGCTTTCAAAAGTGAAACATAATTAATGCTTACGGAAGATTTCTCTTGACTTCTCAGGAGTATACTAACTCCAAGGACAAGTAACATCACAAACCATTATTTAAGTGCTGATGTTGGAGCTGCAATACTACTACCAAGACAAAAAATGATACAGGTAACACTGCTTTCAGATTTCTAAGAATTGCTAAAATAGTATGTTTACAGAGCATTCAGAGTTGAGAATATGACAAGTTCCTACCATCTCAAACACTGCCAATCTAGAACAAAAAGAAAGTACTTTAAAGCCTGCAGTAATCGAACACAAACCAGAACATATCAGTGCATGACAAGGAAATGTAGTCACAAAATGATTCTACCCTTTCAAATCCCAAAAAGGACCGAGGAACTTACCGGAGGCGATACCTGGATTTCAAACAGAGTACAATGTAGCCACTGTAGGGGAGAAGATCACAGAGAGCTCTTCTCAGATTGCTCAGAGTCAGCCCCAGCACCCTGTCCTGACTGAAGCAGACAAAGTGGTCAAACAGGTAGGTAGAAATGAGTAAGGAACAGAGAGTATGGTTATTCTTGCATTGTTTTGTTCGTCTGTCAAAGAAAAGAGTGCTTCTGACTTTTGTCAATGTTCATCTTTATTTTAGGAGAAGAACAAACGGTGGTATCACACTTTGCTCAAGTGTATGATACCATGTGTGTACAGCAGACATCACCAAAGAAACAGGAGACACCTGAGTAGAGAACAAGAATATGAAAAGACTGATGAAAAAAAGCACCAGGAGAAATCCATTGAATATGCACAATCTCGTCCAGTATTTCAATAAAAAGTTTCAGTGTTGTTTTTAGTGTCGTCGTATTGCATACATTTAAAACAATGTGTCTTGTTTAATGAATAATTTCATTTACTTTAGTAAAAAGTGTTGTTAACTGTAGTCCTAGCATGGATGCAATTGTTAGAAAAAACATGAATGAAAAACTGAATGTTTCATACAATATGGGTTTGTGTTAACCCACACACCTAAGTGAAATGTTTGATTACGTTTACAAGACATAACACATAGTTCAGTTGAGTGTGAAAGGGAACAACAGAGAAAGTCACAAACAAAACATTTGTGAAGGACTTGATGAATGTTTTTTCTTTAGAAATGACAAAAAATAAAGAATTTTTCAACAAGATGTCTTTCTATAGCGAGTTTCATTTGAGATAGTCTTTTCTTAGAAGTGCAAGAGTGGTATTCCCTACAACTTATTCCCCAATTTGATCATTCTCAGAAATTAGGAGACGGAAACCACACCTACTGTAATATTAGACCTTGTAACAAGGCAACTAGGTTTCAATGGCTTAAAAGGTGCAGAAAGAGGCTCATGTATAATGACCTCCAGTGTCCCACAGGTTTCCCAAATCATTTCTTAGAGTATGGAAAAAGAGGAAATAAAGTGTCTACAGAAAGCGTATACCCCCTTGAACTTTGTTCAGTTTGTTGCGCCAGTGCCAGAGTTTCATGCAATTAAATGAGGACCTCTTTCTCACACCACATATGTTATACTTTCAAAGGGAAAAAAGGAAATATTACAATTGTATACATTTTCACCCACATGTTAATATTTGGTAGAAGCCCTTTTCACAGCAATTTCAGCTGTGAGTCTGTTGGTAATGGGCTCCACCACCTCTGCACCAACAAGATTTGATAATATTTGAGAATTTCAGAAGTCTGTCTGGTTTAGCTGAAGAATCAGCTAAGGTAAGTTTCAGGAAGAGCATCTGATTTCTTTCAATAAAGCAGAACAGAGAAAAAACACACAATACAAAATCATGAGAATTTGTATCCATATGACACTTTGACTCGAATACTTTTATCAGACCTACACAGAGTATATACTGTACACACTTTTTCAGCCCAGGTTTATACATTTGATACATTTGGAACTGCCACTTGTAGGTGTTTTTGTGTCTTAGCTCAACACTGTGAAACCTGTAGTTACAAACATGGAGGATGAAGACATGAAGACATATATTGTACCTCTGACCGGCCTACCTTCCAAGAGGTGAAAGATGAAACTTTTCCTTTATCGTCAACTCAGTGAATGTCTTTAAACTTTCGAAAACTGTAACAAAGAATAAGTTAAAAAACTTATTTTCATTGGACCCACAGAAAAGTCAAAGTTTTCCATAGAAATGCCCGGCTAAATCAGAAATCTACAGCACAAAGGCAGTGGCCTTTCGGGACATAAAAATGAAATCAGACTTTACTCAGACGAATTGCCCTTGGTCACGGACATCTTGCTATCAGTCACTACAAAGATGTTTTCTCTCGTGCCATGGCTTGCCTGACTTGCTTCTTCTGCTGGATGGCTTCTGGTCGCTGGTCAGGATCGACAGCCAGCATGTCCTGGAGCAGTGTCCTTAGCTCCGTGCTTATGGCTCTATTTACTTTCAGGGGGATGTGGAACTGCAGCCAGGGGTTCTCATCCAGGGCCTCTCCAACAGGCCCTGACAGACATATGCTCCTGTATCGGAAACACACTTTAGTTCAATTCTAAAATATTTCTCATAGGACTGAAGGAACCTTTGCCTGTTAAGAGTTAACAATTAGGTCCTCAAGAACTGTTTTACGGTTTTCTACACTCCTGGCTGGCCAAGGTCTCTTTAAGGTCTCTTAAGTGGAGGTGTAACTCATGTATCCTACATGTGATTTAGCAACATGAAAGGGAATAGCTTCTTATCGGATTATGGTCTTGGTTAACTGCCTAAGGCTGACCTAAGTGCCTAACTTTCTGACTTTCTTTATACCTTATATGTTAAGAAGCTTCTTCTGACCAATCAGAAATGTATGCTTTATGTATGAACATTTTGCTCATCAAAGGGAGTGAGAGACAAGGTTAACAGAAATTAGCCACGGCAGTAAATGACAGCATATTTTTGGGTTCTTAAATGGTCTCTACCTGGCACACCTGCAGTGCAAACTGACACACACTGTTTAGAGAAACAGCTACTCTATTACTAATATTAATGAAACATTTCTTATTCTATGGAACAAAAACAAACAGTAAAACTAAAACACAGATCTCTTAGCTTCCTATTTCATGAACCAGATGACTGAATGACCAAGCCTAACTAGTAGCCAGAACCCCAGTTAACCCTCCGTAACACAAAGTTTAACCACACGACAGGAACTCTTTCAAACTGAGTGAAAATCATAAATGGATCCATAACTTTACATCAATTTACTATGTTGTGCCAATACCTGCATTTACATTTAGAACGAATGATGTCATAGAACCAGCATCACACCAGTTCCAGGTGTCTCCAAGGAGACAACAGAACTTCAGTTGTGTTTGCTAAAATACACACTTTGAAACATACTGTAACACTTAGTTAACATGTCTGGTTTAGTTGAAGAATCGGCTAAGGTAAGTTTCAGGGTTTAATGGTGGGATGGCACCTGTGCTTTTTTCCCCCAACCGCTAGAATATGATTCGCACCAAACCCAAAAGAAATACTGCACAGTTCAGGAACTTCATCAACCTAGCAACTGTAAAATAAGCTTACAAACAACTGAATTGAAATGCCAAAAAGTTCGGAGAAAGGCACAAACTATGTTTACTTGGGGTTTCCAAAATTAAAGCTAACTAAAACTGTAATGATAAACAATCATGCTGCCAATGGACAGAGAAATATCATGTTTTTTGAATAATGTATTATTTGTTATATAGGAACCCAGTATAAGGGAATCCCTTGCGATCCTGTCTGCAGAGATAAAGGTAAGTATTTTTTTCTCTTTAGCTCTGTCACTCCAAGAAATATAATGAACATAAATATATTTGCCAATCTTTTCATAGTAATCCAAACAACTCTGCGTGTATCTGACATTTGTAATATTTATCTACCGCAGTATAACTCTTCTGGCAAGGCGATTGGTATTGTACCTTGAAAGAAAACTGATTGGAAATGTCATGTACTCTATGGTTTCTATTGATGTCAAGTGGCAAATGTTGACTGGTGATGTTATGTGAATCTTAGGAAATGGTCATTTTTCAATCGAGTCTATGCTTCTCAGAATTTGAGACAGAGAGGTCAATCTCTGCAATCCGAGCTGAGGGCATTTCTTGGAATGGAAAGGTAAGAGCAACGTGTTCTTTGATATTCTCTTAAGACTCTTTGCCAGATTTGACGATGAAAAATGTAAATAATAATAACAAACATTATTTTATATAGTGCCTTGAAAGGTGGCTTCTTTACAGAATGACAAAACCAACTACAATAAATAATACACAAGATATGCATGATGAAAATACACAGTTAAAGGAGACAGTAGATGGTCATGGTCAGTGTATCCTGAAGGTAGTTTTCCAATTTTTTGGAACGGGGTAAAAGAGGTCACCTCTACTAGAATCTTTGTCCTAACCAAAAATGTAACAAAGTATAATAATAATATTAAAAATAATAATAATAAACTTTATCTATAGAGCACCTTTCATACAAATAGTGCTTTGGTGCTTTAAAAGTGCTTTAAGAGTTTCCCCAACATTTTGGGTTGTTGCATTTTGCTTCAATGAATTTTAACCTTTTCTTTTAGACATTAAGAGGAAGGACACATTCACCCTTGGTAGAGATTCAGTTGTTCTATGAGATGTCAAGGTGAGAATTAACCACTTCAGGGATAAGTCAATCCACATAACTCAAAAAGGGGCAATGAACAGGATATGGGGATTTTGCTAGTTATAAAGTACAATAATCATCATTACATGATCTAAGACTACTGAAGTATAAGCTGTGTCCCTGACTGATTAATTAGCAAATTCATCTTTGTAGAGTGCAGCTACTATCTATTCATTGGCATTTCCTTAAAACAACTGTATTCCCACATTCTGAATATGGAGTGAGATCATGTAGAGAATGTTGGACTTGTAATAACTAATTGAAGGATAATAATAATCAACGAAAGTGCTTAAAAGTATCAACAAATGCCTTCAAAGTACTTGACACGTACTTTGCTTTCAAAAGTGAAACATAATTAATGCTTACGGAAGATTTCTCTTGACTTCTCAGGAGTATACTAACTCCAAGGACAAGTAACATCACAAACCATTATTTAAGTGCTGATGTTGGAGCTGCAATACTACTACCAAGACAAAAAATGATACAGGTAACACTGCTTTCAGATTTCTAAGAATTGCTAAAATAGTATGTTTACAGAGCATTCAGAGTTGAGAATATGACAAGTTCCTACCATCTCAAACACTGCCAATCTAGAACAAAAAGAAAGTACTTTAAAGCCTGCAGTAATCGAACACAAACCAGAACATATCAGTGCATGACAAGGAAATGTAGTCACAAAATGATTCTACCCTTTCAAATCCCAAAAAGGACCGAGGAACTTACCGGAGGCGATACCTGGATTTCAAACAGAGTACAATGTAGCCACTGTAGGGGAGAAGATCACAGAGAGCTCTTCTCAGATTGCTCAGAGTCAGCCCCAGCACCCTGTCCTGACTGAAGCAGACAAAGTGGTCAAACAGGTAGGTAGAAATGAGTAAGGAACAGAGAGTATGGTTATTCTTGCATTGTTTTGTTCGTCTGTCAAAGAAAAGAGTGCTTCTGACTTTTGTCAATGTTCATCTTTATTTTAGGAGAAGAACAAACGGTGGTATCACACTTTGCTCAAGTGTATGATACCATGTGTGTACAGCAGACATCACCAAAGGAACAGGAGACACCTGAGTAGAGAACAAGAATATGAAAAGACTGATGAAAAAAAGCACCAGGAGAAATCCATTGAATATGCACAATCTCGTCCAGTATTTCAATAAAAAGTTTCAGTGTTGTTTTTAGTGTCGTCGTATTGCATACATTTAAAACAATGTGTCTTGTTTAATGAATAATTTCATTTACTTTAGTAAAAAGTGTTGTTAACTGTAGTCCTAGCATGGATGCAATTGTTAGAAAAAACATGAATGAAAAACTGAATGTTTCATACAATATGGGTTTGTGTTAACCCACACACCTAAGTGAAATGTTTGATTACGTTTACAAGACATAACACATAGTTCAGTTGAGTGTGAAAGGGAACAACAGAGAAAGTCACAAACAAAACATTTGTGAAGGACTTGATGAATGTTTTTTCTTTAGAAATGACAAAAAATAAAGAATTTTTCAACAAGATGTCTTTCTATAGCGAGTTTCATTTGAGATAGTCTTTTCTTAGAAGTGCAAGAGTGGTATTCCCTACAACTTATTCCCCAATTTGATCATTCTCAGAAATTAGGAGACGGAAACCACACCTACTGTAATATTAGACCTTGTAACAAGGCAACTAGGTTTCAATGGCTTAAAAGGTGCAGAAAGAGGCTCATGTATAATGACCTCCAGTGTCCCACAGGTTTCCCAAATCATTTCTTAGAGTATGGAAAAAGAGGAAATAAAGTGTCTACAGAAAGCGTATACCCCCTTGAACTTTGTTCAGTTTGTTGCGCCAGTGCCAGAGTTTCATGCAATTAAATGAGGACCTCTTTCTCACACCACATATGTTATACTTTCAAAGGGAAAAAAGGAAATATTACAATTGTATACATTTTCACCCACATGTTAATATTTGGTAGAAGCCCTTTTCACAGCAATTTCAGCTGTGAGTCTGTTGGTAATGGGCTCCACCACCTCTGCACCAACAAGATTTGATAATATTTGAGAATTTCAGAAGTCTGTCTGGTTTAGCTGAAGAATCAGCTAAGGTAAGTTTCAGGAAGAGCATCTGATTTCTTTCAATAAAGCAGAACAGAGAAAAAACACACAATACAAAATCATGAGAATTTGTATCCATATGACACTTTGACTCGAATACTTTTATCAGACCTACACAGAGTATATACTGTACACACTTTTTCAGCCCAGGTTTATACATTTGATACATTTGGAACTGCCACTTGTAGGTGTTTTTGTGTCTTAGCTCAACACTGTGAAACCTGTAGTTACAAACATGGAGGATGAAGACATGAAGACATATATTGTACCTCTGACCGGCCTACCTTCCAAGAGGTGAAAGATGAAACTTTTCCTTTATCGTCAACTCAGTGAATGTCTTTAAACTTTCGAAAACTGTAACAAAGAATAAGTTAAAAAACTTATTTTCATTGGACCCACAGAAAAGTCAAAGTTTTCCATAGAAATGCCCGTCTAAATCAGAAATCTACAGCACAAAGGCAGTGGCCTTTCGGGACATAAAAATGAAATCAGACTTTACTCAGACGAATTGCCCTTGGTCACGGACATCTTGCTATCAGTCACTACAAAGATGTTTTCTCTCGTGCCATGGCTTGCCTGACTTGCTTCTTCTGCTGGATGGCTTCTGGTCGCTGGTCAGGATCGACAGCCAGCATGTCCTGGAGCAGTGTCCTTAGCTCCGTGCTTATGGCTCTATTTACTTTCAGGGGGATGTGGAACTGCAGCCAGGGGTTCTCATCCAGGGCCTCTCCAACAGGCCCTGACAGACATATGCTCCTGTATCGGAAACACACTTTAGTTCAATTCTAAAATATTTCTCATAGGACTGAAGGAACCTTTGCCTGTTAAGAGTTAACAATTAGGTCCTCAAGAACTGTTTTACGGTTTTCTACACTCCTGGCTGGCCAAGGTCTCTTTAAGGTCTCTTAAGTGGAGGTGTAACTCATGTATCCTACATGTGATTTAGCAACATGAAAGGGAATAGCTTCTTATCGGATTATGGTCTTGGTTAACTGCCTAAGGCTGACCTAAGTGCCTAACTTTCTGACTTTCTTTATACCTTATATGTTAAGAAGCTTCTTCTGACCAATCAGAAATGTATGCTTTATGTATGAACATTTTGCTCATCAAAGGGAGTGAGAGACAAGGTTAACAGAAATTAGCCACGGCAGTAAATGACAGCATATTTTTGGGTTCTTAAATGGTCTCTACCTGGCACACCTGCAGTGCAAACTGACACACACTGTTTAGAGAAACAGCTACTCTATTACTAATATTAATGAAACATTTCTTATTCTATGGAACAAAAACAAACAGTAAAACTAAAACACAGATCTCTTAGCTTCCTATTTCATGAACCAGATGACTGAATGACCAAGCCTAACTAGTAGCCAGAACCCCAGTTAACCCTCCGTAACACAAAGTTTAACCACACGACAGGAACTCTTTCAAACTGAGTGAAAATCATAAATGGATCCATAACTTTACATCAATTTACTATGTTGTGCCAATACCTGCATTTACATTTAGAACGAATGATGTCATAGAACCAGCATCACACCAGTTCCAGGTGTCTCCAAGGAGACAACAGAACTTCAGTTGTGTTTGCTAAAATACACACTTTGAAACATACTGTAACACTTAGTTAACATGTCTGGTTTAGTTGAAGAATCGGCTAAGGTAAGTTTCAGGGTTTAATGGTGGGATGGCACCTGTGCTTTTTTCCCCCAACCGCTAGAATATGATTCGCACCAAACCCAAAAGAAATACTGCACAGTTCAGGAACTTCATCAACCTAGCAACTGTAAAATAAGCTTACAAACAACTGAATTGAAATGCCAAAAGGTTCAGAGAAAGGCACAAACTATGTTTACTTGGGGTTTACAAAATTAAAGCTAACTAAAACTGTAATGATAAACAATCATGCTGCCAATGGACAGAGAAATATCATGTTTTTTGAATAATGTATTATTTGTTACATAGGAACCCAGTATAAGGGAATCCCTTGCGATCCTGTCTGCAGAGATAAAGGTAAGTATTGTTTTCTCTTTAGCTCTGTCACTCCAAGAAATATAATGAACATAAATATATTTGCCAATCTTTTCATAGTAATCCAAACAACTCTGCGTGTATCTGACATTTGTAATATTTATCTACCGCAGTATAACTCTTCTGGCAAGGCGATTGGTATTGTACCTTGAAAGAAAACTGATTGGAAATGTCATGTACTCTATGGTTTCTATTGATGTCAAGTGGCAAATGTTGACTGGTGATGTTATGTGAATCTTAGGAAATGGTCATTTTTCAATCGAGTCTATGCTTCTCAGAATTTGAGACAGAGAGGTCAATCTCTGCAATCCGAGCTGAGGGTATTTCTTGGAATGGAAAGGTAAGAGCAACGTGTTCTTTGATATTCTCTTAAGACTCTTTGCCAGATTTGACGATGAAAAATGTAAATAATAATAACAAACATTATTTTATATAGTGCCTTGAAAGGTGGCTTCTTTACAGAATGACAAAACCAACTACAATAAATAATACACAAGATATGCATGATGAAAATACACAGTTAAAGGAGACAGTAGATGGTCATGGTCAGTGTATCCTGAAGGTAGTTTTCCAATTTTTTGGAACGGGGTAAAAGAGGTCACCTCTACTAGAATCTTTGTCCTAACCAAAAATGTAACAAAGTATAATAATAATATTAAAAATAACAATAATAAACTTTATCTATAGAGCACCTTTCATACAAATAGTGCTTTGGTGCTTTAAAAGTGCTTTAAGAGTTTCCCCAACATTTTGGGTTGTTGCATTTTGCTTCAATGAATTTTAACCTTTTCTTTTAGACATTAAGAGGAAGGACACATTCACCCTTGGTAGAGATTCAGTTGTTCTATGAGATGTCAAGGTGAGAATTAACCACTTCAGGGATAAGTCAATCCACATAACTCAAAAAGGGGCAATGAACAGGATATGGGGATTTTGCTAGTTATAAAGTACAATAATCATCATTACATGATCTAAGACTACTGAAGTATAAGCTGTGTCCCTGACTGATTAATTAGCAAATTCATCTTTGTAGAGTGCAGCTACTATCTATTCAGTGGCATTTCCTTAAAACAACTGTATTCCCACATTCTGAATATGGAGTGAGATCATGTAGAGAATGTTGGACTTGTAATAACTAATTGAAGGATAATAATAATCAACGAAAGTGCTTAAAAGTATCAACAAATGCCTTCAAAGTACTTGACACGTACTTTGCTTTCAAAAGTGAAACATAATTAATGCTTACGGAAGATTTCTCTTGACTTCTCAGGAGTATACTAACTCCAAGGACAAGTAACATCACAAACCATTATTTAAGTGCTGATGTTGGAGCTGCAATACTACTACCAAGACAAAAAATGATACAGGTAACACTGCTTTCAGATTTCTAAGAATTGCTAAAATAGTATGTTTACAGAGCATTCAGAGTTGAGAATATGACAAGTTCCTACCATCTCAAACACTGCCAATCTAGAACAAAAAGAAAGTACTTTAAAGCCTGCAGTAATCGAACACAAACCAGAACATATCAGTGCATGACAAGGAAATGTAGTCACAAAATGATTCTACCCTTTCAAATCCCAAAAAGGACCGAGGAACTTACCGGAGGCGATACCTGGATTTCAAACAGAGTACAATGTAGCCACTGTAGGGGAGAAGATCACAGAGAGCTCTTCTCAGATTGCTCAGAGTCAGCCCCAGCACCCTGTCCTGACTGAAGCAGACAAAGTGGTCAAACAGGTAGGTAGAAATGAGTAAGGAACAGAGAGTATGGTTATTCTTGCATTGTTTTGTTCGTCTGTCAAAGAAAAGAGTGCTTCTGACTTTTGTCAATGTTCATCTTTATTTTAGGAGAAGAACAAACGGTGGTATCACACTTTGCTCAAGTGTATGATACCATGTGTGTACAGCAGACATCACCAAAGGAACAGGAGACACCTGAGTAGAGAACAAGAATATGAAAAGACTGATGAAAAAAAGCACCAGGAGAAATCCATTGAATATGCACAATCTCGTCCAGTATTTCAATAAAAAGTTTCAGTGTTGTTTTTAGTGTCGTCGTATTGCATACATTTAAAACAATGTGTCTTGTTTAATGAATAATTTCATTTACTTTAGTAAAAAGTGTTGTTAACTGTAGTCCTAGCATGGATGCAATTGTTAGAAAAAACATGAATGAAAAACTGAATGTTTCATACAATATGGGTTTGTGTTAACCCACACACCTAAGTGAAATGTTTGATTACGTTTACAAGACATAACACATAGTTCAGTTGAGTGTGAAAGGGAACAACAGAGAAAGTCACAAACAAAACATTTGTGAAGGACTTGATGAATGTTTTTTCTTTAGAAATGACAAAAAATAAAGAATTTTTCAACAAGATGTCTTTCTATAGCGAGTTTCATTTGAGATAGTCTTTTCTTAGAAGTGCAAGAGTGGTATTCCCTACAACTTATTCCCCAATTTGATCATTCTCAGAAATTAGGAGACGGAAACCACACCTACTGTAATATTAGACCTTGTAACAAGGCAACTAGGTTTCAATGGCTTAAAAGGTGCAGAAAGAGGCTCATGTATAATGACCTCCAGTGTCCGACAGGTTTCCCAAATCATTTCTTAGAGTATGGAAAAAGAGGAAATAAAGTGTCTACAGAAAGCGTATACCCCCTTGAACTTTGTTCAGTTTGTTGCGCCAGTGCCAGAGTTTCATGCAATTAAATGAGGACCTCTTTCTCACACCACATATGTTATACTTTCAAAGGGAAAAAAGGAAATATTACAATTGTATACATTTTCACCCACATGTTAATATTTGGTAGAAGGCCTTTCACAGCAATTTCAGCTGTGAGTCTGTTGGTAATGGGCTCCACCACCTCTGCACCAACAAGATTTGATAATATTTGAGAATTTCAGAAGTCTGTCTGGTTTAGCTGAAGAATCAGCTAAGGTAAGTTTCAGGAAGAGCATCTGATTTCTTTCAATAAAGCAGAACAGAGAAAAAACACACAATACAAAATCATGAGAATTTGTATCCATATGACACTTTGACTCGAATACTTTTATCAGACCTACACAGAGTATATACTGTACACACTTTTTCAGCCCAGGTTTATACATTTGATACATTTGGAACTGCCACTTGTAGGTGTTTTTGTGTCTTAGCTCAACACTGTGAAACCTGTAGTTACAAACATGGAGGATGAAGACATGAAGACATATATTGTACCTCTGACCGGCCTACCTTCCAAGAGGTGAAAGATGAAACTTTTCCTTTATCGTCAACTCAGTGAATGTCTTTAAACTTTCGAAAACTGTAACAAAGAATAAGTTAAAAAACTTATTTTCATTGGACCCACAGAAAAGTCAAAGTTGTCCATAGAAGTGCCCGTCTAAATCAGAAATCTACAGCACAAAGGCAGTGGCCTTTCGGGACATAAAAATGAAATCAGACTTTACTCAGACGAATTGCCCTTGGTCACGGACATCTTGCTATCAGTCACTACAAAGATGTTTTCTCTAGTGCCATAGCTTGCCTGACTTGCTTCTTCTGCCGGATGGCTTCTGGTCGCTGGTCAGGATCGACAGCCAGCATGTCCTGGAGCAGTGTCCTTAGCTCCGTGCTTATGGCTCTATTTACTTTCAGGGGGATGTGGAACTGCAGCCAGGGGTTCTCATCCAGGTCCTCTCCAACAGGCCCTGACAGACATATGCTCCTGTATCGGAAACACACTTTAGTTCAATTCTAAAATATTTCTCATAGGACTGAAGGAACCTTTGCCTGTTAAGAGTTAACAATTAGGTCCTCAAGAACTGTTTTACGGTTTTCTACACTCCTGGCTGGCCAAGGTCTCTTTAAGGTCTCTTAAGTGGAGGTGTAACTCATGTATCCTACATGTGATTTAGCAACATGAAAGGGAATAGCTTCTTATCGGATTATGGTCTTGGTTAACTGCCTAAGGCTGACCTAAGTGCCTAACTTTCTGACTTTCTTTATACCTTATATGTTAAGAAGCTTCTTCTGACCAATCAGAAATGTATGCTTTATGTATGAACATTTTGCTCATCAAAGGGAGTGAGAGACAAGGTTAACAGAAATTAGCCACGGCAGTAAATGACAGCATATTTTTGGGTTCTTAAATGGTCTCTACCTGGCACACCTGCAGTGCAAACTGACACACACTGTTTAGAGAAACAGCTACTCTATTACTAATATTAATGAAACATTTCTTATTCTATGGAACAAAAACAAACAGTAAAACTAAAACACAGATCTCTTAGCTTCCTATTTCATGAACCAGATGACTGAATGACCAAGCCTAACTAGTAGCCAGAACCCCAGTTAACCCTCCGTAACACAAACTTTAACCACACGACAGGAACTCTTTCAAACTGAGTGAAAATCATAAATGGATCCATAACTTTACATCAATTTACTATGTTGTGCCAATACCTGCATTTACATTTAGAACGCATGATGTCATAGAACCAGCATCACACCAGTTCCAGGTGTCTCCAAGGAGACAACAGAACTTCAGTTGTGTTTGCTAAAATACACACTTTGAAACATACTGTAACACTTAGTTAACATGTCTGGTTTAGTTGAAGAATCGGCTAAGGTAAGTTTCAGGGTTTAATGGTGGGATGGCACCTGTGCTTTTTTCCCCCAACCGCTAGAATATGATTCGCACCAAACCCAAAAGAAATACTGCACGGTTCAGGAACTTCATCAACCTAGCAACTGTAAAATAAGCTTACAAACAACTGAATTGAAATGCCAAAAAGTTCAGAGAAAGGCACAAACTATGTTTACTTGGGGTTTACAAAATTAAAGCTAACTAAAACTGTAATGATAAACAATCATGCTGCCAATGGACAGAGAAATATCACGTTTTTTGAATAATGTATTATTTGTTATATAGGAACCCAGTATAAGGGTATCCCTTGCAATCCTGTCTGCAGAGATAAAGGTAAGTATTGTTTTCTCTTTAGCTCTGTCACTCCAAGAAATATAATGAACATAAATATATTTGCCAATCTTTTCATAGTAATCCAAACAACTCTGCGTGCATCTGACATTTGTAATATTTATCTACCGCAGTATAACTCTTCTGGCAAGGCGATTGGTATTGTACCTTGAAAGAAAACTGATTGGAAATGTCATGTACTCTATGGTTTCTATTGATGTCAAGTGGCAAATGTTGACTGGTGATGTTATGTGAATCTTAGGAAATGGTCATTTTTCAATCGAGTCTATGCTTCTCAGAATTTGAGACAGAGAGGTCAATCTCTGCAATCCGAGCTGAGGGCATTTCTTGGAATGGAAAGGTAAGAGCAACGTGTTCTTTGATATTCTCTTAAGACTCTTTGCCAGATTTGACGATGAAAAATGTAAATAATAATAACAAACATTATTTTATATAGTGCCTTGAAAGGTGGCTTCTTTACAGAATGACAAAACCAACTACAATAAATAATACACAAGATATGCATGATGACAATACACAGTTAGAGGAGACAGTAGATGGTCATTGTCAGTGTATTCTGAAGGTAGTTTTCCAATTTTTTGGAACGGGGTAAAAGAGGCCACCTCTACTAGAATCTTTGTCCTAACCAAAAATGTAACAAAGTATAATAATAATATTAAAAATAATAATAATAAACTTTATCTATAGAGCACCTTTCATACAAATAGTGCTTTGGTGCTTTAAAAACCAAGCGTAAAAATAAAATATTAAAATTGAGAGATATACTTTCAGTTGTAAAGGAAAATACAGCAATACTGTAAAGCAACATACATGTCAATTAAATAAATAAAAATTAGGAAAGTCATAATAAAATAAGAACAATTAAAGAGAACTAAAAAAAGAAACAGAAATAGAAAGAACAAAGAACCACTTTAACTAAAAGCAACATTTTCAAATGTTTTTTAAAACAATGTACCGAGCTTGATTGCCAAATAAAAAGTGGAAGTGAGTTTCATAATTTGGAAGCATAAAAACAAAAAGCAGCCTCTCCACTCTTTCTGCATTTCACATGTGGTATTTGCAGTAGGCCAGTATGTGCAGATCTCAGGTCACGTATAGGAACATATGAAGACAGACATTCAGTAAGGTACAGACGTGCTAGGTCGCTTAAAGCTTTAAAAACAAGTAAAAGAACTTTCAAATTTATCCTAGATAATACAGGTGACCAGTGAAGTTTTTTCAAAACAGGAATGATATTCTCTTTCTTGTATTTGTTAGGATCTGTGCTACTGCATTTCGAACAAGTAGTAAGGGATTTATTGTTTTCTTGGGAAGCCCACAAAACAGAGCATTATAATCATATCCACATCAATGTGAGCAATGGAGAAGTCAAATTAACGTGTCTAAATATCATCTAGTTCTATCCCAGGGAAGAGGGCTGTTGCCTACACAGACGACAAGACACAAAACGCTCAACTGTGCAAAACACGCATAAGGACATCAGTCAGGAGGAACAAGGTAAAGTGTTTTTTCTTCTTCACCATGGTCATGTAGTTTCACTCCAAGCACTGTCATATGAAATAACTGTGGAAACGACCTCCCCAACATTTTGGGTTGTTGCATTTTGCTTCAATGAATTTTAACCTTTTCTTTTAGACATTAAGAGGAAGGACACATTCACCCTTGGTAGAGATTCAGTTGTTCTATGAGATGTCAAGGTGAGAATTAACCACTTCAGGGATAAGTCGATCCACATAACTCAAAAAGGGGCAATGAACAGGATATGGGGATTTTGCTAGTTATAAAGTACAATAATCATCATTACATGATCTAAGACTACTGAAGTATAAGCTGTGTCCCTGACTGATTAATTAGCAAATTCATCTTTGTAGAGTGCAGCTACTATCTATTCAGTGGCATTTCCTTAAAACAATTGTATTCCCACATTCTGAATATGGAGTGAGATCATGTAGAGAATGTTGGACTTGTAATAACTAATTGAAGGATAATAATAATCAACGAAAGTGCTTAAAAGTATCAACAAATGCCTTCAAAGTACTTGACACGTACTTTGCTTTCAAAAGTGAAACATAATTAATGCTTACGTAAGATTTCTCTTCACTTCTCAGGAGTATACTAACTCCAAGGACAAGTAACATCACAAACCATTATTTAAGTGCTGATGTTGGAGCTGCAATACTACTACCAAGACAAAAAATGATACAGGAAACACTGCTTTCAGATTTCTAAGAATTGCTAAAATAGTATGTTTACAGAGCATTCAGAGTTGAGAATATGACAAAGTAGTCAAACAGGTAGGTAGAAATGAGTAAGGTACAGAGAGTATGGTTATTCTTGCATTGTTTTGTTCGTCTGTCAAAGAAAAGAGTGCTTCTGACTTTTGTCAATGTTCATCTTTATTTTAGGAGAAGAACAAACGGTGGTATCACACTTTGCTCAAGTGTATGATACCATGTGTGTACAGCAGACATCACCAAAGGAACAGGAGACACCTGAGTAGAGAACAAGAATATGAAAAGACTGATGAAAAAAAGCACCAGGAGAAATCCATTGAATATGCACAATCTCGTCCAGTATTTCAATGAAAAGTTTCAGTGTTGTTTTTAGTGTCGTCGTATTGCATACATTTAAAACAATGTGTCTTGTTTAATGAACAATTTCATTTACTTTAGTAAAAAGTGTTGTTTACTGTAGTCCTAGCATGGATGCAATTGTTAGAAAAAACTTGAATGAAAAACTGAATGTTTCATACAATATGGGTTTGTGTTAACCCACACACCTAAGTGAAATGTTTGATTACGTTTACAAGACATAACACATAGTTCAGTTGAGTGTGAAAGGGAACAACAGAGAAAGTCACAAACAAAACATTTGTGAAGGACTTGATGAATGTTTTTTCTTTAGAAATGAGAAAAAAATAAAGAATTTTTCAACAAGATGTCTTTCTATAGCGAGTTTCATTTGAGATAGTCTTTTCTTAGAAGTGCAACAGTGGTATTCCCTACAACTTATTCCCCAATTTGATCATTCTCAGAAATTAGGAGACGGAAACCACACCTACTGTAATATTAGACCTTGTAACAAAGCAACTAGGTTTCAATGGCTTAAAAGGTGCAGAAAGAGGCCATGTATAATGACCTCCAGTGTCCCACAGGTTTCCCAAATCATTTCTTAGAGTATGGAAAAAGAGGAAATAAAGGGTCTACAGAAAGCGTATACCCCCTTGAACTTTGTTCAGTTTGTTGCGCCAGTGCCAGAGTTTCATGCAATTAAATGAGGACCTCTTTCTCACACCACATATGTTATACTTTCAAAGGGAAAAAAGGAAATATTACAATTGTATACATTTTCACCCACATGTTAATATTTGGTAGAAGCCCTTTTCACAGCAATTTCAGCTGTGAGTCTGTTGGTAATGGGCTCCACCACCTCTGAACCAACAAGATTTGATAATATTTGAGAATTTCAGAAGTCTGTCTGGTTTAGCTGAAGAATCAGCTAAGGTAAGTTTCAGGAAGAGCATCTGATTTCTTTCAATAAAGCAGAACAGAGAAAAAACACACAATACAAAATCATGAGAATTTGTATCCATATGACACTTTGACTCGAATACTTTTATCAGACCTACACAGAGTATATACTGTACACACTTTTTCAGCCCAGGTTTATACATTTGGATCTGCCATTTGTAGGTGTTTTTGTGTCTTAGCTCAACACTGTGAAACCTGTAGTTACAAACATGGAGGATGAAGACATGAAGACATATATTGTACCTCTGACCGGCCTACCTTCCAAGAGGTGAAAGATGAAACTTTTCCTTTATCGTCAACTCAGTGAATGTCTTTAAACTTTCGAAAACTGTAACAAAGAATAGGTTAAAAAACTTATTTTCATTGGACCCACAGAAAAGTCAAAGTTGTCCATAGAAATGCCCGTCTAAATCAGAAATCTACAGCACAAAGGCAGTGGCCTTTCGGGTCATAAAAATGAAATCAGACTTTACTCAGACGAATTGCCCTTGGTCACGGACATCTTGCTATCAGTCACTACAAAGATGTTTTCTCTCGTGCCATGGCTTGCCTGACTTGCTTCTTCTGCCGGATGGCTTCTGGTCGCTGGTCAGGATCGACAGCCAGCATGTCCTGGAGCAGTGTCCTTAGCTCCGTGCTTATGGCTCTATTTACTTTCAGGGGGATGTGGAACTGCAGCCAGGGGTTCTCATGCAGGGCCTCTCCAACAGGCCCTGACAGACATATGCTCCTGTATCGGAAACACACTTTAGTTCAATTCTAAAATATTTCTCATAGGACTGAAGGAACCTTTGCCTGTTAAGAGTTAACAATTAGGTCCTCAAGAACTGTTTTACGGTTTTCTACACTCCTGGCTGGCCAAGGTCTCTTTAAGGTCTCTTAAGTGGAGGTGTAACTCATGTATCCTACATGTGATTTAGCAACATGAAAGGGAATAGCTTCTTATCGGATTATGGTCTTGGTTAACTGCCTAAGGCTGACCTAAGTGCCTAACTTTCTGACTTTGTTTAAACCTTATATGTTAAGAAGCTTCTTCTGACCAATCAGAAATGTATGCTTTATGTATGAACATTTTGCTCATCAAAGTGAGTGAGAGACAAGGTTAACAGAAATTAGCCACGGCAGTAAATGACAGCATATTTTTGGGTTCTTAAATGGTCTCTACCTGGCACACCTGCAATGGAAACTGACACACACTGTTTAGAGAAACAGCTACTCTATTACTAATATTAATGAAACATTTCTTATTCTATGGAACAAAAACAAACAGTAAAACTAAAACACAGATCTCTTAGCTTCCTATTTCATGAACCAGATGACTGAATGACCAAGCCTAACTAGTAGCCAGAACCCCAGTTAACCCTCCGTAACACAAAGTTTAACCACACGACAGGAACTCTTTCAAACTGAGTGAAAATCATAAATGGATCCATAACTTTACATCAATTTACTATGTTGTGCCAATACCTGCATTTACATTTAGAACGCATGATGTCATAGAACCAGCATCACACCAGTTCCAGGTGTCTCCAAGGAGACAACAGAACTTCAGTTGAGTTTGCTAAAATACACACTTTGAAACATACTGTAACACTTAGTTAACATGTCTGGTTTAGTTGAAGAATCGGCTAAGGTAAGTTTCAGGGTTTAATGGTGGGATGGCACCTGTGCTTTTTTCCCCCAACCGCTAGAATATGATTCGCACCAAACCCAAAAGAAATACTGCACAGTTCAGGAACTTCATCAACCTAGCAACTGTAAAATAAGCTTACAAACAACTGAATTGAAATGCCAAAAAGTTCGGAGAAAGGCACAAACTATGTTTACTTGGGGTTTCCAAAATTAAAGCTAACTAAAACTGTAATGATAAACAATCATGCTGCCAATGGACAGAGAAATATCATGTTTTTTGAATAATGTATTATTTGTTATATAGGAACCCAGTATAAGGGAATCCCTTGCGATCCTGTCTGCAGAGATAAAGGTAAGTATTTTTTTCTCTTTAGCTCTGTCACTCCAAGAAATATAATGAACATAAATATATTTGCCAATCTTTTCATAGTAATCCAAACAACTCTGCGTGTATCTGACATTTGTAATATTTATCTACCGCAGTATAACTCTTCTGGCAAGGCGATTGCTATTGTACCTTGAAAGAAAACTGATTGGAAATGTCATGTACTCTATGGTTTCTATTGATGTCAAGTGGCAAATGTTGACTGGTGATGTTATGTGAATCTTAGGAA
The DNA here is from genome assembly GCF_040954835.1 of Lepisosteus oculatus. Classification (NCBI taxonomy): domain Eukaryota; kingdom Metazoa; phylum Chordata; class Actinopteri; order Semionotiformes; family Lepisosteidae; genus Lepisosteus; species Lepisosteus oculatus. Next base: position 1,660,976 of record NW_027168042.1, on the reverse strand, counting down.
ATGGTCATTTTTCAATCGAGTCTATGTTTCTCAGAATTTGAGACAGAGAGGTCAATCTCTGCAATCCGAGCTGAGGGCATTTCTTGGAATGGAAAGGTAAGAGCAACGTGTTCTTTGATATTCTCTTAAGACTCTTCGCCAGATTTAACGATGAAAAATGTAAATAATAATAACAAACATTATTTTATATAGTGCCTTGAAAGGTGGCTTCTTTACAGAATGACAAAACCAACTACAATAAATAATACACAAGATATGCATGATGACAATACACAGTTAGAGGAGACAGTAGATGGTCATTGTCAGTGTATTCTGAAGGTAGTTTTCCAATTTTTTGGAACGGGGTAAAAGAGGCCACCTCTACTAGAATCTTTGTCCTAACCAAAAATGTAACAAAGTATAATAATAATATTAAAAATAATAATAATAAACTTTATCTATAGAGCACCTTTCATACAAATAGTGCTTTGGTGCTTTAAAAACCAAGCGTAAAAATAAAATATTAAAATTGAGAGATATACTTTCAGTTGTAAAGGAAAATACAGCAATACAGTAAAGCAACATACATGTCAATTAAATAAATAAAAATTAGGAAAGTCGTAATAAAATAAGAACAATTAAAGAGAACTAAAAAAAGAAACAGAAATAGAAAGAACAAAGAACCACTTTAACTAAAAGTAACATTTTCAAATGTTTTTTAAAACAATGTACCGAGCTTGACTGCCTAATAAAAAGTGGAAGTGAGTTTCATAATTTGGAAGCATAAAAACAAAAAGCAGCCTCTCCACTCTTTCTGCATTTCACATGTGGTATTTGCAGTAGGCCAGTATGTGCAGATCTCAGGTCACGTATAGGAACATATGAAGACAGACATTCAGTAAGGTACAGACGTGCTAGGCCGCTTAAAGCTTTAAAAACAAGTAAAAGAACTTTCAAATTTATCCTAGATAATACAGGTGACCAGTGAAGTTTTTTCAAAACAGGAATGATATTCTCTTTCTTGTATTTGTTAGGATCAATGCTACTGCATTTCGAACAAGTAGTAAGGGATTTATTGTTTTCTTGGGAAGCCCACAAAACAGAGCATTATAATCATATCCACATCAATGTGAGCAATGGAGAAGTCAAATTAACGTGTCTAAATATCATCTAGTTCTATCCCAGGGAAGAGGGCTGTTGCCTACACAGACGACAAGACACAAAACGCTCAACTGTGCAAAACACGCATAAGGACATCAGTCAGGAGGAACAAGGTAAAGTGTTTTTACTTCTTCACCATGGTCATGTTGTTTCACTCCAAGTACTGTCATATGAAATAACTGTGGAAACGACCTCCCCAACGTTTTGGGTTGTTGCATTTTGCTTCAATGAATTTTAACCTTTTCTTTTAGACATCAAGAGGAAGGACACATTCACCCTTGGTAGAGATTCAGTTGTTCTATGAGATGTCAAGGTGAGAATTAACCACTTCAGGGATAAGTCAATCCACATAACTGAAAAAGGGGCAATGAACAGGATATGGGGATTTTGCTAGTTATAAAGTACAATAATCATCATTACATGATCTAAGACTACTGAAGTATAAGCTGTGTCCCTGACTGATTAATTAGCAAATTCATCTTTGTAGAGTGCAGCTACTATCTATTCAGTGGCATTTCCATAAAACAATTGCATTCCCACATTCTGAATATGGAGTGAGATCATGTAGAGAATGTTGGACTTGTAATAACTAATTGAAGGATAATAATAATCAACGAAAGTGCTTAAAAGTATCAACAAATGCCTTCAAAGTACTTGACACGTACTTTGCTTTCAAAAGTGAAACATAATTAAAGCTTACGTAAGATTTCTCTTGACTTCTCAGGAGTATACTAACTCCAAGGACAAGTAACATCACAAACCATTATTTAAGTGCTGATGTTGGAGCTGCAATACTACTACCAAGACAAAAAATGATACAGGTAACACTGCTTTCAGATTTCTAAGAATTGCTAAAATAGTATGTTTACAGAGCATTCAGAGTTGAGAATATGACAAGTTCCTACCATCTCAAACACTGCCAATCTAGAACAAAAAGAAAGTACTTGAACGCCTGCAGTAATCGAACACAAACCAGAACATATCAGTGCATGACAAGGAAATGTAGTCACAAAATGATTCTGCCCTTTCAAGTCCCAAAAAGGACCGAGGAACTTACCGGAGGCGATACCTGGATTTCAAACAGAGTATAATGTAGACACTGTAGGGGAGAAGATCACAGAGAGCTCTTCTCAGATTGCTCAGAGTCAGCCCCAGCACCCTGTCCTGACTGAAGCAGACAAAGTAGTCAAACAGGTAGGTAGAAATGAGTAAGGAACAGAGAGTATGGTTATTCTTGCATTGTTTTGTTCGTCTGTCAAAGAAAAGAGTGCTTCTGACTTTTGTCAATGTTCATCTTTATTTTAGGAGAAGAACAAACGGTGGTATCACACTTTGCTCAAGTGTATGATACCATGTGTGTACAGCAGACATCACCAAAGGAACAGGAGACACCTGAGTAGAGAACAAGAATATGAAAAGACTGATGAAAAAAAGCACCAGGAGAAATCCATTGAATATGCACAATCTCGTCCAGTATTTCAATGAAAAGTTTCAGTGTTGTTTTTAGTGTCGTCGTATTGCATACATTTAAAACAATGTGTCTTGTTTAATGAACAATTTCATTTACTTTAGTAAAAAGTGTTGTTTACTGTAGTCCTAGCATGGATGCAATTGTTAGAAAAAACTTGAATGAAAAACTGAATGTTTCATACAATATGGGTTTGTGTTAACCCACACACCTAAGTGAAATGTTTGATTACGTTTACAAGACATAACACATAGTTCAGTTGAGTGTGAAAGGGAACAACAGAGAAAGTCACAAACAAAACATTTGTGAAGGACTTGATGAATGTTTTTTCTTTAGAAATGAGAAAAAAATAAAGAATTTTTCAACAAGATGTCTTTCTATAGCGAGTTTCATTTGAGATAGTCTTTTCTTAGAAGTGCAAGAGTGGTATTCCCTACAACTTATTCCCCAATTTGATCATTCTCAGAAATTAGGAGACGGAAACCACACCTACTGTAATATTAGACCTTGTAACAAAGCAACTAGGTTTCAATGGCTTAAAAGGTGCAGAAAGAGGCCATGTATAATGACCTCCAGTGTCCCACAGGTTTCCCAAATCATTTCTTAGAGTATGGAAAAAGAGGAAATAAAGGGTCTACAGAAAGCGTATACCCCCTTGAACTTTGTTCAGTTTGTTGCGCCAGTGCCAGAGTTTCATGCAATTAAATGAGGACCTCTTTCTCACACCACATATGTTATACTTTCAAAGGGAAAAAAGGAAATATTACAATTGTATACATTTTCACCCACATGTTAATATTTGGTAGAAGCCCTTTTCACAGTAATTTCAGCTGTGAGTCTGTTGGTAATGGGCTCCACCACCTCTGAACCAACAAGATTTGATAATATTTGAGAATTTCAGAAGTCTGTCTGGTTTAGCTGAAGAATCAGCTAAGGTAAGTTTCAGGAAGAGCATCTGATTTCTTTCAATAAAGCAGAACAGAGAAAAAACACACAATACAAAATCATGAGAATTTGTATCCATGTGACACTTTGACTCGAATACTTTTATCAGACCTACACAGAGTATATACTGTACACACTTTTTCAGCCCAGGTTTATACATTTGGATCTGCCATTTGTAGGTGTTTTTGTGTCTTAGCTCAACACTGTGAAACCTGTAGTTACAAACATGGAGGATGAAGACATGAAGACATATATTGTACCTCTGACCGGCCTACCTTCCAAGAGGTGAAAGATGAAACTTTTCCTTTATCGTCAACTCAGTGAATGTCTTTAAACTTTCGAAAACTGTAACAAAGAATAAGTTAAAAAACTTATTTTCATTGGACCCACAGAAAAGTCAAAGTTGTCCATAGAAATGCCCGTCTAAATCAGAAATCTACAGCACAAAGGCAGTGGCCTTTCGGGACATAAAAATGAAATCAGACTTTACTCAGACGAATTGCCCTTGGTCACGGACATCTTGCTATCAGTCACTACAAAGATGTTTTCTCTAGTGCCATAGCTTGCCTGACTTGCTTCTTCTGCCGGATGGCTTCTGGTCGCTGGTCAGGATCGACAGCCAGCATGTCCTGGAGCAGTGTCCTTAGCTCCGTGCTTATGGCTCTATTTACTTTCAGGGGGATGTGGAACTGCAGCCAGGGGTTCTCATCCAGGGCCTCTCCAACAGGCCCTGACAGACATATGCTCCTGTATCGGAAACACACTTTAGTTCAATTCTAAAATATTTCTCATAGGACTGAAGGAACCTTTGCCTGTTAAGAGTTAACAATTAGGTCCTCAAGAACTGTTTTACGGTTTTCTACACTCCTGGCTGGCCAAGGTCTCTTTAAGGTCTCTTAAGTGGAGGTGTAACTCATGTATCCTACATGTGATTTAGCAACATGAAAGGGAATAGCTTCTTATCGGATTATGGTCTTGGTTAACTGCCTAAGGCTGACCTAAGTGCCTAACTTTCTGACTTTCTTTATACCTTATATGTTAAGAAGCTTCTTCTGACCAATCAGAAATGTATGCTTTATGTATGAACATTTTGCTCATCAAAGGGAGTGAGAGACAAGGTTAACAGAAATTAGCCACGGCAGTAAATGACAGCATATTTTTGGGTTCTTAAATGGTCTCTACCTGGCACACCTGCAGTGCAAACTGACACACACTGTTTAGAGAAACAGCTACTCTATTACTAATATTAATGAAACATTTCTTATTCTATGGAACAAAAACAAACAGTAAAACTAAAACACAGATCTCTTAGCTTCCTATTTCATGAACCAGATGACTGAATGACCAAGCCTAACTAGTAGCCAGAACCCCAGTTAACCCTCCGTAACACAAACTTTAACCACACGACAGGAACTCTTTCAAACTGAGTGAAAATCATAAATGGATCCATAACTTTACATCAATTTACTATGTTGTGCCAATACCTGCATTTACATTTAGAACGCATGATGTCATAGAACCAGCATCACACCAGTTCCAGGTGTCTCCAAGGAGACAACAGAACTTCAGTTGTGTTTGCTAAAATACACACTTTGAAACATACTGTAACACTTAGTTAACATGTCTGGTTTAGTTGAAGAATCGGCTAAGGTAAGTTTCAGGGTTTAATGGTGGGATGGCACCTGTGCTTTTTTCCCCCAACCGCTAGAATATGATTCGCACCAAACCCAAAAGAAATACTGCACGGTTCAGGAACTTCATCAACCTAGCAACTGTAAAATAAGCTTACAAACAACTGAATTGAAATGCCAAAAAGTTCAGAGAAAGGCACAAACTATGTTTACTTGGGGTTTACAAAATTAAAGCTAACTAAAACTGTAATGATAAACAATCATGCTGCCAATGGACAGAGAAATATCACGTTTTTTGAATAATGTATTATTTGTTATATAGGAACCCAGTATAAGGGTATCCCTTGCAATCCTGTCTGCAGAGATAAAGGTAAGTATTGTTTTCTCTTTAGCTCTGTCACTCCAAGAAATATAATGAACATAAATATATTTGCCAATCTTTTCATAGTAATCCAAACAACTCTGCGTGCATCTGACATTTGTAATATTTATCTACCGCAGTATAACTCTTCTGGCAAGGCGATTGGTATTGTACCTTGAAAGAAAACTGATTGGAAATGTCATGTACTCTATGGTTTCTATTGATGTCAAGTGGCAAATGTTGACTGGTGATGTTATGTGAATCTTAGGAAATGGTCATTTTTCAATCGAGTCTATGCTTCTCAGAATTTGAGACAGAGAGGTCAATCTCTGCAATCCGAGCTGAGGGCATTTCTTGGAATGGAAAGGTAAGAGCAACGTGTTCTTTGATATTCTCTTAAGACTCTTTGCCAGATTTGACGATGAAAAATGTAAATAATAATAACAAACATTATTTTATATAGTGCCTTGAAAGGTGGCTTCTTTACAGAATGACAAAACCAACTACAATAAATAATACACAAGATATGCATGATGACAATACACAGTTAGAGGAGACAGTAGATGGTCATTGTCAGTGTATTCTGAAGGTAGTTTTCCAATTTTTTGGAACGGGGTAAAAGAGGCCACCTCTACTAGAATCTTTGTCCTAACCAAAAATGTAACAAAGTATAATAATAATATTAAAAATAATAATAATAAACTTTATCTATAGAGCACCTTTCATACAAATAGTGCTTTGGTGCTTTAAAAACCAAGCGTAAAAATAAAATATTAAAATTGAGAGATATACTTTCAGTTGTAAAGGAAAATACAGCAATACTGTAAAGCAACATACATGTCAATTAAATAAATAAAAATTAGGAAAGTCATAATAAAATAAGAACAATTAAAGAGAACTAAAAAAAGAAACAGAAATAGAAAGAACAAAGAACCACTTTAACTAAAAGCAACATTTTCAAATGTTTTTTAAAACAATGTACCGAGCTTGATTGCCAAATAAAAAGTGGAAGTGAGTTTCATAATTTGGAAGCATAAAAACAAAAAGCAGCCTCTCCACTCTTTCTGCATTTCACATGTGGTATTTGCAGTAGGCCAGTATGTGCAGATCTCAGGTCACGTATAGGAACATATGAAGACAGACATTCAGTAAGGTACAGACGTGCTAGGTCGCTTAAAGCTTTAAAAACAAGTAAAAGAACTTTCAAATTTATCCTAGATAATACAGGTGACCAGTGAAGTTTTTTCAAAACAGGAATGATATTCTCTTTCTTGTATTTGTTAGGATCTGTGCTACTGCATTTCGAACAAGTAGTAAGGGATTTATTGTTTTCTTGGGAAGCCCACAAAACAGAGCATTATAATCATATCCACATCAATGTGAGCAATGGAGAAGTCAAATTAACGTGTCTAAATATCATCTAGTTCTATCCCAGGGAAGAGGGCTGTTGCCTACACAGACGACAAGACACAAAACGCTCAACTGTGCAAAACACGCATAAGGACATCAGTCAGGAGGAACAAGGTAAAGTGTTTTTTCTTCTTCACCATGGTCATGTAGTTTCACTCCAAGCACTGTCATATGAAATAACTGTGGAAACGACCTCCCCAACATTTTGGGTTGTTGCATTTTGCTTCAATGAATTTTAACCTTTTCTTTTAGACATTAAGAGGAAGGACACATTCACCCTTGGTAGAGATTCAGTTGTTCTATGAGATGTCAAGGTGAGAATTAACCACTTCAGGGATAAGTCGATCCACATAACTCAAAAAGGGGCAATGAACAGGATATGGGGATTTTGCTAGTTATAAAGTACAATAATCATCATTACATGATCTAAGACTACTGAAGTATAAGCTGTGTCCCTGACTGATTAATTAGCAAATTCATCTTTGTAGAGTGCAGCTACTATCTATTCAGTGGCATTTCCTTAAAACAATTGTATTCCCACATTCTGAATATGGAGTGAGATCATGTAGAGAATGTTGGACTTGTAATAACTAATTGAAGGATAATAATAATCAACGAAAGTGCTTAAAAGTATCAACAAATGCCTTCAAAGTACTTGACACGTACTTTGCTTTCAAAAGTGAAACATAATTAATGCTTACGTAAGATTTCTCTTCACTTCTCAGGAGTATACTAACTCCAAGGACAAGTAACATCACAAACCATTATTTAAGTGCTGATGTTGGAGCTGCAATACTACTACCAAGACAAAAAATGATACAGGTAACACTGCTTTCAGATTTCTAAGAATTGCTAAAATAGTATGTTTACAGAGCATTCAGAGTTGAGAATATGACAAGTTCCTACCATCTCAAACACTGCCAATCTAGAACAAAAAGAAAGTACTTGAACGCCTGCAGTAATCAAACACAAACCAGAACATATCAGTGCATGACAAGGAAATGTAGTCACAAAATGATTCTACCCTTTCAAGTCCCAAAAAGGACCGAGGAACTTACCGGAGGCGATACCTGGATTTCAAACAGAGTACAATGTAGACACTGTAGGGGAGAAGATCACAGAGAGCTCTTCTCAGATTGCTCAGAGTCAGCCCCAGCACCCTGTCCTGACTGAAGCAGACAAAGTAGTCAAACAGGTAGGTAGAAATGAGTAAGGAACAGAGAGTATGGTTATTCTTGCATTGTTTTGTTCGTCTGTCAAAGAAAAGAGTGCTTCTGACTTTTGTCAATGTTCATCTTTATTTTAGGAGAAGAACAAACGGTGGTATCACACTTTGCTCAAGTGTATGATACCATGTGTGTACAGCAGACATCACCAAAGGAACAGGAGACACCTGAGTAGAGAACAAGAATATGAAAAGACTGATGAAAAAAAGCACCAGGAGAAATCCATTGAATATGCACAATCTCGTCCAGTATTTCAATGAAAAGTTTCAGTGTTGTTTTTAGTGTCGTCGTATTGCATACATTTAAAACAATGTGTCTTGTTTAATGAACAATTTCATTTACTTTAGTAAAAAGTGTTGTTTACTGTAGTCCTAGCATGGATGCAATTGTTAGAAAAAACTTGAATGAAAAACTGAATGTTTCATACAATATGGGTTTGTGTTAACCCACACACCTAAGTGAAATGTTTGATTACGTTTACAAGACATAACACATAGTTCAGTTGAGTGTGAAAGGGAACAACAGAGAAAGTCACAAACAAAACATTTGTGAAGGACTTGATGAATGTTTTTTCTTTAGAAATGAGAAAAAAATAAAGAATTTTTCAACAAGATGTCTTTCTATAGCGAGTTTCATTTGAGATAGTCTTTTCTTAGAAGTGCAAGAGTGGTATTCCCTACAACTTATTCCCCAATTTGATCATTCTCAGAAATTAGGAGACGGAAACCACACCTACTGTAATATTAGACCTTGTAACAAAGCAACTAGGTTTCAATGGCTTAAAAGGTGCAGAAAGAGGCCATGTATAATGACCTCCAGTGTCCCACAGGTTTCCCAAATCATTTCTTAGAGTATGGAAAAAGAGGAAATAAAGGGTCTACAGAAAGCGTATACCCCCTTGAACTTTGTTCAGTTTGTTGCGCCAGTGCCAGAGTTTCATGCAATTAAATGAGGACCTCTTTCTCACACCACATATGTTATACTTTCAAAGGGAAAAAAGGAAATATTACAATTGTATACATTTTCACCCACATGTTAATATTTGGTAGAAGCCCTTTTCACAGCAATTTCAGCTGTGAGTCTGTTGGTAATGGGCTCCACCACCTCTGAACCAACAAGATTTGATAATATTTGAGAATTTCAGAAGTCTGTCTGGTTTAGCTGAAGAATCAGCTAAGGTAAGTTTCAGGAAGAGCATCTGATTTCTTTCAATAAAGCAGAACAGAGAAAAAACACACAATACAAAATCATGAGAATTTGTATCCATATGACACTTTGACTCGAATACTTTTATCAGACCTACACAGAGTATATACTGTACACACTTTTTCAGCCCAGGTTTATACATTTGGATCTGCCATTTGTAGGTGTTTTTGTGTCTTAGCTCAACACTGTGAAACCTGTAGTTACAAACATGGAGGATGAAGACATGAAGACATATATTGTACCTCTGACCGGCCTACCTTCCAAGAGGTGAAAGATGAAACTTTTCCTTTATCGTCAACTCAGTGAATGTCTTTAAACTTTCGAAAACTGTAACAAAGAATAGGTTAAAAAACTTATTTTCATTGGACCCACAGAAAAGTCAAAGTTGTCCATAGAAATGCCCGTCTAAATCAGAAATCTACAGCACAAAGGCAGTGGCCTTTCGGGTCATAAAAATGAAATCAGACTTTACTCAGACGAATTGCCCTTGGTCACGGACATCTTGCTATCAGTCACTACAAAGATGTTTTCTCTCGTGCCATGGCTTGTCTGACTTGCTTCTTCTGCCGGATGGCTTCTGGTCGCTGGTCAGGATCGACAGCCAGCATGTCCTGGAACAGTGTCCTTAGCTCCGTGCTTATGGCTCTATTTACTTTCAGGGGGATGTGGAACTGCAGCCAGGGGTTCTCATGCAGGGCCTCTCCAACAGGCCCTGACAGACATATGCTCCTGTATCGGAAACACACTTTAGTTCAATTCTAAAATATTTCTCATAGGACTGAAGGAACCTTTGCCTGTTAAGAGTTAACAATTAGGTCCTCAAGAACTGTTTTACGGTTTTCTACACTCCTGGCTGGCCAAGGTCTCTTTAAGGTCTCTTAAGTGGAGGTGTAACTCATGTATCCTACATGTGATTTAGCAACATGAAAGGGAATAGCTTCTTATCGGATTATGGTCTTGGTTAACTGCCTAAGGCTGACCTAAGTGCCTAACTTTCTGACTTTCTTTATACCTTATATGTTAAGAAGCTTCTTCTGACCAATCAGAAATGTATGCTTTATGTATGAACATTTTGCTCATCAAAGGGAGTGAGAGACAAGGTTAACAGAAATTAGCCACGGCAGTAAATGACAGCATATTTTTGGGTTCTTAAATGGTCTCTACCTGGCACACCTGCAGTGCAAACTGACACACACTGTTTAGAGAAACAGCTACTCTATTACTAATATTAATGAAACATTTCTTATTCTATGGAACAAAAACAAACAGTAAAACTAAAACACAGATCTCTTAGCTTCCTATTTCATGAACCAGATGACTGAATGACCAAGCCTAACTAGTAGCCAGAACCCCAGTTAACCCTCCGTAACACAAACTTTAACCACACGACAGGAACTCTTTCAAACTGAGTGAAAATCATAAATGGATCTATAACTTTACATCAATTTACTATGTTGTGCCAATACCTGCATTTACATTTAGAACGCATGATGTCATAGAACCAGCATCACACCAGTTCCAGGTGTCTCCAAGGAGACAACAGAACTTCAGTTGTGTTTGCTAAAATACACACTTTGAAACATACTGTAACACTTAGTTAACATGTCTGGTTTAGTTGAAGAATCGGCTAAGGTAAGTTTCAGGGTTTAATGGTGGGATGGCACCTGTGCTTTTTTCCCCCAACCGCTAGAATATGATTCGCACCAAACCCAAAAGAAATACTGCACAGTTCAGGAACTTCATCAACCTAGCAACTGTAAAATAAGCTTACAAACAACTGAATTGAAATGCCAAAAAGTTCGGAGAAAGGCACAAACTATGTTTACTTGGGGTTTCCAAAATTAAAGCTAACTAAAACTGTAATGATAAACAATCATGCTGCCAATGGACAGAGAAATATCATGTTTTTTGAATAATGTATTATTTGTTATATAGGAACCCAGTATAAGGGAATCCCTTGCGATCCTGTCTGCAGAGATAAAGGTAAGTATTTTTTTCTCTTTAGCTCTGTCACTCCAAGAAATATAATGAACATAAATATATTTGCCAATCTTTTCATAGTAATCCAAACAACTCTGCGTGTATCTGACATTTGTAATATTTATCTACCGCAGTATAACTCTTCTGGCAAGGCGATTGCTATTGTACCTTGAAAGAAAACTGATTGGAAATGTCATGTACTCTATGGTTTCTATTGATGTCAAGTGGCAAATGTTGACTGGTGATGTTATGTGAATCTTAGGAAATGGTCATTTTTCAATCGAGTCTATGTTTCTCAGAATTTGAGACAGAGAGGTCAATCTCTGCAATCCGAGCTGAGGGCATTTCTTGGAATGGAAAGGTAAGAGCAACGTGTTCTTTGATATTCTCTTAAGACTCTTCGCCAGATTTAACGATGAAAAATGTAAATAATAATAACAAACATTATTTTATATAGTGCCTTGAAAGGTGGCTTCTTTACAGAATGACAAAACCAACTACAATAAATAATACACAAGATATGCATGATGACAATACACAGTTAGAGGAGACATATAGCGAGTTTCATTTGAGATAGTCTTTTCTTAGAAGTGCAAGAGTGGTATTCCCTACAACTTATTCCCCAATTTGATCATTCTCAGAAATTAGGAGACGGAAACCACACCTACTGTAATATTAGACCTTGTAACAAGGCAACTAGGTTTCAATGGCTTAAAAGGTGCAGAAAGAGGCTCATGTATAATGACCTCCAGTGTCCCACAGGTTTCCCAAATCATTTCTTAGAGTATGGAAAAAGAGGAAATAAAGTGTCTACAGAAAGCGTATACCCCCTTGAACTTTGTTCAGTTTGTTGTGCCAGTGCCAGAGTTTCATGCAATTAAATGAGGACCTCTTTCTCACACCACATATGTTATACTTTCAAAGGGAAAAAAGGAAATATTACAATTGTATACATTTTCACCCACATGTTAATATTTGGTAGAAGCCCTTTTCACAGTAATTTCAGCTGTGAGTCTGTTGGTAATGGGCTCCACCACCTCTGAACCAACAAGATTTGATAATATTTGAGAATTTCAGAAGTCTGTCTGGTTTAGCTGAAGAATCAGCTAAGGTAAGTTTCAGGAAGAGCATCTGATTTCTTTCAATAAAGCAGAACAGAGAAAAAACACACAATACAAAATCATGAGAATTTGTATCCATATGACACTTTGACTCGAATACTTTTATCAGACCTACACAGAGTATATACTGTACACACTTTTTCAGCCCAGGTTTATACATTTGGATCTGCCATTTGTAGGTGTTTTTGTGTCTTAGCTCAACACTGTGAAACCTGTAGTTACAAACATGGAGGATGAAGACATGAAGACATATATTGTACCTCTGACCGGCCTACCTTCCAAGAGGTGAAAGATGAAACTTTTCCTTTATCGTCAACTCAGTGAATGTCTTTAAACTTTCGAAAACTGTAACAAAGAATAAGTTAAAAAACTCTTTTTCATTGGACCCACAGAAAAGTCAAAGTTGTCCATAGAAATGCCCGTCTGAATCAGAAATCTACAGCACAAAGGCAGTGGCCTTTCGGGTCATAAAAATGAAATCAGACTTTACTCAGACGAATTGCCCTTGGTCACGGACATCTTGCTGTCAGTCACTACAAAGATGTTTTCTCTCGTGCCATGGCTTGCCTGACTTGCTTCTTCTGCTGGATGGCTTCTGGTCGCTGGTCAGGATCGACAGCCAGCATGTCCTGGAGCAGTGTCCTTAGCTCAGTGCTTATGGCTCTATTTACTTTCAGGGGGATGTGGAACTGCAGCCAGGGGTTCTCATCCAGGGCCTCTCCAACAGGCCCTGACAGACATATGCTCCTGTATCGGAAACACACTTTAGTTCAATTCTAAAATATTTCTCATAGGACTGAAGGAACATTTGCCTGTTAAGAGTTAACAATTAGGTCCTCAAGAACTGTTTTACGGTTTTCTACACTCCTGGCTGGCCAAGGTCTCTTTAAGGTCTCTTAAGTGGAGGTGTAACTCATGTATCCTACATGTGATTTAGCAACATGAAAGGGAATAGCTTCTTATCGGATTATGGTCTTGGTTAACTGCCTAAGGCTGACCTAAGTGCCTAACTTTCTGACTTTCTTTATACCTTATATGTTAAGAAGCTTCTTCTGACCAATCAGAAATGTATGCTTTATGTATGAACATTTTGCTCATCAAAGTGAGTGAGAGACAAGGTTAACAGAAATTAGCCACGGCAGTAAATGACAGCATATTTTTGGGTTCTTAAATGGTCTCTACCTGGCACACCTGCAGTGCAAACTGACACACACTGTTTAGAGAAACAGCTACTCTATTACTAATATTAATGAAACATTTCTTATTCTATGGAACAAAAACAAACAGTAAAACTAAAACACAGATCTCTTAGCTTCCTATTTCATGAACCAGATGACTGAATGACCAAGCCTAACTAGTAGCCAGAACCCCAGTTAACCCTCCGTAACACAAAGTTTAACCACACGACGGGAACTCTTTCAAACTGAGTGAAAATCATAAATGGATCCATAACTTTACATCAATTTACTATGTTGTGCCAATACCTGCATTTACATTTAGAACGAATGATGTCATAGAACCAGCATCACACCAGTTCCAGGTGTCTCCAAGGAGACAACAGAACTTCAGTTGTGTTTGCTAAAATACAAACTTTGAAACATACTGTTACACTTAGTTAACATGTCTGGTTTAGTTGAAGAATCGGCTAAGGTAAGTTTCAGGGTTTAATGGTGGGATGGCACCTGTGCTTTTTTCCCCCAACCGCTAGAATATGATTCGCACCAAACCCAAAAGAAATACTGCACAGTTCAGGAACTTCATCAACCTAGCAACTGTAAAATAAGCTTACAAACAACTGAATTGAAATGCCAAAAGGTTCAGAGAAAGGCACAAACTATGTTTACTTGGGGTTTACAAAATTAAAGCTAACTAAAACTGTAATGATAAACAATCATGCTGCCAATGGACAGAGAAATATCATGTTTTTTGAATAATGTATTATTTGTTACATAGGAACCCAGTATAAGGGAATCCCTTGCGATCCTGTCTGCAGAGATAAAGGTAAGTATTGTTTTCTCTTTAGCTCTGTCACTCCAAGAAATATAATGAACATAAATATATTTGCCAATCTTTTCATAGTAATCCAAACAACTCTGCGTGTATCTGACATTTGTAATATTTTTCTACCGCAGTATAACTCTTCTGGCAAGGCGATTGGTATTGTACCTTGAAAGAAAACTGATTGGAAATGTCATGTACTCTATGGTTTCTATTGATGTCAAGTGGCAAATGTTGACTGGTGATGTTATGTGAATCTTAGGAAATGGTCATTTTTCAATCGAGTCTATGTTTCTCAGAATTTGAGACAGAGAGGTCAATCTCTGCAATCCGAGCTGAGGGCATTTCTTGGAATGGAAAGGTAAGAGCAACGTGTTCTTTGATATTCTCTTAAGACTCTTCGCCAGATTTAACGATGAAAAATGTAAATAATAATAACAAACATTATTTTATATAGTGCCTTGAAAGGTGGCTTCTTTACAGAATGACAAAACCAACTACAATAAATAATACACAAGATATGCATGATGACAATACACAGTTAGAGGAGACAGTAGATGGTCATTGTCAGTGTATTCTGAAGGTAGTTTTCCAATTTTTTGGAACGGGGTAAAAGAGGCCACCTCTACTAGAATCTTTGTCCTAACCAAAAATGTAACAAAGTATAATAATAATATTAAAAATAATAATAATAAACTTTATCTATAGAGCACCTTTCATACAAATAGTGCTTTGGTGCTTTAAAAACCAAGCGTAAAAATAAAATATTAAAATTGAGAGATATACTTTCAGTTGTAAAGGAAAATACAGCAATACAGTAAAGCAACATACATGTCAATTAAATAAATAAAAATTAGGAAAGTCGTAATAAAATAAGAACAATTAAAGAGAACTAAAAAAAGAAACAGAAATAGAAAGAACAAAGAACCACTTTAACTAAAAGCAACATTTTTAAATGTTTTTTAAAACAATGTACCGAGCTTGACTGCCTAATAAAAAGTGGAAGTGAGTTTCATAATTTGGAAGCATAAAAACAAAAAGCAGCCTCTCCACTCTTTCTGCATTTCACATGTGGTATTTGCAGTAGGCCAGTATGTGCAGATCTCAGGTCACATATAGGAACATATGAAGACAGACATTCAGTAAGGTACAGACATGCTAGGTCGCTTAAAGCTTTAAAAACACGTAAAATAACTTTCAAATTTATCCTAGATAATACAGGTGACCAGTGAAGTTTTTTCAAAACAGGAATGATATTCTCTTTCTTGTATTTGTTAGGATCTGTGCTACTGCATTTCGAACAAGTAGTAAGGGATTTATTGTTTTCTTGGGAAGCCCACAAAACAGAGCATTATAATCATATCCACATCAATGTGAGCAATGGAGAAGTCAAATTAACGTGTCTAAATATCATCTAGTTCTATCCCAGGGAAGAGGGCTGTTGCCTACACAGACGACAAGACACAAAACGCTCAACTGTGCAAAACACGCATAAGGACATCAGTCAGGAGGAACAAGGTAAAGTGTTTTTACTTCTTCACCATGGTCATGTTGTTTCACTCCAAGTACTGTCATATGAAATAACTGTGGAAACGACCTCCCCAACGTTTTGGGTTGTTGCATTTTGCTTCAATGAATTTTAACCTTTTCTTTTAGACATCAAGAGGAAGGACACATTCACCCTTGGTAGAGATTCAGTTGTTCTATGAGATGTCAAGGTGAGAATTAACCACTTCAGGGATAAGTCAATCCGCATAACTGAAAAAGGGGCAATGAACAGGATATGGGGATTTTGCTAGTTATAAAGTACAATAATCATCATTACATGATCTAAGACTACTGAAGTATAAGCTGTGTCCCTGACTGATTAATTAGCAAATTCATCTTTGTAGAGTGCAGCTACTATCTATTCAGTGGCATTTCCTTAAAACAATTGTATTCCCACATTCTGAATATGGAGTGAGATCATGTAGAGAATGTTGGACTTGTAATAACTAATTGAAGGATAATAATAATCAACGAAAGTGCTTAAAAGTATCAACAAATGCCTTCAAAGTACTTGACACGTACTTTGCTTTCAAAAGTGAAACATAATTAAAGCTTACGTAAGATTTCTCTTGACTTCTCAGGAGTATACTAACTCCAAGGACAAGTAACATCACAAACCATTATTTAAGTGCTGATGTTGGAGCTGCAATACTACTACCAAGACAAAAAATGATACAGGTAACACTGCTTTCAGATTTCTAAGAATTGCTAAAATAGTATGTTTACAGAGCATTCAGAGTTGAGAATATGACAAGTTCCTACCATCTCAAACACTGCCAATCTAGAACAAAAAGAAAGTACTTGAACGCCTGCAGTAATCGAACACAAACCAGAACATATCAGTGCATGACAAGGAAATGTAGTCACAAAATGATTCTGCCCTTTCAAGTCCCAAAAAGGACCGAGGAACTTACCGGAGGCGATACCTGGATTTCAAACAGAGTACAATGTAGCCACTGTAGGGGAGAAGATCACAGAGAGCTCTTCTCAGATTGCTCAGAGTCAGCCCCAGCACCCTGTCCTGACTGAAGCAGACAAAGTGGTCAAACAGGTAGGTAGAAATGAGTAAGGAACAGAGAGTATGGTTATTCTTGCATTGTTTTGTTCATCTGTCAAAGAAAAGAGTGCTTCTGACTTTTGTCAATGTTCATCTTTTTTTAGGACAAGAAGAAACGGTGGTATCACACTTTGCTCAAGTGTATGATACCATGTGTGTACAGCAGACATCACCAAAGGAACAGGAGACACCTGAGTAGAGAACAAGAACATGAAAAGACTGATGAAAAACAGCACCAGGAGAAATCCATTGAATATGCACAATCTCATCCAGTATTTCAATGAAAAGTTTCAGTGTTGTTTTTAGTGTCGTCGTATTGCATACATTTAAAACAATGTGTCTCGTTTAATGAACAATTTGATTTACTTTAGTAAAAAGTGTTGTTTACTGTAGTCCTAGCATGGATGCAATTGTTAGAAAAAACTTGAATGAAAAACTGAATGTTTCATACAATATGGGTTTGTGTTAACCCACACACCTAAGTGAAATGTTTGATTACGTTTACAAGACATAACACATAGTTCAGTTGAGTGTGAAAGGGAACAACAGAGAAAGTCACAAACAAAACATTTGTGAAGGACTTGATGAATGTTTTTTCTTTAGAAATGACAAAAAATAAAGAATTTTTCAACAAGATGTCTTTCTATAGCGAGTTTCATTTGAGATAGTCTTTTCTTAGAAGTGCAAGAGTGGTATTCCCTACAATTTATTCCCCAATTTGATCATTCTCAGAAATTAGGAGACGGAAACCACACCTACTGTAATATTAGACCTTGTAACAAGGCAACTAGGTTTCAATGGCTTAAAAGGTGCAGAAAGAGGCTCATGTATAATGACCTCCAGTGTCCCACAGGTTTCCCAAATCATTTCTTAGAGTATGGAAAAAGAGGAAATAAAGTGTCTACAGAAAGCGTATACCCCCTTGAACTTTGTTCAGTTTGTTGCGCCAGTGCCAGAGTTTCATGCAATTAAATGAGGACCTCTTTCTCACACCACATATGTTATACTTTCAAAGGGAAAAAAGGAAATATTACAATTGTATACATTTTCACCCACATGTTAATATTTGGTAGAAGCCCTTTTCACAGTAATTTCAGCTGTGAGTCTGTTGGTAATGGGCTCCACCACCTCTGAACCAACAAGATTTGATAATATTTGAGAATTTCAGAAGTCTGTCTGGTTTAGCTGAAGAATCAGCTAAGGTAAGTTTCAGGAAGAGCATCTGATTTCTTTCAATAAAGCAGAACAGAGAAAAAACACACAATACAAAATCATGAGAATTTGTATCCATATGACACTTTGACTCGAATACTTTTATCAGACCTACACAGAGTATATACTGTACACACTTTTTCAGCCCAGGTTTATACATTTGGATCTGCCATTTGTAGGTGTTTTTGTGTCTTAGCTCAACACTGTGAAACCTGTAGTTACAAACATGGAGGATGAAGACATGAAGACATATATTGTACCTCTGACCGGCCTACCTTCCAAGAGGTGAAAGATGAAACTTTTCCTTTATCGTCAACTCAGTGAATGTCTTTAAACTTTCGAAAACTGTAACAAAGAATAAGTTAAAAAACTCTTTTTCATTGGACCCACAGAAAAGTCAAAGTTGTCCATAGAAATGCCCGTCTGAATCAGAAATCTACAGCACAAAGGCAGTGGCCTTTCGGGTCATAAAAATGAAATCAGACTTTACTCAGACGAATTGCCCTTGGTCACGGACATCTTGCTATCAGTCACTACAAAGATGTTTTCTCTTGTGCCATGGCTTGCCTGACTTGCTTCTTCTGCTGGATGGCTTCTGGTCGCTGGTCAGGATCGACAGCCAGCATGTCCTGGAGCAGTGTCCTTAGCTCAGTGCTTATGGCTCTATTTACTTTCAGGGGGATGTGGAACTGCAGCCAGGGGTTCTCATCCAGGGCCTCTCCAACAGGCCCTGACAGACATATGCTCCTGTATCGGAAACACACTTTAGTTCAATTCTAAAATATTTCTCATAGGACTGAAGGAACATTTGCCTGTTAAGAGTTAACAATTAGGTCCTCAAGAACTGTTTTACGGTTTTCTACACTCCTGGCTGGCCAAGATCTCTTTAAGGTCTCTTAAGTGGAGGTGTAACTCATGTATCCTACATGTGATTTAGCAACATGAAAGGGAATAGCTTCTTATCGGATTATGGTCTTGGTTAACTGCCTAAGGCTGACCTAAGTGCCTAACTTTCTGACTTTCTTTATACCTTATATGTTAAGAAGCTTCTTCTGACCAATCAGAAATGTATGCTTTATGTATGAACATTTTGCTCATCAAAGTGAGTGAGAGACAAGGTTAACAGAAATTAGCCACGGCAGTAAATGACAGCATATTTTTGGGTTCTTAAATGGTCTCTACCTGGCACACCTGCAGTGCAAACTGACACACACTGTTTAGAGAAACAGCTACTCTATTACTAATATTAATGAAACATTTCTTATTCTATGGAACAAAAACAAACAGTAAAACTAAAACACAGATCTCTTAGCTTCCTATTTCATGAACCAGATGACTGAATGACCAAGCCTAACTAGTAGCCAGAACCCCAGTTAACCCTCCGTAACACAAACTTTAACCACACGACAGGAACTCTTTCAAACTGAGTGAAAATCATAAATGGATCCATAACTTTACATCAATTTACTATGTTGTGCCAATACCTGCATTTACATTTAGAACGAATGATGTCATAGAACCAGCATCACACCAGTTCCAGGTGTCTCCAAGGAGACAACAGAACTTCAGTTGTGTTTGCTAAAATACACACTTTGAAACATACTGTAACACTTAGTTAACATGTCTGGTTTAGTTGAAGAATCGGCTAAGGTAAGTTTCAGGGTTTAATGGTGGGATGGCACCTGTGCTTTTTTCCCCCAACCGCTAGAATATGATTCGCACCAAACCCAAAAGAAATACTGCACAGTTCAGGAACTTCATCAACCTAGCAACTGTAAAATAAGCTTACAAACAACTGAATTGAAATGCCAAAAGGTTCAGAAAAAGGCACAAACTATGTTTACTTGGGGTTTACAAAATTAAAGCTAACTAAAACTGTAATGATAAACAATCATGCTGCCAATGGACAGAGAAATATCATGTTTTTTGAATAATGTATTATTTGTTACATAGGAACCCAGTATAAGGGAATCCCTTGCGATCCTGTCTGCAGAGATAAAGGTAAGTATTGTTTTCTCTTTAGCTCTGTCACTCCAAGAAATATAATGAACATAAATATATTTGCCAATCTTTTCATAGTAATCCAAACAACTCTGCGTGTATCTGACATTTGTAATATTTTTCTACCGCAGTATAACTCTTCTGGCAAGGCGATTGGTATTGTACCTTGAAAGAAAACTGATTGGAAATGTCATGTACTCTATGGTTTCTATTGATGTCAAGTGGCAAATGTTGACTGGTGATGTTATGTGAATCTTAGGAAATGGTCATTTTTCAATCGAGTCTATGTTTCTCAGAATTTGAGACAGAGAGGTCAATCTCTGCAATCCGAGCTGAGGGCATTTCTTGGAATGGAAAGGTAAGAGCAACGTGTTCTTTGATATTCTCTTAAGACTCTTCGCCAGATTTAACGATGAAAAATGTAAATAATAATAACAAACATTATTTTATATAGTGCCCTGAAAGGTGGCTTCTTTACAGAATGACAAAACCAACTACAATAAATAATACACAAGATATGCATGATGACAATACACAGTTAGAGGAGACAGTAGATGGTCATTGTCAGTGTATTCTGAAGGTAGTTTTCCAATTTTTTGGAACGGGGTAAAAGAGGCCACCTCTACTAGAATCTTTGTCCTAACCAAAAATGTAACAAAGTATAATAATAATATTAAAAATAATAATAATAAACTTTATCTATAGAGCACCTTTCATACAAATAGTGCTTTGGTGCTTTAAAAACCAAGCGTAAAAATAAAATATTAAAATTGAGAGATATACTTTCAGTTGTAAAGGAAAATACAGCAATACAGTAAAGCAACATACATGTCAATTAAATAAATAAAAATTAGGAAAGTCGTAATAAAATAAGAACAATTAAAGAGAACTAAAAAAAGAAACAGAAATAGAAAGAACAAAGAACCACTTTAACTAAAAGCAACATTTTCAAATGTTTTTTAAAACAATGTACCGAGCTTGACTGCCTAATAAAAAGTGGAAGTGAGTTTCATAATTTGGAAGCATAAAAACAAAAAGCAACCTCTCCACTCTTTCTGCATTTCACATGTGGTATTTGCAGTAGGCCAGTATGTGCAGATCTCAGGTCACGTATAGGAACATATGAAGACAGACATTCAGTAAGGTACAGACGTGCTAGGCCGCTTAAAGCTTTAAAAACAAGTAAAAGAACTTTCAAATTTATCCTAGATAATACAGGTGACCAGTGAAGTTTTTTCAAAACAGGAATGATATTCTCTTTCTTGTATTTGTTAGGATCTGTGCTACTGCATTTCGAACAAGTAGTAAGGGATTTATTGTTTTCTTGGGAAGCCCACAAAACAGAGCATTATAATCATATCCACATCAATGTGAGCAATGGAGAAGTCAAATTAACGTGTCTAAATATCATCTAGTTCTATCCCAGGGAAGAGGGCTGTTGCCTACACAGACGACAAGACACAAAACGCTCAACTGTGCAAAACACGCATAAGGACATCAGTCAGGAGGAACAAGGTAAAGTGTTTTTTCTTCTTCACCATGGTCATGTAGTTTCACTCCAAGCACTGTCATATGAAATAACTGTGGAAACGACCTCCCCAACATTTTGGGTTGTTGCATTTTGCTTCAATGAATTTTAACCTTTTCTTTTAGACATTAAGAGGAAGGACACATTCACCCTTGGTAGAGATTCAGTTGTTCTATGAGATGTCAAGGTGAGAATTAACCACTTCAGGGATAAGTCAATCCACATAACTCAAAAAGGGGCAATGAACAGGATATGGGGATTTTGCTAGTTATAAAGTACAATAATCATCATTACATGATCTAAGACTACTGAAGTATAAGCTGTGTCCCTGACTGATTAATTAGCAAATTCATCTTTGAAGAGTGCAGCTACTATCTATTCAGTGGCATTTCCTTAAAACAATTGTATTCCCACATTCTGAATATGGAGTGAGATCATGTAGAGAATGTTGGACTTGTAATAACTAATTGAAGGATAATAATAATCAACGAAAGTGCTTAAAAGTATCAACAAATGCCTTCAAAGTACTTGACACGTACTTTGCTTTCAAAAGTGAAACATAATTAATGCTTACGTAAGATTTCTCTTGACTTCTCAGGAGTATACTAACTCCAAGGACAAGTAACATCACAAACCATTGTTTAAGTGCTGATGTTGGAGCTGCAATACTACTACCAAGACAAAAAATGATACAGGTAACACTGCTTTCAGATTTCTAAGAATTGCTAAAATAGTATGTTTACAGAGCATTCAGAGTCTCATAGAGAAAATAAGTTGAGAATATGACAAGTTCCTACCATCTCAAACACTGCCAATCTAGAACAAAAAGAAAGTACTTGAACGCCTACAGTAATCGAACACAAACCAGAACATATCAGTGCATGACAAGGAAATGTAGTCACAAAATGATTCTACCCTTTCAAGTCCCAAAAAGGACCGAGGAACTTACCGGAGGCGATACCTGGATTTCAAACAGAGTACAATGTAGCCACTGTAGGGGAGAAGATCACAGAGAGCTCTTCTCAGATTGCTCAGAGTCAGCCCCAGCACCCTGTCCTGACTGAAACAGACAAAGTGGTCAAACAGGTATGTAGAAATGAGTAAGGAACAGAGAGTATGGTTATTCTTGCATTGTTTTGTTCGTCTGTCAATGAAAAGAGTGCTTCTGACTTTTGTCAATGTTCATCTTTATTTTAGGACAAGAACAAACGGTGGTATCACACTTTGCTCAAGTGTATGATACCATGTGTGTACAGCAGACATCACCAAAGGAACAGGAGACACCTGAGTAGAGAACAAGAATATGAAAAGACTGATGAAAAAAAGCACCAGGAGAAATCCATTGAATATGCACAATCTCGTCCAGTATTTCAATGAAAAGTTTCAGTGTTGTTTTTAGTGTCGTCGTATTGCATACATTTAAAACAATGTGTCTTGTTTAATGAACAATTTCATTTACTTTAGTAAAAAGTGTTGTTTACTGTAGTCCTAGCATGGATGCAATTGTTAGAAAAAACTTGAATGAAAAACTGAATGTTTCATACAATATGGGTTTGTGTTAACCCACACACCTAAGTGAAATGTTTGATTACGTTTACAAGACATAACACACAGTTCAGTTGAGTGTGAAAGGGAACAACAGAGAAAGTCACAAACAAAACATTTGTGAAGGACTTGATGAATGTTTTTTCTTTAGAAATTACAAAAAATAAAGAATTTTTCAACAAGATGTCTTTCTATAGCGAGTTTCATTTGAGATAGTCTTTTCTTAGAAGTGCAAGAGTGGTATTCCCTACAACTTATTCCCCAATTTGATCATTCTCAGAAATTAGGAGACGGAAACCACACCTACTGTAATATTAGACCTTGTAACAAGGCAACTAGGTTTCAATGGCTTAAAAGGTGCAGAAAGAGGCTCATGTATAATGACCTCCAATGTCCCACAGGTTTCCCAAATCATTTCTTAGAGTATGGAAAAAGAGGAAATAAAGTGTCTACAGAAAGCGTATACCCCCTTGAACTTTGTTCAGTTTGTTGCGCCAGTGCCAGAGTTTCATGCAATTAAATGAGGACCTCTTTCTCACACCACATATGTTATACTTTCAAAGGGAAAAAAGGAAATATTACAATTGTATACATTTTCACCCACATGTTAATATTTGGTAGAAGCCCTTTTCACAGCAATTTCAGCTGTGAGTCTGTTGGTAATGGGCTCCACCACCTCTGCACCAACAAGATTTGATAATATTTGAGAATTTCAGAAGTCTGTCTGGTTTAGCTGAAGAATCAGCTAAGGTAAGTTTCAGGAAGAGCATCTGATTTCTTTCAATAAAGCAGAACAGAGAAAAAACACACAATACAAAATCATGAGAATTTGTATCCATATGACACTTTGACTCGAATACTTTTATCAGACCTACACAGAGTATATACTGTACACACTTTTTCAGCCCAGGTTTATACATTTGGAACTGCCATTTGTAGGTGTTTTTGTGTCTTAGCTCAACACTGTGAAACCTGTAGTTACAAACATGGAGGATGAAGACATGAAGACATATATTGTACCTCTGACCGGCCTACCTTCCAAGAGGTGAAAGATGAAACTTTTCCTTTATCGTCAACTCAGTGAATGTCTTTAAACTTTCGAAAACTGTAACAAAGAATAAGTTAAAAAACTTATTTTCATTGGACCCACAGAAAAGTCAAAGTTGTCCATAGAAATGCCCGTCTAAATCAGAAATCTACAGCACAAAGGCAGTGGCCTTTCGGGACATAAAAATGAAATCAGACTTTACTCAGACGAATTGCCCTTGGTCACGGACATCTTGCTATCAGTCACTACAAAGATGTTTTCTCTCGTGCCATGGCTTGCCTGACTTGCTTCTTCTGCTGGATGGCTTCTGGTCGCTGGTCAGGATCGACAGCCAGCATGTCCTGGAGCAGTGTCCTTAGCTCAGTGCTTATGGCTCTATTTACTTTCAGGGGGATGTGGAACTGCAGCCAGGGGTTCTCATCCAGGGCCTCTCCAACAGGCCCTGACAGACATATGCTCCTGTATCGGAAACACACTTTAGTTCAATTCTAAAATATTTCTCATAGGACTGAAGGAACCTTTGCCTGTTAAGAGTTAACAATTAGGTCCTAAAGAACTGTTTTACGGTTTTCTACACTCCTGGCTGGCCAAGGTCTCTTTAAGGTCTCTTAAGTGGAGGTGTAACTCATGTATCCTACATGTGATTTAGCAACATGAAAGGAATAGCTTCTTATCGGATTATGGTCTTGGTTAACTGCCTAAGGCTGACCTAAGTGCCTAACTTTCTGACTTTCTTTATACCTTATATGTTAAGAAGCTTCTTCTGACCAATCAGAAATGTATGCTTTATGTATGAACATTTTGCTCATCAAAGTGAGTGAGAGACAAGGTTAACAGAAATTAGCCACGGCAGTAAATGACAGCATATTTTTGGGTTCTTAAATGGTCTCTACCTGGCACACCTGCAGTGCAAACTGACACACACTGTTTAGAGAAACAGCTACTCTATTACTAATATTAATGAAACATTTCTTATTCTATGGAACAAAAACAAACAGTAAAACTAAAACACAGATCTCTTAGCTTCCTATTTCATGAACCAGATGACTGAATGACCAAGCCTAACTAGTAGCCAGAACCCCAGTTAACCCTCCGTAACACAAACTTTAACCACACAACAGGAACTCTTTCAAACTGAGTGAAAATCATAAATGGATCCATAACTTTACATCAATTTACTATGTTGTGCCAATACCTGCATTTACATTTAGAACGAATGATGTCATAGAACCAGCATCACACCAGTTCCAGGTGTCTCCAAGGAGACAACAGAACTTCAGTTGTGTTTGCTAAAATACACACTTTGAAACATACTGTAACACTTAGTTAACATGTCTGGTTTAGTTGAAGAATCGGCTAAGGTAAGTTTCAGGGTTTAATGGTGGGATGGCACCTGTGCTTTTTTCCCCCAACCGCTAGAATATGATTTGCACCAAACCCAAAAGAAATACTGCACAGTTCAGGAACTTCATCAACCTAGCAACTGTAAAATAAGCTTACAAACAACTGAATTGAAATGCCAAAAGGTTCAGAGAAAGGCACAAACTATGTTTACTTGGGGTTTACAAAATTAAAGCTAACTAAAACTGTAATGATAAACAATCATGCTGCCAATGGACAGAGAAATATCATGTTTTTTGAATAATGTATTATTTGTTACATAGGAACCCAGTATAAGGGAATCCCTTGCGATCCTGTCTGCAGAGATAAAGGTAAGTATTGTTTTCTCTTTAGCTCTGTCACTCCAAGAAATATAATGAACATAAATATATTTGCCAATCTTTTCATAGTAATCCAAACAACTCTGCGTGTATCTGACATTTGTAATATTTTTCTACCGCAGTATAACTCTTCTGGCAAGGCGATTGGTATTGTACCTTGAAAGAAAACTGATTGGAAATGTCATGTACTCTATGGTTTCTATTGATGTCAAGTGGCAAATGTTGACTGGTGATGTTATGTGAATCTTAGGAAATGGTCATTTTTCAATCGAGTCTATGTTTCTCAGAATTTGAGACAGAGAGGTCAATCTCTGCAATCCGAGCTGAGGGCATTTCTTGGAATGGAAAGGTAAGAGCAACGTGTTCTTTGATATTCTCTTAAGACTCTTCGCCAGATTTAACGATGAAAAATGTAAATAATAATAACAAACATTATTTTATATAGTGCCTTGAAAGGTGGCTTCTTTACAAAATGACAAAACCAACTACAATAAATAATACACAAGATATGCATGATGACAATACACAGTTAGAGGAGACAGTAGATGGTCATTGTCAGTGTATTCTGAAGGTAGTTTTCCAATTTTTTGGAACGGGGTAAAAGAGGCCACCTCTACTAGAATCTTTGTCCTAACCAAAAATGTAACAAAGTATAATAATAATATTAAAAATAATAATAATAAACTTTATCTATAGAGCACCTTTCATACAAATAGTGCTTTGGTGCTTTAAAAACCAAGCGTAAAAATAAAATATTAAAATTGAGAGATATACTTTCAGTTGTAAAGGAAAATACAGCAATACAGTAAAGCAACATACATGTCAATTAAATAAATAAAAATTAGGAAAGTCGTAATAAAATAAGAACAATTAAAGAGAACTAAAAAAAGAAACAGAAATAGAAAGAACAAAGAACCACTTTAACTAAAAGCAACATTTTCAAATGTTTTTTAAAACAATGTACCGAGCTTGACTGCCTAATAAAAAGTGGAAGTGAGTTTCATAATTTGGAAGCATAAAAACAAAAAGCAACCTCTCCACTCTTTCTGCATTTCACATGTGGTATTTGCAGTAGGCCAGTATGTGCAGATCTCAGGTCACGTATAGGAACATATGAAGACAGACATTCAGTAAGGTACAGACGTGCTAGGCCGCTTAAAGCTTTAAAAACAAGTAAAAGAACTTTCAAATTTATCCTAGATAATACAGGTGACCAGTGAAGTTTTTTTCAAAACAGGAATGATATTCTCTTTCTTGTATTTGTTAGGATCTGTGCTACTGCATTTCGAACAAGTAGTAGGGGATTTATTGTTTTCTTGGGAAGCCCACAAAACAGAGCATTATAATCATATCCACATCAATGTGAGCAATGGAGAAGTCAAATTAACGTGTCTAAATATCATCTAGTTCTATCCCAGGGAAGAGGGCTGTTGCCTACACAGACGACAAGACACAAAACGCTCAACTGTGCAAAACACGCATAAGGACATCAGTCAGGAGGAACAAGGTAAAGTGTTTTTTCTTCTTCACCATGGTCATGTAGTTTCACTCCAAGCACTGTCATATGAAATAACTGTGGAAACGACCTCCCCAACATTTTGGGTTGTTGCATTTTGCTTCAATGAATTTTAACCTTTTCTTTTAGACATTAAGAGGAAGGACACATTCACCCTTGGTAGAGATTCAGTTGTTCTATGAGATGTCAAGGTGAGAATTAACCACTTCAGGGATAAGTCAATCCACATAACTGAAAAAGGGGCAATGAACAGGATATGGGGATTTTGCTAGTTATAAAGTACAATAATCATCATTACATGATCTAAGACTACTGAAGTATAAGCTGTGTCCCTGACTGATTAATTAGCAAATTCATCTTTGAAGAGTGCAGCTACTATCTATTCAGTGGCATTTCCTTAAAACAATTGTATTCCCACATTCTGAATATGGAGTGAGATCATGTAGAGAATGTTGGACTTGTAATAACTAATTGAAGGATAATAATAATCAACGAAAGTGCTTAAAAGTATCAACAAATGCCTTCAAAGTACTTGACACGTACTTTGCTTTCAAAAGTGAAACATAATTAATGCTTACGTAAGATTTCTCTTGACTTCTCAGGAGTATACTAACTCCAAGGACAAGTAACATCACAAACCATTGTTTAAGTGCTGATGTTGGAGCTGCAATACTACTACCAAGACAAAAAATGATACAGGTAACACTGCTTTCAGATTTCTAAGAATTGCTAAAATAGTATGTTTACAGAGCATTCAGAGTCTCATAGAGAAAATAAGTTGAGAATATGACAAGTTCCTACCATCTCAAAAACTGCCAATCTAGAACAAAAAGAAAGTACTTGAACGCCTACAGTAATCGAACACAAACCAGAACATATCAGTGCATGACAAGGAAATGTAGTCACAAAATGATTCTACCCTTTCAAGTCCCAAAAAGGACCGAGGAACTTACCGGAGGCGATACCTGGATTTCAAACAGAGTACAATGTAGCCACTGTAGGGGAGAAGATCACAGAGAGCTCTTCTCAGATTGCTCAGAGTCAGCCCCAGCACCCTGTCCTGACTGAAACAGACAAAGTGGTCAAACAGGTAGGTAGAAATGAGTAAGGAACAGAGAGTATGGTTATTCTTGCATTGTTTTGTTCGTCTGTCAATGAAAAGAGTGCTTCTGACTTTTGTCAATGTTCATCTTTATTTTAGGAGAAGAACAAACAGTGGTATCACACTTTGCTCAAGTGTATGATACCATGTGTGTACAGCAGACATCACCAAAGGAACAGGAGACACCTGAGTAGAGAACAAGAATATGAAAAGACTGATGAAAAAAAGCACCAGGAGAAATCCATTGAATATGCACAATCTCGTCCAGTATTTCAATGAAAAGTTTCAGTGTTGTTTTTAGTGTCGTCGTATTGCATACATTTAAAACAATGTGTCTTGTTTAATGAACAATTTCATTTACTTTAGTAAAAAGTGTTGTTTACTGTAGTCCTAGCATGGATGCAATTGTTAGAAAAAACTTGAATGAAAAACTGAATGTTTCATACAATATGGGTTTGTGTTAACCCACACACCTAAGTGAAATGTTTGATTACGTTTACAAGACATAACACATAGTTCAGTTGAGTGTGAAAGGGAACAACAGAGAAAGTCACAAACAAAACATTTGTGAAGGACTTGATGAATGTTTTTTCTTTAGAAATGACAAAAAATAAAGAATTTTTCAACAAGATGTCTTTCTATAGCGAGTTTCATTTGAGATAGTCTTTTCTTAGAAGTGCAAGAGTGGTATTCCCTACAACTTATTCCCCAATTTGATCATTCTCAGAAATTAGGAGACGGAAACCACACCTACTGTAATATTAGACCTTGTAACAAGGCAACTAGGTTTCAATGGCTTAAAAGGTGCAGAAAGAGGCTCATGTATAATGACCTCCAGTGTCCCACAGGTTTCCCAAATCATTTCTTAGAGTATGGAAAAAGAGGAAATAAAGTGTCTACAGAAAGCGTATACCCCCTTGAACTTTGTTCAGTTTGTTGCGCCAGTGCCAGAGTTTCATGCAATTAAATGAGGACCTCTTTCTCACACCACATATGTTATACTTTCAAAGGGAAAAAAGGAAATATTACAATTGTATACATTTTCACCCACATGTTAATATTTGGTAGAAGCCCTTTTCACAGCAATTTCAGCTGTGAGTCTGTTGGTAATGGGCTCCACCACCTCTGCACCAACAAGATTTGATAATATTTGAGAATTTCAGAAGTCTGTCTGGTTTAGCTGAAGAATCAGCTAAGGTAAGTTTCAGGAAGAGCATCTGATTTCTTTCAATAAAGCAGAACAGAGAAAAAACACACAATACAAAATCATGAGAATTTGTATCCATATGACACTTTGACTCGAATACTTTTATCAGACCTACACAGAGTATATACTGTACACACTTTTTCAGCCCAGGTTTATACATTTGGAACTGCCATTTGTAGGTGTTTTTGTGTCTTAGCTCAACACTGTGAAACCTGTAGTTACAAACATGGAGGATGAAGACATGAAGACATATATTGTACCTCTGACCGGCCTACCTTCCAAGAGGTGAAAGATGAAACTTTTCCTTTATCGTCAACTCAGTGAATGTCTTTAAACTTTCGAAAACTGTAACAAAGAATAAGTTAAAAAACTTATTTTCATTGGACCCACAGAAAAGTCAAAGTTGTCCATAGAAATGCCCGTCTAAATCAGAAATCTACAGCACAAAGGCAGTGGCCTTTCGGGACATAAAAATGAAATCAGACTTTACTCAGACGAATTGCCCTTGGTCACGGACATCTTGCTATCAGTCACTACAAAGATGTTTTCTCTCGTGCCATGGCTTGCCTGACTTGCTTCTTCTGCTGGATGGCTTCTGGTCGCTGGTCAGGATCGACAGCCAGCATGTCCTGGAGCAGTGTCCTTAGCTCAGTGCTTATGGCTCTATTTACTTTCAGGGGGATGTGGAACTGCAGCCAGGGGTTCTCATCCAGGGCCTCTCCAACAGGCCCTGACAGACATATGCTCCTGTATCGGAAACACACTTTAGTTCAATTCTAAAATATTTCTCATAGGACTGAAGGAACCTTTGCCTGTTAAGAGTTAACAATTAGGTCCTCAAGAACTGTTTTACGGTTTTCTACACTCCTGGCTGGCCAAGGTCTCTTTAAGGTCTCTTAAGTGGAGGTGTAACTCATGTATCCTACATGTGATTTAGCAACATGAAAGGAATAGCTTCTTATCGGATTATGGTCATGGTTAACTGCCTAAGGCTGACCTAAGTGCCTAACTTTCTGACTTTCTTTATACCTTATATGTTAAGAAGCTTCTTCTGACCAATCAGAAATGTATGCTTTATGTATGAACATTTTGCTCATCAAAGTGAGTGAGAGACAAGGTTAACAGAAATTAGCCACGGCAGTAAATGACAGCATATTTTTGGGTTCTTAAATGGTCTCTACCTGGCACACCTGCAGTGCAAACTGACACACACTGTTTAGAGAAACAGCTACTCTATTACTAATATTAATGAAACATTTCTTATTCTATGGAACAAAAACAAACAGTAAAACTAAAACACAGATCTCTTAGCTTCCTATTTCATGAACCAGATGACTGAATGACCAAGCCTAACTAGTAGCCAGAACCCCAGTTAACCCTCCGTAACACAAACTTTAACCACACGACAGGAACTCTTTCAAACTGAGTGAAAATCATAAATGGATCCATAACTTTACATCAATTTACTATGTTGTGCCAATACCTGCATTTACATTTAGAACGAATGATGTCATAGAACCAGCATCACACCAGTTCCAGATGTCTCCAAGGAGACAACAGAACTTCAGTTGTGTTTGCTAAAATACACACTTTGAAACATACTGTAACACTTAGTTAACATGTCTGGTTTAGTTGAAGAATCGGCTAAGGTAAGTTTCAGGGTTTAATGGTGGGATGGCACCTGTGCTTTTTTCCCCCAACCGCTAGAATATGATTCGCACCAAACCCAAAAGAAATACTGCACAGTTCAGGAACTTCATCAACCTAGCAACTGTAAAATAAGCTTACAAACAACTGAATTGAAATGCCAAAAAGTTCAGAGAAAGGCACAAACTATGTTTACTTGGGGTTTACAGAATTAAAGCTAACTAAAACTGTAATGATAAACAATCATGCTGCCAATGGACAGAGAAATATCATGTTTTTTGAATAATGTATTATTTGTTACATAGGAACCCAGTATAAGGGAATCCCTTGCGATCCTGTCTGCAGAGATAAAGGTAAGTATTGTTTTCTCTTTAGCTCTGTCACTCCAAGAAATATAATGAACATAAATATATTTGCCAATCTTTTCATAGTAATCCAAACAACTCTGCGTGTATCTGACATTTGTAATATTTTTCTACCGCAGTATAACTCTTCTGGCAAGGCGATTGGTATTGTACCTTGAAAGAAAACTGATTGGAAATGTCATGTACTCTATGGTTTCTATTGATGTCAAGTGGCAAATGTTGACTGGTGATGTTATGTGAATCTTAGGAAATGGTCATTTTTCAATCGAGTCTATGTTTCTCAGAATTTGAGACAGAGAGGTCAATCTCTGCAATCCGAGCTGAGGGCATTTCTTGGAATGGAAAGGTAAGAGCAACGTGTTCTTTGATATTCTCTTAAGACTCTTCGCCAGATTTAACGATGAAAAATGTAAATAATAATAACAAACATTATTTTATATAGTGCCTTGAAAGGTGGCTTCTTTACAGAATGACAAAACCAACTACAATAAATAATACACAAGATATGCATGATGACAATACACAGTTAGAGGAGACAGTAGATGGTCATTGTCAGTGTATTCTGAAGGTAGTTTTCCAATTTTTTGGAACGGGGTAAAAGAGGCCACCTCTACTAGAATCTTTGTCCTAACCAAAAATGTAGCAAAGTATAATAATAATATTAAAAATAATAATAATAAACTTTATCTATAGAGCACCTTTCATACAAATAGTGCTTTGGTGCTTTAAAAACCAAGCGTAAAAATAAAATATTAAAATTGAGAGATATACTTTCAGTTGTAAAGGAAAATACAGCAATACAGTAAAGCAACATACATGTCAATTAAATAAATAAAAATTAGGAAAGTCGTAATAAAATAAGAACAATTAAAGAGAACTAAAAAAAGAAACAGAAATAGAAAGAACAAAGAACCACTTTAACTAAAAGCAACATTTTCAAATGTTTTTTAAAACAATGTACCGAGCTTGACTGCCTAATAAAAAGTGGAAGTGAGTTTCATAATTTGGAAGCATAAAAACAAAAAGCAACCTCTCCACTCTTTCTGCATTTCACATGTGGTATTTGCAGTAGGCCAGTATGTGCAGATCTCAGGTCACGTATAGGAACATATGAAGACAGACATTCAGTAAGGTACAGACGTGCTAGGCCGCTTAAAGCTTTAAAAACAAGTAAAAGAACTTTCAAATTTATCCTAGATAATACAGGTGACCAGTGAAGTTTTTTTCAAAACAGGAATGATATTCTCTTTCTTGTATTTGTTAGGATCTGTGCTACTGCATTTCGAACAAGTAGTAGGGGATTTATTGTTTTCTTGGGAAGCCCACAAAACAGAGCATTATAATCATATCCACATCAATGTGAGCAATGGAGAAGTCAAATTAACGTGTCTAAATATCATCTAGTTCTATCCCAGGGAAGAGGGCTGTTGCCTACACAGACGACAAGACACAAAACGCTCAACTGTGCAAAACACGCATAAGGACATCAGTCAGGAGGAACAAGGTAAAGTGTTTTTTCTTCTTCACCATGGTCATGTAGTTTCACTCCAAGCACTGTCATATGAAATAACTGTGGAAACGACCTCCCCAACATTTTGGGTTGTTGCATTTTGCTTCAATGAATTTTAACCTTTTCTTTTAGACATTAAGAGGAAGGACACATTCACCCTTGGTAGAGATTCAGTTGTTCTATGAGATGTCAAGGTGAGAATTAACCACTTCAGGGATAAGTCAATCCACATAACTGAAAAAGGGGCAATGAACAGGATATGGGGATTTTGCTAGTTATAAAGTACAATAATCATCATTACATGATCTAAGACTACTGAAGTATAAGCTGTGTCCCTGACTGATTAATTAGCAAATTCATCTTTGAAGAGTGCAGCTACTATCTATTCAGTGGCATTTCCTTAAAACAATTGTATTCCCACATTCTGAATATGGAGTGAGATCATGTAGAGAATGTTGGACTTGTAATAACTAATTGAAGGATAATAATAATCAACGAAAGTGCTTAAAAGTATCAACAAATGCCTTCAAAGTACTTGACACGTACTTTGCTTTCAAAAGTGAAACATAATTAATGCTTACGTAAGATTTCTCTTGACTTCTCAGGAGTATACTAACTCCAAGGACAAGTAACATCACAAACCATTGTTTAAGTGCTGATGTTGGAGCTGCAATACTACTACCAAGACAAAAAATGATACAGGTAACACTGCTTTCAGATTTCTAAGAATTGCTAAAATAGTATGTTTACAGAGCATTCAGAGTCTCATAGAGAAAATAAGTTGAGAATATGACAAGTTCCTACCATCTCAAAAACTGCCAATCTAGAACAAAAAGAAAGTACTTGAACGCCTACAGTAATCGAACACAAACCAGAACATATCAGTGCATGACAAGGAAATGTAGTCACAAAATGATTCTACCCTTTCAAGTCCCAAAAAGGACCGAGGAACTTACCGGAGGCGATACCTGGATTTCAAACAGAGTACAATGTAGCCACTGTAGGGGAGAAGATCACAGAGAGCTCTTCTCAGATTGCTCAGAGTCAGCCCCAGCACCCTGTCCTGACTGAAACAGACAAAGTGGTCAAACAGGTAGGTAGAAATGAGTAAGGAACAGAGAGTATGGTTATTCTTGCATTGTTTTGTTCGTCTGTCAATGAAAAGAGTGCTTCTGACTTTTGTCAATGTTCATCTTTATTTTAGGAGAAGAACAAACAGTGGTATCACACTTTGCTCAAGTGTATGATACCATGTGTGTACAGCAGACATCACCAAAGGAACAGGAGACACCTGAGTAGAGAACAAGAATATGAAAAGACTGATGAAAAAAAGCACCAGGAGAAATCCATTGAATATGCACAATCTCGTCCAGTATTTCAATGAAAAGTTTCAGTGTTGTTTTTAGTGTCGTCGTATTGCATACATTTAAAACAATGTGTCTTGTTTAATGAACAATTTCATTTACTTTAGTAAAAAGTGTTGTTTACTGTAGTCCTAGCATGGATGCAATTGTTAGAAAAAACTTGAATGAAAAACTGAATGTTTCATACAATATGGGTTTGTGTTAACCCACACACCTAAGTGAAATGTTTGATTACGTTTACAAGACATAACACATAGTTCAGTTGAGTGTGAAAGGGAACAACAGAGAAAGTCACAAACAAAACATTTGTGAAGGACTTGATGAATGTTTTTTCTTTAGAAATGACAAAAAATAAAGAATTTTTCAACAAGATGTCTTTCTATAGCGAGTTTCATTTGAGATAGTCTTTTCTTAGAAGTGCAAGAGTGGTATTCCCTACAACTTATTCCCCAATTTGATCATTCTCAGAAATTAGGAGACGGAAACCACACCTACTGTAATATTAGACCTTGTAACAAGGCAACTAGGTTTCAATGGCTTAAAAGGTGCAGAAAGAGGCTCATGTATAATGACCTCCAGTGTCCCACAGGTTTCCCAAATCATTTCTTAGAGTATGGAAAAAGAGGAAATAAAGTGTCTACAGAAAGCGTATACCCCCTTGAACTTTGTTCAGTTTGTTGCGCCAGTGCCAGAGTTTCATGCAATTAAATGAGGACCTCTTTCTCACACCACATATGTTATACTTTCAAAGGGAAAAAAGGAAATATTACAATTGTATACATTTTCACCCACATGTTAATATTTGGTAGAAGCCCTTTTCACAGCAATTTCAGCTGTGAGTCTGTTGGTAATGGGCTCCACCACCTCTGCACCAACAAGATTTGATAATATTTGAGAATTTCAGAAGTCTGTCTGGTTTAGCTGAAGAATCAGCTAAGGTAAGTTTCAGGAAGAGCATCTGATTTCTTTCAATAAAGCAGAACAGAGAAAAAACACACAATACAAAATCATGAGAATTTGTATCCATATGACACTTTGACTCGAATACTTTTATCAGACCTACACAGAGTATATACTGTACACACTTTTTCAGCCCAGGTTTATACATTTGGAACTGCCATTTGTAGGTGTTTTTGTGTCTTAGCTCAACACTGTGAAACCTGTAGTTACAAACATGGAGGATGAAGACATGAAGACATATATTGTACCTCTGACCGGCCTACCTTCCAAGAGGTGAAAGATGAAACTTTTCCTTTATCGTCAACTCAGTGAATGTCTTTAAACTTTCGAAAACTGTAACAAAGAATAAGTTAAAAAACTTATTTTCATTGGACCCACAGAAAAGTCAAAGTTGTCCATAGAAATGCCCGTCTAAATCAGAAATCTACAGCACAAAGGCAGTGGCCTTTCGGGACATAAAAATGAAATCAGACTTTACTCAGACGAATTGCCCTTGGTCACGGACATCTTGCTATCAGTCACTACAAAGATGTTTTCTCTCGTGCCATGGCTTGCCTGACTTGCTTCTTCTGCTGGATGGCTTCTGGTCGCTGGTCAGGATCGACAGCCAGCATGTCCTGGAGCAGTGTCCTTAGCTCAGTGCTTATGGCTCTATTTACTTTCAGGGGGATGTGGAACTGCAGCCAGGGGTTCTCATCCAGGGCCTCTCCAACAGGCCCTGACAGACATATGCTCCTGTATCGGAAACACACTTTAGTTCAATTCTAAAATATTTCTCATAGGACTGAAGGAACCTTTGCCTGTTAAGAGTTAACAATTAGGTCCTCAAGAACTGTTTTACGGTTTTCTACACTCCTGGCTGGCCAAGGTCTCTTTAAGGTCTCTTAAGTGGAGGTGTAACTCATGTATCCTACATGTGATTTAGCAACATGAAAGGAATAGCTTCTTATCGGATTATGGTCATGGTTAACTGCCTAAGGCTGACCTAAGTGCCTAACTTTCTGACTTTCTTTATACCTTATATGTTAAGAAGCTTCTTCTGACCAATCAGAAATGTATGCTTTATGTATGAACATTTTGCTCATCAAAGTGAGTGAGAGACAAGGTTAACAGAAATTAGCCACGGCAGTAAATGACAGCATATTTTTGGGTTCTTAAATGGTCTCTACCTGGCACACCTGCAGTGCAAACTGACACACACTGTTTAGAGAAACAGCTACTCTATTACTAATATTAATGAAACATTTCTTATTCTATGGAACAAAAACAAACAGTAAAACTAAAACACAGATCTCTTAGCTTCCTATTTCATGAACCAGATGACTGAATGACCAAGCCTAACTAGTAGCCAGAACCCCAGTTAACCCTCCGTAACACAAACTTTAACCACACGACAGGAACTCTTTCAAACTGAGTGAAAATCATAAATGGATCCATAACTTTACATCAATTTACTATGT
This sequence comes from Lepisosteus oculatus, assembly GCF_040954835.1. Taxonomy (NCBI): domain Eukaryota; kingdom Metazoa; phylum Chordata; class Actinopteri; order Semionotiformes; family Lepisosteidae; genus Lepisosteus; species Lepisosteus oculatus. Next base: position 1,623,699 of record NW_027168042.1, on the reverse strand, counting down.
TGTGCCAATACCTGCATTTACATTTAGAACGAATGATGTCATAGAACCAGCATCACACCAGTTCCAGATGTCTCCAAGGAGACAACAGAACTTCAGTTGTGTTTGCTAAAATACACACTTTGAAACATACTGTAACACTTAGTTAACATGTCTGGTTTAGTTGAAGAATCGGCTAAGGTAAGTTTCAGGGTTTAATGGTGGGATGGCACCTGTGCTTTTTTCCCCCAACCGCTAGAATATGATTCGCACCAAACCCAAAAGAAATACTGCACAGTTCAGGAACTTCATCAACCTAGCAACTGTAAAATAAGCTTACAAACAACTGAATTGAAATGCCAAAAAGTTCAGAGAAAGGCACAAACTATGTTTACTTGGGGTTTACAGAATTAAAGCTAACTAAAACTGTAATGATAAACAATCATGCTGCCAATGGACAGAGAAATATCATGTTTTTTGAATAATGTATTATTTGTTACATAGGAACCCAGTATAAGGGAATCCCTTGCGATCCTGTCTGCAGAGATAAAGGTAAGTATTGTTTTCTCTTTAGCTCTGTCACTCCAAGAAATATAATGAACATAAATATATTTGCCAATCTTTTCATAGTAATCCAAACAACTCTGCGTGTATCTGACATTTGTAATATTTTTCTACCGCAGTATAACTCTTCTGGCAAGGCGATTGGTATTGTACCTTGAAAGAAAACTGATTGGAAATGTCATGTACTCTATGGTTTCTATTGATGTCAAGTGGCAAATGTTGACTGGTGATGTTATGTGAATCTTAGGAAATGGTCATTTTTCAATCGAGTCTATGTTTCTCAGAATTTGAGACAGAGAGGTCAATCTCTGCAATCCGAGCTGAGGGCATTTCTTGGAATGGAAAGGTAAGAGCAACGTGTTCTTTGATATTCTCTTAAGACTCTTCGCCAGATTTAACGATGAAAAATGTAAATAATAATAACAAACATTATTTTATATAGTGCCTTGAAAGGTGGCTTCTTTACAGAATGACAAAACCAACTACAATAAATAATACACAAGATATGCATGATGACAATACACAGTTAGAGGAGACAGTAGATGGTCATTGTCAGTGTATTCTGAAGGTAGTTTTCCAATTTTTTGGAACGGGGTAAAAGAGGCCACCTCTACTAGAATCTTTGTCCTAACCAAAAATGTAGCAAAGTATAATAATAATATTAAAAATAATAATAATAAACTTTATCTATAGAGCACCTTTCATACAAATAGTGCTTTGGTGCTTTAAAAACCAAGCGTAAAAATAAAATATTAAAATTGAGAGATATACTTTCAGTTGTAAAGGAAAATACAGCAATACAGTAAAGCAACATACATGTCAATTAAATAAATAAAAATTAGGAAAGTCGTAATAAAATAAGAACAATTAAAGAGAACTAAAAAAAGAAACAGAAATAGAAAGAACAAAGAACCACTTTAACTAAAAGCAACATTTTCAAATGTTTTTTAAAACAATGTACCGAGCTTGACTGCCTAATAAAAAGTGGAAGTGAGTTTCATAATTTGGAAGCATAAAAACAAAAAGCAACCTCTCCACTCTTTCTGCATTTCACATGTGGTATTTGCAGTAGGCCAGTATGTGCAGATCTCAGGTCACGTATAGGAACATATGAAGACAGACATTCAGTAAGGTACAGACGTGCTAGGCCGCTTAAAGCTTTAAAAACAAGTAAAAGAACTTTCAAATTTATCCTAGATAATACAGGTGACCAGTGAAGTTTTTTTCAAAACAGGAATGATATTCTCTTTCTTGTATTTGTTAGGATCTGTGCTACTGCATTTCGAACAAGTAGTAGGGGATTTATTGTTTTCTTGGGAAGCCCACAAAACAGAGCATTATAATCATATCCACATCAATGTGAGCAATGGAGAAGTCAAATTAACGTGTCTAAATATCATCTAGTTCTATCCCAGGGAAGAGGGCTGTTGCCTACACAGACGACAAGACACAAAACGCTCAACTGTGCAAAACACGCATAAGGACATCAGTCAGGAGGAACAAGGTAAAGTGTTTTTACTTCTTCACCATGGTCATGTAGTTTCACTCCAAGCACTGTCATATGAAATAACTGTGGAAACGACCTCCCCAACGTTTTGGGTTGTTGCATTTTGCTTCAATGAATTTTAACCTTTTCTTTTAGACATCAAGAGGAAGGACACATTCACCCTTCGTAGAGATTCAGTTGTTCTATGAGATGTCAAGGTGAGAATTAACCACTTCAGGGATAAGTCAATCCACATAACTGAAAAAGGGGCAATGAACAGGATATGGGGATTTTGCTAGTTATAAAGTACAATAATCATCATTACATGATCTAAGACTACTGAAGTATAAGCTGTGTCCCTGACTGATTAATTAGCAAATTCATCTTTGTAGAGTGCAGCTACTATCTATTCAGTGGCATTTCCTTAAAACAACTGTATTCCCACATTCTGAATATGGAGTGAGATCATGTAGAGAATGTTGGACTTGTAATAACTAATTGAAGGATAATAATAATCAACGAAAGTGCTTAAAAGTATCAACAAATGCCTTCAAAGTACTTGACACGTACTTTGCTTTCAAAAGTGAAACATAATTAAAGCTTACGTAAGATTTCTCTTCACTTCTCAGGAGTATACTAACTCCAAGGACAAGTAACATCACAAACCATTATTTAAGTGCTGATGTTGGAGCTGCAATACTACTACCAAGACAAAAAATGATACAGGTAACACTGCTTTCAGATTTCTAAGAATTGCTAAAATAGTATGTTTACAGAGCATTCAGAGTTGAGAATATGACAAGTTCCTACCATCTCAAACACTGCCAATCTAGAACAAAAAGAAAGTACTTGAACGCCTGCAGTAATCGAACACAAACCAGAACATATCAGTGCATGACAAGGAAATGTAGTCACAAAATGATTCTGCCCTTTCAAGTCCCAAAAAGGACCGAGGAACTTACCGGAGGCGATACCTGGATTTCAAACAGAGTACAATGTAGCCACTGTAGGGGAGAAGATCACAGAGAGCTCTTCTCAGATTGCTCAGAGTCAGCCCCAGCACCCTGTCCTGACTGAAGCAGACAAAGTGGTCAAACAGGTAGGTAGAAATGAGTAAGGAACAGAGAGTATGGTTATTCTTGCATTGTTTTGTTCATCTGTCAAAGAAAAGAGTGCTTCTGACTTTTGTCAATGTTCATCTTTTTTTTAGGAGAAGAACAAACGGTGGTATCACACTTTGCTCAAGTGTATGATACCATGTGTGTACAGCAGACATCACCAAAGGAACAGGAGACACCTGAGTAGAGAACAAGAACATGAAAAGACTGATGAAAAAAAGCACCAGGAGAAATCCATTGAATATGCACAATCTCGTCCAGTATTTCAATGAAAAGTTTCAGTGTTGTTTTTAGTGTCGTCGTATTGCATACATTTAAAACAATGTGTCTCGTTTAATGAACAATTTGATTTACTTTAGTAAAAAGTGTTGTTTACTGTAGTCCTAGCATGGATGCAATTGTTAGAAAAAACTTGAATGAAAAACTGAATGTTTCATACAATATGGGTTTGTGTTAACCCACACACCTAAGTGAAATGTTTGATTACGTTTACAAGACATAACACATAGTTCAGTTGAGTGTGAAAGGGAACAACAGAGAAAGTCACAAACAAAACATTTGTGAAGGACTTGATGAATGTTTTTTCTTTAGAAATGACAAAAAATAAAGAATTTTTCAACAAGATGTCTTTCTATAGCGAGTTTCATTTGAGATAGTCTTTTCTTAGAAGTGCAAGAGTGGTATTCCCTACAACTTATTCCCCAATTTGATCATTCTCAGAAATTAGGAGACGGAAACCACACCTACTGTAATATTAGACCTTGTAACAAGGCAACTAGGTTTCAATGGCTTAAAAGGTGCAGAAAGAGGCTCATGTATAATGACCTCCAGTGTCCCACAGGTTTCCCAAATCATTTCTTAGAGTATGGAAAAAGAGGAAATAAAGTGTCTACAGAAAGCGTATACCCCCTTGAACTTTGTTCAGTTTGTTGCGCCAGTGCCAGAGTTTCATGCAATTAAATGAGGACCTCTTTCTCACACCACATATGTTATACTTTCAAAGGGAAAAAAGGAAATATTACAATTGTATACATTTTCACCCACATGTTAATATTTGGTAGAAGCCCTTTTCACAGTAATTTCAGCTGTGAGTCTGTTGGTAATGGGCTCCACCACCTCTGAACCAACAAGATTTGATAATATTTGAGAATTTCAGAAGTCTGTCTGGTTTAGCTGAAGAATCAGCTAAGGTAAGTTTCAGGAAGAGCATCTGATTTCTTTCAATAAAGCAGAACAGAGAAAAAACACACAATACAAAATCATGAGAATTTGTATCCATGTGACACTTTGACTCGAATACTTTTATCAGACCTACACAGAGTATATACTGTACACACTTTTTCAGCCCAGGTTTATACATTTGGATCTGCCATTTGTAGGTGTTTTTGTGTCTTAGCTCAACACTGTGAAACCTGTAGTTACAAACATGGAGGATGAAGACATGAAGACATATATTGTACCTCTGACCGGCCTACCTTCCAAGAGGTGAAAGATGAAACTTTTCCTTTATCGTCAACTCAGTGAATGTCTTTAAACTTTCGAAAACTGTAACAAAGAATAAGTTAAAAAACTTATTTTCATTGGACCCACAGAAAAGTCAAAGTTGTCCATAGAAATGCCCGTCTGAATCAGAAATCTACAGCACAAAGGCAGTGGCCTTTCGGGTCATAAAAATGAAATCAGACTTTACTCAGACGAATTGCCCTTGGTCACGGACATCTTGCTATCAGTCACTACAAAGATGTTTTCTCTCGTGCCATGGCTTGCCTGACTTGCTTCTTCTGCTGGATGGCTTCTGGTCGCTGGTCAGGATCGACAGCCAGCATGTCCTGGAGCAGTGTCCTTAGCTCAGTGCTTATGGCTCTATTTACTTTCAGGGGGATGTGGAACTGCAGCCAGGGGTTCTCATCCAGGGCCTCTCCAACAGGCCCTGACAGACATATGCTCCTGTATCGGAAACACACTTTAGTTCAATTCTAAAATATTTCTCATAGGACTGAAGGAACATTTGCCTGTTAAGAGTTAACAATTAGGTCCTCAAGAACTGTTTTACGGTTTTCTACACTCCTGGCTGGCCAAGGTCTCTTTAAGGTCTCTTAAGTGGAGGTGTAACTCATGTATCCTACATGTGATTTAGCAACATGAAAGGGAATAGCTTCTTATCGGATTATGGTCTTGGTTAACTGCCTAAGGCTGACCTAAGTGCCTAACTTTCTGACTTTCTTTATACCTTATATGTTAAGAAGCTTCTTCTGACCAATCAGAAATGTATGCTTTATGTATGAACATTTTGCTCATCAAAGTGAGTGAGAGACAAGGTTAACAGAAATTAGCCACGGCAGTAAATGACAGCATATTTTTGGGTTCTTAAATGGTCTCTACCTGGCACACCTGCAGTGCAAACTGACACACACTGTTTAGAGAAACAGCTACTCTATTACTAATATTAATGAAACATTTCTTATTCTATGGAACAAAAACAAACAGTAAAACTAAAACACAGATCTCTTAGCTTCCTATTTCATGAACCAGATGACTGAATGACCAAGCCTAACTAGTAGCCAGAACCCCAGTTAACCCTCCGTAACACAAAGTTTAACCACACGACAGGAACTCTTTCAAACTGAGTGAAAATCATAAATGGATCCATAACTTTACATCAATTTACTATGTTGTGCCAATACCTGCATTTACATTTAGAACGAATGATGTCATAGAACCAGCATCACACCAGTTCCAGGTGTCTCCAAGGAGACAACAGAACTTCAGTTGTGTTTGCTAAAATACACACTTTGAAACATACTGTAACACTTAGTTAACATGTCTGGTTTAGTTGAAGAATCGGCTAAGGTAAGTTTCAGGGTTTAATGGTGGGATGGCACCTGTGCTTTTTTCCCCCAACCGCTAGAATATGATTCGCACCAAACCCAAAAGAAATACTGCACAGTTCAGGAACTTCATCAACCTAGCAACTGTAAAATAAGCTTACAAACAACTGAATTGAAATGCCAAAAGGTTCAGAGAAAGGCACAAACTATGTTTACTTGGGGTTTACAGAATTAAAGCTAACTAAAACTGTAATGATAAACAATCATGCTGCCAATGGACAGAGAAATATCATGTTTTTTGAATAATGTATTATTTGTTACATAGGAACCCAGTATAAGGGAATCCCTTGCGATCCTGTCTGCAGAGATAAAGGTAAGTATTGTTTTCTCTTTAGCTCTGTCACTCCAAGAAATATAATGAACATAAATATATTTGCCAATCTTTTCATAGTAATCCAAACAACTCTGCGTGTATCTGACATTTGTAATATTTATCTACCGCAGTATAACTCTTCTGGCAAGGCGATTGGTATTGTACCTTGAAAGAAAACTGATTGGAAATGTCATGTACTCTATGGTTTCTATTGATGTCAAGTGGCAAATGTTGACTGGTGATGTTATGTGAATCTTAGGAAATGGTCATTTTTCAATCGAGTCTATGTTTCTCAGAATTTGAGACAGAGAGGTCAATCTCTGCAATCCGAGCTGAGGGCATTTCTTGGAATGGAAAGGTAAGAGCAACTTTGGTAAGAGTTCTTTGATATTCTCTTAAGACTCTTCACCAGATGTTACGATGAAAAATGTAAATAATAATAACAAACATTATTTTATATAGTGCCTTGAAAGGTGGCTTCTTTACAGAATGACAAAACCAACTACAATAAATAATACACAAGATATGCATGATGACAATACACAGTTAGAGGAGACAGTAGATGGTCATTGTCAGTGTATTCTGAAGGTAGTTTTCCAATTTTTTGGAACGGGGTAAAAGAGGCCACCTCTACTAGAATCTTTGTCCTAACCAAAAATGTAACAAAGTATAATAATAATATTAAAAATAATAATAATAAACTTTATCTATAGAGCACCTTTCATACAAATAGTGCTTTGGTGCTTTAAAAACCAAGCGTAAAAATAAAATATTAAAATTGAGAGATATACTTTCAGTTGTAAAGGAAAATACAGCAATACAGTAAAGCAACATACATGTCAATTAAATAAATAAAAATTAGGAAAGTCGTAATAAAATAAGAACAATTAAAGAGAACTAAAAAAAGAAACAGAAATAGAAAGAACAAAGAACCACTTTAACTAAAAGCAACATTTTTAAATGTTTTTTAAAACAATGTACCGAGCTTGACTGCCTAATAAAAAGTGGAAGTGAGTTTCATAATTTGGAAGCATAAAAACAAAAAGCAGCCTCTCCACTCTTTCTGCATTTCACATGTGGTATTTGCAGTAGGCCAGTATGTGCAGATCTCAGGTCACGTATAGGAACATATGAAGACAGACATTCAGTAAGGTACAGACGTGCTAGGTCGCTTAAAGCTTTAAAAACAAGTAAAAGAACTTTCAAATTTATCCTAGATAATACAGGTGACCAGTGAAGTTTTTTCAAAACAGGAATGATATTCTCTTTCTTGTATTTGTTAGGATCTGTGCTACTGCATTTCGAACAAGTAGTAAGGGATTTATTGTTTTCTTGGGAAGCCCACAAAACAGAGCATTATAATCATATCCACATCAATGTGAGCAATGGAGAAGTCAAATTAACGTGTCTAAATATCATCTAGTTCTATCCCAGGGAAGAGGGCTGTTGCCTACACAGACGACAAGACACAAAACGCTCAACTGTGCAAAACACGCATAAGGACATCAGTCAGGAGGAACAAGGTAAAGTGTTTTTACTTCTTCACCATGGTCATGTAGTTTCACTCCAAGCACTGTCATATGAAATAACTGTGGAAACGACCTCCCCAACGTTTTGGGTTGTTGCATTTTGCTTCAATGAATTTTAACCTTTTCTTTTAGACATTAAGAGGAAGGACACATTCACCCTTGGTAGAGATTCAGTTGTTCTATGAGATGTCAAGGTGAGAATTAACCACTTCAGGGATAAGTCAATCCACATAACGGAAAAAGGGGCAATGAACAGGATATGGGGATTTTGCTAGTTATAAAGTACAATAATCATCATTACATGATCTAAGACTACTGAAGTATAAGCTGTGTCCCTGACTGATTAATTAGCAAATTCATCTTTGTAGAGTGCAGCTACTATCTATTCAGTGGCATTTCCTTAAAACAACTGTATTCCCACATTCTGAATATGGAGTGAGATCATGTAGAGAATGTTGGACTTGTAATAACTAATTGAAGGATAATAATAATCAACGAAAGTGCTTAAAAGTATCAACAAATGCCTTCAAAGTACTTGACACGTACTTTGCTTTCAAAAGTGAAACATAATTAAAGCTTACGTAAGATTTCTCTTGACTTCTCAGGAGTATACTAACTCCAAGGACAAGTAACATCACAAACCATTATTTAAGTGCTGATGTTGGAGCTGCAATACTACTACCAAGACAAAAAATGATACAGGTAACACTGCTTTCAGATTTCTAAGAATTGCTAAAATAGTATGTTTACAGAGCATTCAGAGTTGAGAATATGACAAGTTCCTACCATCTCAAACACTGCCAATCTAGAACAAAAAGAAAGTACTTGAACGCCTGCAGTAATCGAACACAAACCAGAACATATCAGTGCATGACAAGGAAATGTAGTCACAAAATGATTCTGCCCTTTCAAGTCCCAAAAAGGACCGAGGAACTTACCGGAGGCGATACCTGGATTTCAAACAGAGTACAATGTAGCCACTGTAGGGGAGAAGATCACAGAGAGCTCTTCTCAGATTGCTCAGAGTCAGCCCCAGCACCCTGTCCTGACTGAAGCAGACAAAGTGGTCAAACAGGTAGGTAGAAATGAGTAAGGAACAGAGAGTATGGTTATTCTTGCATTGTTTTGTTCATCTGTCAAAGAAAAGAGTGCTTCTGACTTTTGTCAATGTTCATCTTTTTTTTAGGAGAAGAACAAACGGTGGTATCACACTTTGCTCAAGTGTATGATACCATGTGTGTACAGCAGACATCACCAAAGGAACAGGAGACACCTGAGTAGAGAACAAGAACATGAAAAGACTGATGAAAAAAAGCACCAGGAGAAATCCATTGAATATGCACAATCTCGTCCAGTATTTCAATGAAAAGTTTCAGTGTTGTTTTTAGTGTCGTCGTATTGCATACATTTAAAACAATGTGTCTCGTTTAATGAACAATTTGATTTACTTTAGTAAAAAGTGTTGTTTACTGTAGTCCTAGCATGGATGCAATTGTTAGAAAAAACTTGAATGAAAAACTGAATGTTTCATACAATATGGGTTTGTGTTAACCCACACACCTAAGTGAAATGTTTGATTACGTTTACAAGACATAACACATAGTTCAGTTGAGTGTGAAAGGGAACAACAGAGAAAGTCACAAACAAAACATTTGTGAAGGACTTGATGAATGTTTTTTCTTTAGAAATGACAAAAAATAAAGAATTTTTCAACAAGATGTCTTTCTATAGCGAGTTTCATTTGAGATAGTCTTTTCTTAGAAGTGCAAGAGTGGTATTCCCTACAACTTATTCCCCAATTTGATCATTCTCAGAAATTAGGAGACGGAAACCACACCTACTGTAATATTAGACCTTGTAACAAGGCAACTAGGTTTCAATGGCTTAAAAGGTGCAGAAAGAGGCTCATGTATAATGACCTCCAGTGTCCCACAGGTTTCCCAAATCATTTCTTAGAGTATGGAAAAAGAGGAAATAAAGTGTCTACAGAAAGCGTATACCCCCTTGAACTTTGTTCAGTTTGTTGCGCCAGTGCCAGAGTTTCATGCAATTAAATGAGGACCTCTTTCTCACACCACATATGTTATACTTTCAAAGGGAAAAAAGGAAATATTACAATTGTATACATTTTCACCCACATGTTAATATTTGGTAGAAGCCCTTTTCACAGTAATTTCAGCTGTGAGTCTGTTGGTAATGGGCTCCACCACCTCTGAACCAACAAGATTTGATAATATTTGAGAATTTCAGAAGTCTGTCTGGTTTAGCTGAAGAATCAGCTAAGGTAAGTTTCAGGAAGAGCATCTGATTTCTTTCAATAAAGCAGAACAGAGAAAAAACACACAATACAAAATCATGAGAATTTGTATCCATGTGACACTTTGACTCGAATACTTTTATCAGACCTACACAGAGTATATACTGTACACACTTTTTCAGCCCAGGTTTATACATTTGGATCTGCCATTTGTAGGTGTTTTTGTGTCTTAGCTCAACACTGTGAAACCTGTAGTTACAAACATGGAGGATGAAGACATGAAGACATATATTGTACCTCTGACCGGCCTACCTTCCAAGAGGTGAAAGATGAAACTTTTCCTTTATCGTCAACTCAGTGAATGTCTTTAAACTTTCGAAAACTGTAACAAAGAATAAGTTAAAAAACTTATTTTCATTGGACCCACAGAAAAGTCAAAGTTGTCCATAGAAATGCCCGTCTGAATCAGAAATCTACAGCACAAAGGCAGTGGCCTTTCGGGTCATAAAAATGAAATCAGACTTTACTCAGACGAATTGCCCTTGGTCACGGACATCTTGCTATCAGTCACTACAAAGATGTTTTCTCTCGTGCCATGGCTTGCCTGACTTGCTTCTTCTGCTGGATGGCTTCTGGTCGCTGGTCAGGATCGACAGCCAGCATGTCCTGGAGCAGTGTCCTTAGCTCAGTGCTTATGGCTCTATTTACTTTCAGGGGGATGTGGAACTGCAGCCAGGGGTTCTCATCCAGGGCCTCTCCAACAGGCCCTGACAGACATATGCTCCTGTATCGGAAACACACTTTAGTTCAATTCTAAAATATTTCTCATAGGACTGAAGGAACATTTGCCTGTTAAGAGTTAACAATTAGGTCCTCAAGAACTGTTTTACGGTTTTCTACACTCCTGGCTGGCCAAGGTCTCTTTAAGGTCTCTTAAGTGGAGGTGTAACTCATGTATCCTACATGTGATTTAGCAACAAGAAAGGGAATAGCTTCTTATCGGATTATGGTCTTGGTTAACTGCCTAAGGCTGACCTAAGTGCCTAACTTTCTGACTTTCTTTATACCTTATATGTTAAGAAGCTTCTTCTGACCAATCAGAAATGTATGCTTTATGTATGAACATTTTGCTCATCAAAGTGAGTGAGAGACAAGGTTAACAGAAATTAGCCACGGCAGTAAATGACAGCATATTTTTGGGTTCTTAAATGGTCTCTACCTGGCACACCTGCAGTGCAAACTGACACACACTGTTTAGAGAAACAGCTACTCTATTACTAATATTAATGAAACATTTCTTATTCTATGGAACAAAAACAAACAGTAAAACTAAAACACAGATCTCTTAGCTTCCTATTTCATGAACCAGATGACTGAATGACCAAGCCTAACTAGTAGCCAGAACCCCAGTTAACCCTCCGTAACACAAAGTTTAACCACACGACAGGAACTCTTTCAAACTGAGTGAAAATCATAAATGGATCCATAACTTTACATCAATTTACTATGTTGTGCCAATACCTGCATTTACATTTAGAACGAATGATGTCATAGAACCAGCATCACACCAGTTCCAGGTGTCTCCAAGGAGACAACAGAACTTCAGTTGTGTTTGCTAAAATACACACTTTGAAACATACTCTAACACTTAGTTAACATGTCTGGTTTAGTTGAAGAATCGGCTAAGGTAAGTTTCAGGGTTTAATGGTGGGATGGCACCTGTGCTTTTTTCCCCCAACCGCTAGAATATGATTCGCACCAAACCCAAAAGAAATACTGCACAGTTCAGGAACTTCATCAACCTAGCAACTGTAAAATAAGCTTACAAACAACTGAATTGAAATGCCAAAAGGTTCAGAGAAAGGCACAAACTATGTTTACTTGGGGTTTACAAAATTAAAGCTAACTAAAACTGTAATGATAAACAATCATGCTGCCAATGGACAGAGAAATATCATGTTTTTTGAATAATGTATTATTTGTTACATAGGAACCCAGTATAAAGGAATCCCTTGCGATCCTGTCTGCAGAGATAAAGGTAAGTATTGTTTTCTCTTTAGCTCTGTCACTCCAAGAAATATAATGAACATAAATATATTTGCCAATCTTTTCATAGTAATCCAAACAACTCTGCGTGTATCTGACATTTGTAATATTTATCTACCGCAGTATAACTCTTCTGGCAAGGCGATTGGTATTGTACCTTGAAAGAAAACTGATTGGAAATGTCATGTACTCTATGGTTTCTATTGATGTCAAGTGGCAAATGTTGACTGGTGATGTTATGTGAATCTTAGGAAATGGTCATTTTTCAATCGAGTCTATGTTTCTCAGAATTTGAGACAGAGAGGTCAATCTCTGCAATCCGAGCTGAGGGCATTTCTTGGAATGGAAAGGTAAGAGCAACGTGTTCTTTGATATTCTCTTAAGACTCTTCGCCAGATTTAACGATGAAAAATGTAAATAATAATAACAAACATTATTTTATATAGTGCCTTGAAAGGTGGCTTCTTTACAGAATGACAAAACCAACTACAATAAATAAAACACAAGATATGCATGATGACAATACACAGTTAGAGGAGACAGTAGATGGTCATTGTCAGTGTATTCTGAAGGTAGTTTTCCAATTTTTTGGAACGGGGTAAAAGAGGCCACCTCTACTAGAATCTTTGTCCTAACCAAAAATGTAACAAAGTATAATAATAATATTAAAAATAATAATAATAAACTTTATCTATAGAGCACCTTTCATACAAATAGTGCTTTGGTGCTTTAAAAACCAAGCGTAAAAATAAAATATTAAAATTGAGAGATATACTTTCAGTTGTAAAGGAAAATACAGCAATACAGTAAAGCAACATACATGTCAATTAAATAAATAAAAATTAGGAAAGTCGTAATAAAATAAGAACAATTAAAGAGAACTAAAAAAAGAAACAGAAATAGAAAGAACAAAGAACCACTTTAACTAAAAGCAACATTTTTAAATGTTTTTTAAAACAATGTACCGAGCTTGACTGCCTAATAAAAAGTGGAAGTGAGTTTCATAATTTGGAAGCATAAAAACAAAAAGCAGCCTCTCCACTCTTTCTGCATTTCACATGTGGTATTTGCAGTAGGCCAGTATGTGCAGATCTCAGGTCACGTATAGGAACATATGAAGACAGACATTCAGTAAGTTACAGACGTGCTAGGTCGCTTAAAGCTTGAAAAACAAGTAAAAGAACATTCAAATTTATCCTAGATAATACAGGTGACCAGTGAAGTTTTTTCAAAACAGGAATGATATTCTCTTTCTTGTATTTGTTAGGATCTGTGCTACTGCATTTCGAACAAGTAGTAAGGGATTTATTGTTTTCTTGGGAAGCCCACAAAACAGAGCATTATAATCATATCCACATCAATGTGAGCAATGGAGAAGTCAAATTAACGTGTCTAAATATCATCTAGTTCTATCCCAGGGAAGAGGGCTGTTGCCTACACAGACGACAAGACACAAAACGCTCAACTGTGCAAAACACGCATAAGGACATCAGTCAGGAGGAACAAGGTAAAGTGTTTTTACTTCTTCACCATGGTCATGTTGTTTCACTCCAAGTACTGTCATATGAAATAACTGTGGAAACGACCTCCCCAACGTTTTGGGTTGTTGCATTTTGCTTCAATGAATTTTAACCTTTTCTTTTAGACATCAAGAGGAAGGACACATTCACCCTTGGTAGAGATTCAGTTGTTCTATGAGATGTCAAGGTGAGAATTAACCACTTCAGGGATAAGTCAATCCACATAACTGAAAAAGGGGCAATGAACAGGATATGGGGATTTTGCTAGTTATAAAGTACAATAATCATCATTACATGATCTAAGACTACTGAAGTATAAGCTGTGTCCCTGACTGATTAATTAGCAAATTCATCTTTGTAGAGTGCAGTTACTATCTATTCAGTGGCATTTCCTTTAAACAACTGTATTCCCACATTCTGAATATGGAGTGAGATCATGTAGAGAATGATGGACTTGGAAAAACTAATTGAAGGATAATAATAATCAACGAAAGTGCTTAAAAGTATCAACAAATGCCTTATAAGTACTTGACACGTACTTTGCTTTCAAAAGTGAAACATAATTAATGCTTACGTAAGATTTCTCTTGACTTCTCAGGAGTATACTAACTCCAAGGACAAGTAACATCACAAACCATTATTTAAGTGCTGATGTTGGAGCTGCAATACTACTACCAAGACAAAAAATGATACAGGTAACACTGCTTTCAGATTTCTAAGAATTGCTAAAATAGTATGTTTACAGAGCATTCAGAGTCTCATAGAGAAAATAAGTTGAGAATATGACAAGTTCCTACCATCTCAAACACTGCCAGTCTAGAACAAAAAGAAAGTACTTGAATGCCTGTAGTAATCGAACACAAACCAGAACATATCAGTGCATGACAAGGAAATGTAGTCACAAAATGATTCTACCCTTTCAAGTCCCAAAAAGGACCGAGGAACTTACCGGAGGCGATACCTGGATTTCAAACAGAGTACAATGTAGCCACTGTAGGGGAGAAGATCACAGAGAGCTCTTCTCAGATTGCTCAGAGTCAGCCCCAGCACCCTGTCCTGACTGAAGCAGACAAAGTGGTCAAACAGGTAGGTAGAAATGAGTAAGGAACAGAGAGTATGGTTATTCTTGCATTGTTTTGTTCGTCTGTCAAAGAAAAGAGTGCTTCTGACTTTTGTCAATGTTCATCTTTATTTTAGGAGAAGAACAAACGGTGGTATCACACTTTGCTCAAGTGTATGATACCATGTGTGTACAGCAGACATCACCAAAGGAACAGGAGACACCTGAGTAGAGAACAAGAATATGAAAAGACTGATGAAAAAAAGCACCAGGAGAAATCCATTGAATATGCACAATCTCGTCCAGTATTTCAATGAAAAGTTTCAGTGTTGTTTTTAGTGTCGTCGTATTGCATACATTTAAAACAATGTGTCTTGTTCAATGAACAATTTGATTTACTTTAGTAAAAAGTGTTGTTTACTGTAGTCCTAGCATGGATGCAATTGTTAGAAAAAACGTGAATGAAAAACTGAATGTTTCATACAAAATGGGTTTGTGTTAACCCACACACCTAAGTGAAATGTTTGATTACGTTTACAAGACATAACACATAGTTCAGTTGAGTGTGAAAGGGAACAACAGAGAAAGTCACAAACAAAACATTTGTGAAGGACTTGATGAATGTTTTTTCTTTAGAAATGACAAAAAATAAAGAATTTTTCAACAAGATGTCTTTCTATAGCGAGTTTCATTTGAGATAGTCTTTTCTTAGAAGTGCAAGAGTGGTATTCCCTACAACTTATTCCCCAATTTGATCATTCTCAGAAATTAGGAGACGGAAACCACACCTACTGTAATATTAGACCTTGTAACAAGGCAACTAGGTTTCAATGGCTTAAAAGGTGCAGAAAGAGGCTCATGTATAATGACCTCCAGTGTCCCACAGGTTTCCCAAATCATTTCTTAGAGTATGGAAAAAGAGGAAATAAAGTGTCTACAGAAAGCGTATACCCCCTTGAACTTTGTTCAGTTTGTTGCGCCAGTGCCAGAGTTTCATGCAATTAAATGAGGACCTCTTTCTCACACCACATATGTTATACTTTCAATGGGAAAAAATTAAATATTACAATTGTATACATTTTAAAGCCATGTGTTCATATTTGGTAGAAGCCCTAACAACACCTAAAAAACACCAAACAACGGGTGGAGGACCGAATTAGGGCAATACCCACTATTGATAAACATACAGAAAACAATATTAAAGTACTGGCTTTAATATTAGCCAGACACAGCTGGATGAGCTCTACCAGCCAGGACAGGAGGCTCTACTGTACACAGAGAGGGGAGAACAAGCTACCCAGCCGTGTGGAATGCTACAGAACCCTAAACAGACAAAACATACTACCCGAATATTTGACCAAGATATCCAGACACAGCTGGATGAGCTCCACCAGTCAGGACAGGCTAATAAGATACACTCCACAGACATTCACAACAGTGACATATCATACACACTTGAATTACTTATCTAGTCTCTCGAAACAAAATTTCGAGAAAAAACACATTGCCCAACGTTAGAAAGCACCTTGCATTACATTGCTTGAAAAACAATTTTATTTCGAAGGAATTATAGATCGGGAATTCTTCGAGGAAGTCGGGGTCACACAGCATGCCGCCCCATATATCAGGGAGCACATTGGATCAAGGCACAGTCTCTTTCAAGACAACGATCCGAAACACACAGCAGCAAGGGCGAGGCTTATAGCAGAACGAGTGAACTGGGTGAAAACTCCAGCCGAATCTCCAGATTTAAATCCAATAAGGATGGTATGGAATTAGCCAGCACACCTCACCGTGCCAGGCAACCTCTAGGTCACACATCTGCCAACGCACCTCACCGTGCCCAGCCACCACTGCGTCACACAGCTGCCAGCACACCTCACCGTGCCCGGCCACCACTTCATCATACAACTGCCAGTACAGTACAGTACAGTAGGTACTTACAGTACAGTACAGTAGGTACTTACATTAGTACTTCTCACGTTAAAAAAGTTAGGTGTTAGCATAAACTATTAGTAAATAAAAAATATTAAACTTAGCACTGTAATAAATTATGCTAATATTAAATTCGATTCTGCTCTGAGAATGTAGCGGGAAGGAAAAATGCCAGTGGTCTTTTCACTGATGAACTTGTGCCTGATGAACACCACTGCGTCACACCACACAGCTGCGAGTGCACCTCACCGTACCCAGCCACCACTGCGTCACACAGCTGCCAGCACACCTCACCGTGCCAGGCCACCACTGCGTCACACAGCTGCCAGCACACCTCACAGTGCCAGGCCACCACTGCGTCAAACCACACAGGTGCCAGTGCACCTCACTGTGCCTAGCAGCCACTGCATCACACAGCTGAAAGCACAACTCACCGTGCCAGGACACCACTGTGTCACACCACACAGCTGCCAGTGCACCTCACCATGCCAGGCCACCACAGAGTCACACCACACATCTGCCAGCACACCTCACCGTGCCGGGCCACCACTGCGTCACACCACACAGCTGCCAGCGCACCTCACCGTGCCAGGCCACCACTGAGTCACGCCACACAGCCACCAGCGCACCTCACCGTGCCAGGCCACCACTGCGTCACACATTTGCCAACGCACCTCACCGTGCCAGGCCACCACTACGTCAAACCACACAGCCGCCAGAGCACCTCACTGTGCCAGGCCACCACTGCGTCACACAGCTGCCAGCACACCTCACCGTACCAGGCCACAACTGTGTCACACAGATGCCAGCACACCTCACCGAGCCCGGCCACAGCTGCGTCATACAGCTGCCAGCGCACCTCACCGTGCCAGACCACCACTGCGTCACACAGCTGCCAGCGCACCTCACCATGCCAGGCCGCCACTGCGTCACACCACACAGCTGCCAGCGCACCTCAAAGTACCTGGCCACCAGTGCATCACACCACACAGCTGCCAGCGCAGCTCACCATGCCAGGCCAGCACTGAGTCACACCATACAGCTGCCAGCGCACCTCACCGTGCCAGGCCACCACTGCGTCACACAGCTGCCAGCACACCTCACAGTGCCAGGCCACCACTGCGTCAAACCACACAGGTGCCAGTGCACCTCACTGTGCCTAGCAGCCACTGCATCACACAGCTGAAAGCACAACTCACCGTGCCAGGACACCACTGTGTCACACCACACAGCTGCCAGTGCACCTCACCATGCCAGGCCACCACTGCGTCACACCACACAGCTGCCAGCACACCTCACCATGCCAGGCACACACAGAGTCACACCACACATCTGCCAGCACACCTCACCGTGCCGGGCCACCACTGCGTCACACCACACAGCTGCCAGTGCACCTCACCGTGCCAGGCCACCACTGCGTCACACCACACAGCTGCCAGCACACCTCACCATGCCAGGCACACACAGAGTCACACCACACATCTGCCAGCACACCTCACCGTGCCGGGCCACCACTGCGTCACACCACACAGCTGCCAGTGCACCTCACCGTGCCAGGCCAGCACTGAGTCACGCCACACAGCCACCAGCGCACCTCACCGTGTCAGGCCACCACTGCGTCACACCACACTGCCACCAGCGCACCTCACCGTGCCAGGCCACCACTGAGTCACGCCACACAGCCACCAGCGCACCTCACCGTGCCAGGCCAGCACTGAGTCACGCCACACAGCCACCAGCGCACCTCACCGTGCCAGGCCACCACTGCGTCACACAGCTGCCAACACACCTCACTGAACCCTGCCACAGCTGCGTCACACATCTACCAGCGCACCTAACCATGCCCAGCCACCACTGCATCACACAGCTGCAAGCGCACCTCAAAGTTCCCGGCCACTACTGAATCACACCACACAGGTGGCAGCGCACCGTACCAGACCACCACTGCGTCACACAGGTGCCAGCACACCTCACCGAGCACGGCCACAGCTGCATCACGCAGCTGCCAGCGCACCTCACCGTATTCTGCCACAGCTGCGTCACACAGCTGCCAGCGCACCTCACCGTGCCAGGCCACTACTACGTCACACATCTGCCAACGCACCTCACCGTGCCCAGCCACCACTGCGTCACACAGCTGCCAGCACACCTCACCGTGCCCGGCCACCACTTCATCATACAACTGCCAGTACACCTGACCGTGCAAGGCCACCACTGCGTCACACAGCTGAAAGCGCACCTCACCGTGCCAGGCCACCACTGCGTCACACAGCTGCCAGCGCACCTCACCGTGCCAGGCCCCCACTGCGTCACACAGCTGCCAGCACACCTCACAGTGCCAGGCCACCACTGCGTCAAACCACACAGGTGCCAGTGCACCTCACTGTGCCTAGCAGCCACTGCATCACACAGCTGAAAGCCCAACTCACCGTGCCAGGACACCACTGTGTCACACCACACAGCTGCCAGTGCACCTCACCATGCCAGGCCACCACTGCGTCACACCACACAGCTGCCAGCACACCTCACCATGCCAGGCACACACAGAGTCACACCACACATCTGCCAGTGCACCTCACCATGCCGGTCCACCACTGCGTCACACCACACAGCCACCAGCGCACCTCACCGTGCCAGGCCACCACTGAGTCACATTACACAGCCACCAGCGCACCTCACCGTGCCAGGCCAGCACTGAGTCACACCACACAGCCGCCAGCGCACCTCACTGTGCCAGGCCACCACTGCGTCACACAGCTGCCAGTGCACCTCACCGTGCCAGGCCACCACTGCGTCACACAGCTGCCAGCACACCTCACCGTGCCAGGCCACCACTGCGTCACACAGCTGCCAGCACACCTCACAGTGTCAGGCCACCACTGCGTCAAACCACACAGGTGCCAGTGCACCTCACTGTGCCTAGCAGCCACTGCATCACACAGCTGAAAGCACAACTCACCGTGCCAGGACACCACTGTGTCACACCACACAGCTGCCAGCACACCTCACCATGAGAGGCACACACAGAGTCACACCACACATCTGCCAGCACACCTCACCGTGCCGGGCCACCACTGCGTCACACCACACAGCTGCCAGTGCACCTCACCGTGCCAGGCCAGCACTGAGTCACACCACACAGCCACCAGCGCACCTCACCGTGTCAGGCCACCACTGCGTCACACCACACTGCCACCAGCGCACCTCACCGTGCCAGGCCACCACTGCGTCACACATCTGCCAACGCACCTCACTGAACCCTGCCACAGCTGCGTCACACATCTACCAGCGCACCTCACCATGCCCAGCCACCACTGCATCACACAGCTGCAAGCGCACCTCAAAGTTCCCGGCCACTACTGAATCACACCACACAGGTGGCAGCGCACCGTACCAGACCACCACTGCGTCACACAGGTGCCAGCACACCTCACCGAGCACGGCCACAGCTGCATCACGCAGCTGCCAGCGCACCTCACCGTATTCTGGCACAGCTGCGTCACACAGCTGCCAGCGCACCTCACCGTGCCAGGCCACTACTACGTCACACATCTGCCAACGCACCTCACCGTGCCCAGCCACCACTGCGTCACACAGCTGCCAGCACACCTCACCGTGCCCGGCCACCACTTCATCATACAACTGCCAGTACACCTGACCGTGCAAGGCCACCACTGCGTCACACAGCTGAAAGCACACCTCACCGTGCCAGGCCACCACTGCGTCACACAGCTGCCAGCGCACCTCACCGTGCCAGGCCCCCACTGCGTCACACAGCTGCCAGCACACCTCACAGTGCCAGGCCACCACTGCGTCAAACCACACAGGTGCCAGAGCACCTCACTGTGCCTAGCAGCCACTGCATCACACAGCTGAAAGCCCAACTCACCGTGCCAGGACACCACTGTGTCACACCACACAGCTGCCAGTGCACCTCACCATGCCAGGCCACCACTGCGTCACACCACACAGCTGCCAGCACACCTCACCATGCCAGGCACACACAGAGTCACACCACACATCTGCCAGCGCACCTCACCATACCGGTCCACCACTGCGTCACACCACACAGCAGCCAGTGCACCTCAGCGTGCCAGGCCGCCACTGAGTCACACCACACAGCCACCAGCGCACCTCACCGTGCCAGGCCACCACTGAGTCACATTACACAGCCACCAGCGCACCTCACCGTGCCAGGCCAGCACTGAGTCACACCACACAGCCGCCAGCGCACCTCACTGTGCCAGGCCACCACTGCGTCACACAGCTGAAAGCGCACCTCACCGTGCCAAGCCACCACTGCATCACACAGCTGCCAGCACACCTCACCGTACCAGGCCACAACTGCGTCACACAGATGCCAGCACACCTCACCGAGCCCGGCCACAGCTGCATAACACAGCTGCCAGCGCACCTCACCGTACCCTGCCACAGCTGCGTCATACAGCTGCCAGCGCACCTCACCGTGCTAGGCCACCACTGCGTCACACCACACAGCTGCCAGCGCACCTCACCGTGCCAGGCCACCACTGCGTCAGACCACACACAGCTGAAAGCCCACCTCAACGTGCCAGGCCACCACTGCATCCCACAGCTGCCAGCACACCTCATGCCTTGTTATGTGAAACTTTAATTCTCTTTTTAGGATTTTTTGAACATGGTCTTTTTTTCCCCCAATCAGAGGCTCACCACAATTCACGCTCAACCACATCACAGATCTACTACACGCACCTCAGGATGGTGACGTCACTGCCTTTCATATGGAAACATTTTGACACCGCGCTCAACAATCTTAGGAAGATCACAAAACAACCCTGCTAGCCTGGATTTTACCTAAAAAAATCACGCCCGAGAAAGTGAAGTACTGTAGCATTAACTAGCAAAGGTGTATTGCAGACATAGGCATAGTACGTAATGCAGGCTTTATGAAATCTAATAATATTGTTTCGGCTGTAAATCCTTCTTCAGCTGTGAGGGTCTTCAGCTCATAATGAAACACTTGGAGTTTGCAATGTACGGCGCTCTGAACGAGTTCAACTTTAATGCAGGAAAAATGGATTTCCCAGAAGCTATACTGATTCTTATGGAAGCCCGTTTCCGCCAGGGAGTAGAAAAAATGCGCCCTGGTATTCTCTGGGATGCCGTGCAGTTAAAACTGTTCACTGTTACTGACCATACTGCCTGCCTGCGGGCACTTTTCCTTTCCGTGGGGGAGGGTGGACTGTCTTTCATTAGAAGGTTAGCCTATTCTACTCGGAGAATGTAGAGGGGGTGGAAAGTGCCCGCGGTCATTTAATTAGTATTACAATTCGCACTGATTCCCCTGCGAAGATATGGACATAAGAATATTCGTGCGTGGTCAAAAAATGCCATAAAAACGACAAAATGAAGGCTGTGAAAACATTCACAATGTGCTGTATACACAAAGCACGTGTTCTCACAACTCGAGGAGGTTTCGTGAAAACTTTATATCGTCACACAAAATAAAGTTTTTTTGTTTACAAAGACGATTACAAAGAATGTGGACCAGGGTAATACTTTGAGTTTACAGCTTGTCCAAGGTCATTCATTATTAATACTATTAGGGATATCTTCGGTAAAGACTGACAGCAGGAACATTCCTGTTCTTTACTCAGCAGCTTATTAAAAACAGGGTGTTCAAAACGTTTTTTTTACCCAGAAGAGTGACACAGCTTCGCGTTGTGAATCTGTTATTCCGTATTTACAAAGAAAGTGGAATACAGTAATACTACCTGCTATATAGATACATATTTTTAGATATTCAGATCCTTAAATTAATATCATTATTCATTTCTTTAGATACGTGATTCCATACTATATTCCCTATTACAAAACCAATAATTCCAGTCCTGAAATCTGATTGGCTGACACACATTCGAAGAACATACTGTAACACTTAGTTAACATGTCTGGTTTAGTTGAAGAATCGGCTAAGGTAAGTTTCAGGGTTTAATGGTGGGATGGCACCTGTGCTTTTTCCCCCCAACCGTTAGAATATCATTTGCACAAAACCCAAAAGAAATACTGCACAGTTCAGGAACCTAGCAACTGTAAAATAAGCTTAAAAACAACTGAACTGAAATGCAAAAAAGTTCAGAGAAAGGCACAAAATATGTTTACTTGGGGTTTAAAAAATTAAAACTAACTAAACATTCCAAACAGAAGCCGGCCTACCTTCTTTTCTTTGTACCTGATAAAGATGAGGATGGCTTTAAAGATACAGCTAAACTTTTGCAGAACCATTCAAGCGCATTGTTACTGTTTGCTGTAGAAGCCAAAAATATGAGAATCTCAAAATCTAAAAATCTCATGGCGTCAGAATGTACAACTTTAAAAAAATAAATAATAATAATAAACATTAATTTATATAGCGCCTTGAAAGGTGTCTTCTTAATAGAATGACAAAACCAACAACAATAAATAATACACAAGATATGCATGCTGACAATACACAGTTAGAGGAGACAGTAGATGGCGGTAATAAACACAGTGAGAGCAGAAGGATAAAGAACAGGGGTGAGTTTCCCGAAAACAACTAATCTTAGAGACTTTCAAGCAACTTTACGATGTACGTATGTACGTATGTAAACAATCGATTGACAATTCTTTCATTATATGGTGTCGGTTTTGGTCCTTCAGTGGGATGTAATAAAGTTGTGAAAAGGAATATGAAGTAAACTTGACATCATAGTTTAAGCAAAAGCATATAGATAGGCACAAAAAGGGACCTTACTGTTTCTAAGAGCAAAGAAAAGAAATGACTGACATGCCGTAAAAGAAAACCAAGATTAACTGCGTGGACAGTGTATGCGTCCCGCACGACGTCCTTGATTTAAAGCAATATTTTTTGGCGCGCTGCCATAGTTAAGAATCAATATTTCATGAGAAAAAACTGTTATTTAGAGTTATTGGGTGTACTGGAACTCAATGGAAACATTAACTACTAAGCTTGGCATGTGTCACTCAACAAATACAGGACCTATAATCAAATTTAAAAACAAGCAGATCTAAGCTTTACCGTCAACAATCACGACAGAACATCAAACGGTGTTGAACTACGCGGTATCGACCGCGGGTTTGGGTACGGAATGGAGCAGGCGTGGGACTCAGGACTGGGGCTGAACAACACATTTATTAACTCGAATCGGGAAAGGTACACACACAGGGACAGGGGTTACAGCGCTGCACCTTCACTAACACACACACACACACCTGAAGGGAAGAGACTGTATCCCAGCCTCCGTCCCGCTATACAGTCCGGTAGAACCCAGGTGCTGCTCTCAGCCCGCCTTGCGTGCGCAGGACTAAAGCGCCCTGCGTGGCGCTACATTATAAATACATGTTAGGCCCAATGATTTCACTAAAATAATGCATTGCTGCACTTCATACTGAAAATAATATCATCTAGTCAAGTATAAAAATGAATATGAAATATACCCAGGATGACTCATAAATTCATCACTGTATAAATAAATGTTCTTTTTTCGAATTTCCTCTGACACAGTACAACACAATATCAAAGTCCTTCATATAAACTCTTAGTGTCCTGTATTCCCAGAGGATGCCCCTGCCGTGAAGTGACTGTGCTCTGTCTGGCGATCTCTGGCGCTCAGGGTGGGCAGGAGGAGGCCAGTTTAAGAAGCACTTAGTGATGAACGAGCGGGTCGGGGAGCACGTAGATGACGAAGGATTTAACGTGCTACTTCAGTTACGATGGGTTTTGGGAAACACTCGTCAATTAACGATCGAGCTTAAGAGCGAGTTTACGATGTTCTTAGCGCTACGACGCTTTCGGGAAACAGAATCATAATATCTAGAAGGATTACCATATATAAAAATAGAAAGAATGATATATGATATATACAAGTAATTATATCATATCATATATTATTAACACCATACCCACCATCTATGTACATTCACATGACCACACATATCAGATCAATATCAAATCAATCACAATGATTAGAATGCGCGCAGAAATCGCCCCTTTCTCTTCCCATCTTTCAGCACATTATACGTCCTCTCCACGATACAAGCCGATATCCGTTATCTTACTCTACAATGCACCTTTTC
Organism: Lepisosteus oculatus; assembly: GCF_040954835.1. Classification (NCBI taxonomy): domain Eukaryota; kingdom Metazoa; phylum Chordata; class Actinopteri; order Semionotiformes; family Lepisosteidae; genus Lepisosteus; species Lepisosteus oculatus. Next base: position 1,598,910 of record NW_027168042.1, on the reverse strand, counting down.
CCGTGTTGTACGTTAACATTTGGTTCATAAAATCGACACACCTGAAATACTAAATAAGAAAGAAAACAATTATAACACAACGGATGACAGAGCCTCTAGAACAGAAAACCCGTTGGCGTCACACACGCTGAATGTCTCTCTCTCTCCTGCTCAGCAAAACACAACATGTGGGTCAACACCGTGTGAGGCATTAAACATCACCTTCGTGCATTACCGCGATTCATCTGGCACACAACTGTACTACTACAGAAATAATATATATAATGTCGCCACACGAATCTGTAATGAAAATAAAATTAAAAATGCCGCTGGCGTCTCACCCGACTGGCGGCCACAGCGCGTCTGAGGGCTCCCCAGAGAAACGAGCCGCCTGTGACCCCAGGGGCACCTTCACAAACCCCAAGGGCTGTCGCAAAGCCAACTCCATACAGAAAAACGGAACTCATCTGGGGGAAGTTCACAAAATAAAATAATAAAATAAAAGATGACATCATATAACCACGGCTCAACGCAGCTGGCTACACGTGTGAGAAGGTGCAGTACTTGAAGTGCGCTGGGCAAACTTCCGAGGTCAAATTCTTCAGCACGGTTGTACCTTTAAAGCGGAGACGACGGCACCGAAATGTTTTGGCGCGCCTTCTCTTTAAAGCCCTGGCCAAATATGAAGACAGTACGTACAGTTATAATTCAAACGGAATTAAAAACTACACATCCCAGTTACCATGGTGGTGCTTGTGATCATTGCGTTTAACCAACGAAACAGGGCGAAAAATCAGTCACATGACTTTGGGGCAGAGTTTCGAAAGCTTAACCTATCAGCAACAAAGCGAAATTGACACGATAGGCTACCTCAAACTGTCAGTTACACGACTGTGTATGTCGCTTAAGCCACTCCTATTTGGCATTTTAGTTATGGAGGCGAGAAGACGCCCCCCCCCCCCTCTGGGTGCCTGATTTGCCGCCATCTTTAACCGCTTCGTGTCCAAATCGCAGTAGCTACGCGTACGAAATAAAGTTCATCCCAGCTACAAAACATATATATTTTTGTGGTAAGAGGGAGCAAAACATCAGTATTTACTGCTATTAATTAGTGTACGATTTATAGTTGAAATCTGAGCCTAAATATAAAGTTAAAATCTCGACAAAGCAATGTAGGAAATACAGAGAAAATAAATCCTTTCTGACATCTAAAATCAGTTTCGATCAAGGTCTCTAAAACGAACAAGAAAAAGAGGATTTTCGGAGGGCAATTACGCTGTATTTATATAGAATAAGTGATTTATGAGCAATCTAATTTCTTGTTCGTTTAAAACAGTGAAATGTCAGCTGCAAAAGATCGCACCAGAAACAGCACTCTCTCTGCCTGTCATAGACGTTCAGGAAAGGCTGAATGAAGTCATGGTGATCAATAATAACAGTTGTAGGACAAGAAACAAAAGATAGTGAAAACTTTTTTTTAAGGCTAAAACTCAAATTCATTCTACAAATTAAGGCAAATGAAAATTCACGACGTTAAAGTGCTAGAGGTGTAAAAAAATACAAAAATGCACATGAGCAAAAAGTTTTAGAAATGGAGCAAACAGAATAAAAGCCATGCCTATAGTGCAGAAGAGGGATGCAGGAACACTTGCTTAGATATACAACAACATTACTTTATTAACCCTTTACAATTTCTTGCATTAGTAATTATCTTTTCGCATACCCCAGCTTGCTCTCCATGAGATACACAGACACACAGATGAAAGAGATAGGGAGAGAGCCTGTGGTCAGAGTACAGGGTCAGCCATTGTACAGCGCCCCTGGAGCAGTTGGGGTTAAGGGCCTTGCTCAGCAGCCCAACGGAGTAGGATTCTTCTGCTGGGTGCGGGATTTATTGTTAAATTATTACTTTAAATGAATACTTTGAGTTACTGAAACAGCCCACTAATAAAATTGTCGCAATTTTGTTCTCGTTTGGAAGAGAGAATCAAAAATGAGACATAATGATGGTTTCCGGCTTAGACCTTTAAAGGTACCCCCATCACGGAAGAATTTGACCTCGGAACGTTTACCCAGCGTAATATTGTATTTCATTTCACTTTGACCGATTGTCTTTAAATCAATTGTTGTCAGAATATCCCCACCTCCAAACAAGAACAAAATTGCAACGATTTTATTAACTGGCTGTTTCAGTAACTTAAAGTACATATTTAAAGTAATAATTTAACAAGATATGTAAATGTTTTAAGATATGTATATGTTGTGAATGTCTGTAGATTGTATCTTATGATTTAAATACTTTTATTTTTTCACAATCTGGCAATGCCAGACAGAATTCTAATGGCCTTGCAGATCAGAAAATCAAGGAACAAAACAATTATTGCGCCCAGCTCCTCAATCGGATAGCTTTAACTTGCTAATGCGTTGGTGTACACAAGTAAAAAACAATTACTTTTTGACAATGAAAACTGGTGTATCTCTCTCTCTTTGCTGGCGCGCGGGCGCGGTGGGGTGCTGTACCACCCGCACAGAACATTAAAGTGTCCCTTTCCATTCAATGGGTGTCTGAGTTGCTGTGTCCTATCTTCTGACAGTCGCTGTTGTGAATGTCTGCAGAGTGTATCTTATTTTTAGCATTGTAGCGCATTCGCCCTGGGGGGCGGCTGAAGAACACCCGGCTGGGGTGCGCGGTGAGGGGCAGGACAGGAGTGGTCAGGGCGGGGTTTAGGTAGGCCGCTGACTATTGCAGCTGCCACACAGTGAAAGGGGCATACGGGCTGGGGAGATCGCCCGTTTTCCATGTAAATAGTTCCCTGGTTCCGCACCCCTCTCTCCCTCCCTCTCCAGATACAGCTGTATGAGCTCCACCAGTCAGGACAAGAGGCTCTACTGTACGCACAGAGGGGTGGTAGAGGGGAACAAGTTGCCAGCCGTGGGGTTGAAGCTGATACCCTGGATCCTCTCCAGACACAGCTGTATGAGCTCCACCAGTCAGGAAGGAGGCTCTACTGTACACAGAGAGGGGTGGGAGGGGGGAACAAGCTACCCAGCCATGGGGTTGAAGCTGATACCCTGGATCCTCTCGAGACACAGCTGTATGAGCTCCACCAGTCATGAAGGAATGCTCTACTGTACACAGAGGGGGGCAGGAGGGGGGAACAAGCTGCCCAGCCGTGGGTTTGAAGCTGATACCCCGCTTGATCCTCTCCAGATACAGCTGAATGAGCTCCACCAGTCAAGACAGGAGGCTCTACTGTACACAGAGAGGTGCAGGGGGGGAAACAAGCTGCATAGCCATGGGGTTGACCCTGATACCATGGATCCTCTCCAGACACAGTTGTATGAGCTCCACCAGTCAGGACAGGAGCCTCTACTGTACAGAGAGAGGTGCGGGAGGGGGGAACAAGCTGATACCCTGGCTTCTCACACAAACCTTAAAATCACGTAATAGGTTTATTCCATGCTGAAAAAAAGAAGAAAGAATACACATTCCATAGGAATCAGTGCCTTTATATAGCGCCTTTAAAGGTGGCTTCTCAAAGTGCCTTACGGGATAAAAACAACAAAAACAAAAACAATATTGTTTTCCATTGCACTTTGACAGATCATCTTTAAATCAATTGTTGATTTAAAGTTTGACAGTAAATGTTTATATTGTAAAGCATACAGCCGCCATTTCTTTCTAAAAATTAAAAAAATTGTTTGCGCAGTCTAAGAGGGGGGGGGGGGGTCTGCTGACAATCCCCCATACACTCAAGTGAAATATTAATAACCCAAATGTAAACAGCGTATTTACAATTTGTTGATAATAAAAATGTTCTCTAAGACTTTGTGATACTTTACCCAGGGAGCTGTGTAAGCATGCGTGGTGACTATTCATTGTTATTAAAAAATGACTTAGATTCGAACATGTTGTGATATTTAGAAATATAAAAAGTCAATTAATTGTCCATAATATTGCTATTTTATTTTTTCAAAGAAATGCTTGTTAAAAGAAAAGTCATGGCACAGGCTGGATTTGAACAGCCAACCTCTCGCTTACAAGTTCAGCACATGAATAGAATTATATCATTATTAATTTCTTTAGATATGCGATTCCATATTATATTCCCTATTAATCAAATTCTAAAAGTATGCTTGTTTGCTCCTGTATTGAGCGTATTTGCAGAAAAGCTTAAAACTACCACTTTTTATACACACGTTATTTCACATGTTAGTTAAAGACTTCGATGCTTAATATTGTTTAGGGAGAAATGGAATACTGGTGTGTATTTTTGTACCGAGACCAGCCATATACAGTTTACATACTGTAATACTGTATATTTATGTTCCAAAATTAATATCGTTTATGGCCCTCACACGCGTTATGCTCCTATTCTTTTTATGCTCAGCTACTAAGATTTCCCTTCAGTGGTAAAATTCCATATAAATATTTAATACTTAAACGGGCACAGTAAAGACATTAAATATACATATACATACTGTATACAGTACAGTTTGCATACAGTAATATGTTTATGTTCCTAAATCAATATCTCTTATGAGCATGCAAAAGGCATGGTGAATTGGAGATTCTCAAAAATGACTGTACTTTGCATGATTGGAAACAAATGCGTGATTGGATCAACGAAATGCTGTGGTGTTACTTTTACAAAGATGGTCAATGAAAAAAAGAATGTGGACCAGGGCAATACTTTGAGTTTACAGCTTGTCCAAGGTCATTCATTAGAACATGTGGTATTATGCGGTACTATGCGAGAATACACGGTATTAATATGGTAACTTGTGTTACACCGCGATAAGCACACCGCAAAATAATGCGGTATCGCCCGCTTGTTTTGAATGGCTGCATCTGTATATCCCTGCTAGTGATGATGACCATGGTCACCTCACCCTCGCAATACACCGGCTGAAAGAACTTAAGAACAGGGTAAATCAAGAACAGGGCATTGGCAATGAGTTCCCCTTCTTTTCATGGTTAAAATCATTTTTTGGGTCTTGGGGACTGTTTTTCTTAAAGCTATTCATGCCTGTTGTAGTGTTTTTGCTGTTGTGCTGTTGTCTGACTAGGGTGACCCCTATGAGGACTCTGTGGTATGAACACATTTAAGGATAAAAAGGAGGGAATTTAATGAAAAGTTACTGAGAAAAAGTGTTTTATTCTATGTTGTTTACGGACAGAGCTGTGCTGCAGAAGCAGCTGGATACTTAGAAAAAAGTGTGATAGCACCCAACTTGTCAAGGGCACAGGATGTTTTAATACTGTTTATCTCGGCTGCTTGAAGAAGGGAGTGTGAGAAACCATTTGAATAACTGCTCTTCTTTGCTTAAAGCAAAAACCTATAAGGAATGGAAAATGACTGCTTTGCCTGTCCTTGAAGTGTTGCATCAGCTTAAAAAAGATATAAAACAAGGGGTCTCCCTGCTTGCTTTTGAATCAGCTTTCACTTCTCTGCGCAGACAGGTGATGGCTTTTTCCCATATTGCAAAATGAATAAAGACCTTACTGAGTGAATGAGAATACCTCTCCTGGCTAAATCCCTTACAACTTGTTTGAAATGCAGTACGGCCATATTTCATATCAACCCACAGATGCATTGCATAAACACTAGAATTCTGGTTGTACTTAAATTGACCTTATACGTTTTGGATTATGTTTAACCTTCTTCAATTTCTTCAACCATATTTTGAGATGATTACGTTTACAGAAGCAAATATTATTCAGTGCTTTTTCTTCACTCCTTTAATCAAACCCACTTTTCTTTAAGGAGGGCCATTGTGAAACTCCCCAAAGTGAGCTGAATTAATCTTTTATTCTTCACACCTGCGAAGTCATTCCTTCATTGTGTAATATGAAGGCCTTTCATTATTCACGTATACTACAACATCTGAAAATAATGGGTCTTGAAATAGTTGAATGAAAGAAAATCCTGAATAACTCCTCCAAATGCGTGTTACACTTTCATCAGGTACACACACTTTGAATGTGATGAACTATAAAAAGTTATTTTAACCATACCCAATGGAGCTCAGGAGTGCGATTGCATACACAATCATGTTTTCAGTGTTTGGACATCAGCCGTACATCAGAACAATCATTTCACTAACACAGCTCCATGTTGAGTGACTTCCCTCCAAAAACACAAAGTCACTTTCCCTTAGCAATTATTGCATGGACTTAGATTATCTGCCTTCTGCATCAAGCCCTGTATGATATACTGTACAAAGCCAAGCTTTGGGATAGTGCTTTGTTTGGATCCTTGTCTTGATCCTTTTGGATCCCAGGCTGCTCATTTGCAAATGAGTTTTGACATTAATTATAGTGACTATAGCAATGAGGTGGCACTGTGGTTCACAGAGCTGGGGTCCTGGGTTCAATTCCTGGGGTGCAGTCTGGATGGAATTGTATGTTCTCCCTTCATTTGTGTGGATTTCTTCCAGGTGCTCCAGTTTCTTCCCACAGTCCAAAGACATACAGTACTAGTAGGTTAAGGTGGAACTACAGTCCCAATTTCGCAGACACAAAAGTATTTAATTTCAGTCACAAAATAAAATCATTGACATTATAGAAAAACTTTACAAACTCAAAATTGAGCACAAAATCATGAATTTTGTGAAAGTACTGTAAGTTACGCCATGTTGTAACAAATTCGCATTCCAGTTCCACACAAATTGCGATGTGATGCAGCCCTTCCTGCTCACTAATCACTGTAATGACTAATGCAATGCGATGTAGGAGAGAAAAGGTATAGGTTATGCAGCAAACATTTCACTGCAAAAAACGTTCCATTCCAAGGTTCTTTATGCAGAGTTAACAATGTAATATTATTTATTGGCAAAAACGTTAAAAAGTTGAGAGCAATATTTCCATTGGATTAAACGAGATGTATTCACAAGCCTGCTCCTTTACAATGTCACAGGGCCACATCAGATTACAGGAAGTTTTGCTGCCTCGTTCTGAATCGCAGAACATGGTAATTCTTTAACCTTGAAATGTAGTCTATTTTGTGATGTAAATTGGGGGTTTTACAAGTTATTGTGTGTTCCCCTTTAGATGGCTTCTGGGAAAACTGGCCTCAACACTGTATTGGATAAGGCACTTAGAAAACAGATTCATGCGTGGACCACAGCAATGTCCCTTTACTGAGAGCCAGCAATCAACGGATGTGTCTGATCGTGAATGGTTTTCCCTGTTGTTTGTTGTATTACTCGGTGTTGCATTTTAAGCTGTGCATGAGGCAGGACCCGGAGGCTGCTGCTTCTGCTGGGATTGAGGAAGAGCTGAGCGCCATGTAAGGCAAAGACACTGCGTTCCACTTTATCAGGTGCCTGGAGTGTAAGAGCTGCAGATAATATTGAGTCACATTAATCCCAACATATTTCAAATATTATGAAAATTAAATAAATTAAATCAAATAACTTTAATTAAAAAAATCAATCACACTTTACCTTGCTTTTTCAGTTGTTTTAAAGGAAAATTGATGCAGAGAATGTGTGAATACTACTTTTTGATGGTTCCAAGGCCAATGTGACCTGTTCTATTGCCTGCTAATTGTACGTTCCAGGTTGAACAATTATTTTTAGGAGGTCAAGGTGTATGAATGATAAGAACAGCTTGAAATTTATTTTCACGGTCGACACATTTTCGCAAGGGAAAAAAACTGAAATAACCACAGTTACGCAAACACCAGTCCACCAAAAAAAAATCATTTTATTAAAACAAGGTAACATTTTTTTTATCATCATACGGATGAACTGTGCTAAATATATTTCTAAAAAGAAAAAGCAGGACGTGAGTCGTGAGCCAAGATCATGACTCTTTTACTCTTCTTCACATCAGTTTTCATCTGTGAGGAGGAGGAGGGGGGCGGCTCCTGATGTGCTGACACTTGGGGATGTGCCTCTGTGCCGGCCTGGGGGCAAAGTGCCGGCCGCAGTGAGGGCAGGGCACGTAGTCGGGGTTTGGATTCGCGGGGGGCTGGGGCAGGTTCACAACCTTCCCTCCTTGCGTGATCACCTGCTGCACCTCCCTGGCCTATTTGATGCTCCGAATGAAATCCTCGTGCTTCTGCCTCCAGTTGTTCTTTCTCAGCTGGGAACAGGAAATGAAAACAATGAAACAGCTTCCAGAAAAAGTCCAGACTAGCACTGCGTACACAGTCTGGTCGCAAACCATTCACAAGGCAAGAAAATATCAATACAGTAATAACGTAGCTTTCTGGGCTTACCTTTCATGTCATTGGGTAGAGAGTACAATTTAGTTATGGTTTTGTTTCCCGTGAGTGCTATTTGCTTGATATCTCATGTAGATTTTTACAACAGAATTCAGAAGTCACTAAGACCCATTTATTCTGTCTGGCAAATGTGCCTTTGCGGCAGTTTTTCAGAAGAGTACTTCATAAAACACTTATTTATTGTTTACATTGATTTATAAGCTGAGTCTGACTCTAGGAGAAAACAAGGGAAGCTTGGAAAGAGTTTAAGGATAGCCCTTACCACGATTGGCGGTCTAACCTTCTTCTTATGGATGTATGTCTCCAGTTCTGTTCCCTTGGCCCTGTGCTTGAAAGAGTCAAAAACCTTCCTCTTTGAATTCTGAAGCTTCTTGCAGATCTTGCTGTGTTTCTCCAACCTCTCTACAGCAAACTTCCTGTGACACAGTTCACAGGGCACCAGCTGAGGGTTTCCACTCTGGCTATTCTCATATGGAAATTGCTCAGCGGTAGGGCACATCAGACTTGTAGGGGACAAATATCTGTTTTCCACTGACAGAGTTTGTTCATCCAGACATGCGGTGTTATTTCTGAAGTGGGCCTGCGCGGCCTGTGCCGCTGACACGTCACTTTCAGGGAGCCTTGCTTTCTTGAGGTACTTTCTCCTTCCACAGGGGACGTCTTCTAGCCCACGGCTGCAAGGGCTCACTTGACGTCTCTCCTGATGGGAAAGCGCAGAGGGAAAGTGCGATTCTGCGCATCCCCCGTCTTCCATTGGAGAACCATAATCAAGGTTGTCTCCTTTGAAAGGAAGGGCTTTCCTTGGAGTGAAGGCTTTTTGCTTCTCCATTCTGCAGGTCAGAAGAGGCACGGCCTTAGAGCGGTGGTTGGCCCACGGTCCTCTGGGGCGAAGCTCGCTCTGCCTCGCCTGGAGTGTCTTCCTTCGGGTCAGGAGTCCTCTATTTTCCCTTCCTGCCACCTCTCTGGAGTCTTCCATCTCTCTCTGAACCATCCTCAGCTCCTCCTGAGCTCTAAAGAGCTTCGCCTGCATCATGGCCTCCTTCTGGCGAATCTCGTCCTTCATCATGGCCTCCTTCCGGCGCATCACATCCTGCAGACTGGCCTCCCTCCGGCGATGCTCCTCCTTCAGCGCGGCCTCTGCCTCGGCCACTTTTCGTAGCTCCTCTTGCAACTGAAAGTGCTCCTTCCCATTGGCATGAGAAGGGCATTGCCCTGGAGGGGTCGCCACCATGGGGAGGACAGTCCTGTCCTTAGGTTTGCGTACTCTTGAGTCCCTCCTGCCCGGCCTCTCGCAGGGCCTCTCATGACCATCCTGAGGCGGGGTGGGGGCAAACAAGGAATCACTCTGTGCGTCCGGGCGGTCCACAGCCCGAACCTCACCAGGGCCGGAGACTTTCCTGTTACCCATAGGCTTCAGGGGGTAAGACCGATCATACCCCACAATGTTCTTCTCGGGGCCCTGTTGGGTTTGGAAGCGACAGCTGTTCCCCGTCTTCTTCTCCGCAGCGTATTTGACATATTGGAAAGATTTTCTCATCTTCTGTAGAGCCGCCTCCTGCCGTCGATTGTATATGGCGATCATTTTTTTCTCCTTTTCCTGCATCAGTTTCTCTTGGAAGGTGTCCTTCAGAAGCTGTATCTTGGGAGGCGGGCAGTACGTGGAGATCAGATCCTGTCGGCTTAAGGGCGCGGGTCGATTCGAGTCTGTGTCCTTCGGGGAGGGGGACAGAGCACCAGGCTTAGGACTGGGCTCCATTGGCAAATGAGATATGAGCTTTGTTTCCCAGGTATCTGGAAAAGGCAAAAATGGCAAATAAATGATATCCTGCACAGTCTAGTATGGTCTAATAGAAAAGAATAAAAAAAACAATTCAGGAAATACACAACTTTTTAATATTAAACCTAATGGTGTTGAATGCTGCATGCTGACTCAGTAGGAGACAGATCCTAAACATAAACATTATAATAAACATTTGTTTCCCAAATAACATTCTCAATGTTCAGAATGCTTAAAGTCATGAGCTTTTTTAAAAATGTTTAACTGAAACCTGGAAATGTACTATTTCATTTCAAAGCTTGTATTATATCTATGATATAAATGTTTTTTATATAAAATTAACCCATTATGCAACAGGGGTTTGAGCAAAAGTCACTGTGAATAAGGGAATTTATCAATATTAATTAGCCGTTTCACTACATTATAGATAGCTGAAGGATTATGATACAGTATATCGATTTCGCTACAAATTGACAAGAATATTTGATGACACTTACCAAACAAGTCTCAAACAGCGGAGAAATAGTTCACCACGACGATAGCAATGCAATGTTTGACTGCATCTCCCTATGTGATATATCTGTATTTGGGTAAATACGGATCACGTTATTCAGGGAGCACTGTTACGTCAGGTCACCAACCATTATTACGACGCTCATATGTCATAGAGCTCCTTAGGATGTTTGTATAATCTTTATCCAAATTTTCATATGGCCGCAGTTACGGCGTTTATTTTACAGTTAATGTAACAGGATGTCATTATATTTTTCTGTCTTTATGGTGGCAGACCACTTAACTAAATCTGAGTAGGCGGTTTCTACAAATGGGTCTGATAAAATATTAAATATACAGTAAAAGCTCACACCTATTCATACCCTTTATGTACGGTATATCTAAAATTACGTATACTGTATAATACGATAACTACCATTACAAAATGTCTCCCTTTTGATTTGAAGTGGTTCTTTTAAATAAGTAAATTGCAATCACTTAGCCTACATCTGAGCTCCTAATTCATCGCGACGACGGACTGAGACTCCAGTTGGATTTGTGAGAAGTAAAGGGGTGTGCCTGTTTTAAAACCGATTCATACGTCTTAAACACATGGACATTGATAGCAGTCTGTGTTATATAATTTATCTTTTTATTTTATTTAAATTTAAGTATCACATACACATTTTCAAAGTAACTGTACCCCTTTTAATTATGATCCCCATCGCTCACAGCTCCGAAGCTGAGACGAGGGCTACTTCAGATGGGATTTCCAATATTTCTCTCTTAGCTTGTATACCGGTGGAAAGGAGAGCGCTCTTAAAACGTGTTGATAGTAAGATTGGGATGTATTTGCAGTCTAGATATAGTTTTTTTAATGTTCGGAGCCGCCACAGATTCATTTTCTTACGACTGCTTTTCTGGATGACAATAACAATGCAAACGATGGTGTTAAGGCGAGGCTGTGCCTTAAGGCTCCTCTGCTTACAATATTCAGCGCGTAAATCGCAAACGAGCGCCTCTCTTACGATGAAAATGCGGCAAATAAGAACACGAGTTTTAAACCTACGGCTTACAAATTTATGCGTAAACACTAAAACCGTATCTTTAGCAAAACTGGCGAGACAATGTGTTTTATCATTTAAAAAAGTACTGGAAAATAATTAAAGGTTATCACGATAAACAGAGGTTACTGATCTACTACTGTACGCTGTGACCAAAAATGAGAGTCCCCCGATCCTCGCAGCCTTCATGCTTTGGTCTGGGCCTGGCCGTTTTTTTTTTAGGATAATGGGGTCAAGTTAAGAAATTATGCAAGTTTCTAATCAAATCCAAGGGCGCCCCGATCTCCTAAACATCTTTAGAAGGCCGACGGACCACACTGCACGGTCCGGGTCCGGGCCCTGACCCGGTTCTGGATAATGCCAGCTTAAAGTGAAAAATTCTACTGTACATATTATGTTTCTTATTATGGTATATATGTATAATGTGGCGCGACCGCTTCACGAAGCTAGAAAGAAAGTTATCCGCCATTTTTATTTTACCTGCAATTGAATTTGCCATTAAAATCACGATTAATACCGCAGCTGCTAAATTACTTACCTAAAAGCGTTCAGATACAAAAGCACTTGAGCTGTAATGTTTATATACTGTTGGCCCGATGACCTACTTCAAGAAGAATTGTTACATAGACCGCCAAGGACTGTCATCACACTTTACGTCATAAAGCGCTTTAAAACTTTTGACAAGTTCAACACCTCATATTTTGTACTGTTTATCATGGTAAAAGCAACTCAAAGCAATTCTAAAAATGATCGAAAGGTAAAAATACAAGCTTATACGAGCTGTCGTTTTAACATTTATAACATATATTTAAACAAAACATATATAATCTATTTAAATAAAATAGAAAAGTGTTCTTAGTCTTCACTTAAAAGCTGTTAGAAGCTGCCTTTCTGACAAGAGAGTTCTGTGAGTTCCACAGTCTCAGTGCATTAAAGTCAAAACCAGTTGCTTTTTATTTCCTGTTTTACGACAGAGCAAGGAGGGTGTCCACAGACCACTGTGCACCTGCAGACTGATATGGGGGGTAAAAAGTCTAGAAGTTAGTAAATAAGATTTTAACATATGTTCTAAAACAAACCGGACACCTGTACAGTGATGCCAACACAGTGATCTGAGCTCCTTCTTTGAGTTAAATCCTAGCATCTGCATTTTTTACAAGTTGTTGCTATGGCAGAGCATGACCAGAGCATAACAGAAACCACCCATTTTCTAACCGCTTCATCCAATTCAGGGTCAGGGGGTCAGGGGGTCGCGGGGCACGGGGGAGCCAGAGCCTCAGAAAGTAATAAGCAGGAGATACCTGGGACTGGATGGTAGTCCAATGCAGGGAAGACACAGACACTCACCAATTATCCCAGAAGCCAATTAACCTACCAGTAGTTCTTTGAACTGTGGGAGGAAGCCGGAGCACCCAAAGCAAACTCATGCAAACATGGGGAGAACATACAAGCTCCATACAGATAGCACCCCAGGTCCAGAAGTGTACCCAGGGCCTCAGCACTGTGAGCTAGCAATGCTAAACGCTGGGCTACTGTGCATGCTAATTTCTAGGCATCAGGTGATCAATCAGGTAGTGTTTCTCAGATAAAAGGACACCAGTTATTTAGTATGAGATTCAAATTGACCTCAGAACAAAATATAACTTATGTTATATAACTTATATAGAACTTACTACAGCATAACTGTCTTATTTGGCTCTTGTAGAAAATATTAACAGCATGCCTATTAAACATACAGTATCTAGCAATCAGCAATCAAAATAAAAACATTTCCAAACATGGAAACTGCCCAGTTAATGAAGCATTTCAAAGACATCAATCTATTCAATAATTACAGTTTCAAGTAGATAACAGATTTATATTCAGATTACGAAAGTATCATAACAACGGCTGCTTGTGTAAGGAATCCATGAATACCACTGTACATGAGAATTTCACACCTATTTGTAATCAATACACAAAATCCTATTGAATTTCAGGTACTTGTTCATTCAGCATTGCTTGACTCCGCGGACTCCTTGTTGTTTCAATATTCTAGCAATAGGACTAATCGCCAATACAGTGCCGTTGTAATCTATTCCTTCTGCCAGCAGAGGACGGTATTCGCACAGCCAGTTCAGGATAAGATACGGTCCTCGCAGTTCACAGTACAACTGGCCACAGCCGTACTCGGAATATGCTCTCGATAACCTCGTTTAGTTTAAGAACGGCCGTATTTCATATCAACCCACAGATGCATTGCATAAACACTAGAATTCTGGTTGTACTTAAATTGACCTTATACGTTTTGGATTATGTTTAACCTTCTTCAATTTCTTCAACCATATTTTGAGATGATTACGTTTACAGAAGCAAATATTATTCAGTGCTTTTTCTTCACTCCTTTAATCAAACCCACATTTCTTTAAGGAGGGCCATTGTGAAACTCCCCAAAGTGAGCTGAATTAATCTTTTATTCTTCACACCTGCGAAGTCATTCCTTCATTGTGTAATATAAAGGCCTTTCATTATTCACGTATACTACAACATCTGAAAATAATGGGTCTTGAAATAGTTGAATGAAAGAAAATCCTGAATAACTCCTCCAAATGCGTGTTTCACTTTCATCAGGTACACACACTTTGAATGTGATGAACTATAAAAAGTTATTTTAACCATACCCAATGGAGCTCAGGAGTGCGATTGCATACACAATCATGTTTTCAGTGTTTGGACATCAGCCGTACATCAGAACAATCATTTCACTAACACAGCTCCATGTTGAGTGACTTCCCTCCAAAAACACAAAGTCACTTTCCCTTAGCAATTATTGCATGGACTTAGATTATCTGCCTTCTGCATCAAGCCCTGTATGATATACTGTACAAAGCCAAGCTTTGGGATAGTGCTTTGTTTGGATCCTTGTCTTGATCCTTTTGGATCCCAGGCTGCTCATTTGCAAATGAGTTTTGACATTAATTATAGTGACTATAGCAATGAGGTGGCACTGTGGTTCACAGAGCTGGGGTCCTGGGTTCAATTCCTGGGGTGCAGTCTGGATGGAATTGTATGTTCTCCCTTCATTTGTGTGGATTTCTTCCAGGTGCTCCAGTTTCTTCCCACAGTCCAAAGACATACAGTACTAGTAGGTAAAGGTGGAACTACAGTCCCAATTTTGCAGACACAAAAGTATTTAATTTCAGTCACAAAATAAAATCATTGACATTATAGAAAAACTTTACAAACTCAAAATTGAGCACAAAATCATGAATTTTGTGAAAGTACTGTAAGTTACGCCATGTTGTAACAAATTCGCATTCAAGTTCCACACAAATTGCGATGTGATGCAGCCCTTCCTGCTCACTAATCACTGTAATGACTAATGCAATGCGATGTAGGAGAGAAAAGGTATAGGTTATGCAGCAAACATTTCACTGCAAAAAACGTTCCATTCCAAGGTTCTTTATGCAGAGTTAACAATGTAATATTATTTATTGGCAAAAATGTAAAAAAGTTGAGAGCAATATTTCCATTGGATTAAACGAGATGTATTCACAAGCCTGCTCCTTTACAATGTCACAGGGCCACATCAGATTACAGGAAGTTTTGCTGCCTCGTTCTGAATCGCAGAACATGGTAATTCTTTAACCTTGAAATGTAATCTATTTTGTGATGTAAATTGGAGGTTTTACAAGTTATTGTGTGTTCCCCTTTAGATGGCTTCTGGGAAAACTGGCCTCAACACTGTATTGGATAAGGCACTTAGAAAACAGATTCATGCGTGGACCACAGCAATGTCCCTTTACTGAGAGCCAGCAATCAACGGATGTGTCTGATCGTGAATGGTTTTCCCTGTTGTTTGTTGTATTACTCGGTGTTGCATTTTAAGCTGTGCATGAGGCAGGACCCGGAGGCTGCTGCTTCTGCTGGGATTGAGGAAGAGCTGAGCGCCATGTAAGGCAAAGACACTGCGTTCCACTTTGACAGGTGCCTGGAGTGTAAGAGCTGCAGATAATATTGAGTCACATTAATCCCAACATATTTCAAATATTATGAAAATTAAATAAATTAAATCAAATAACTTTCATTAAAAAAATCAATCACACTTTACCTTGCTTTTTCAGTTGTTTTAAAGGAAAATTGATGCAGAGATGTGTGATGCAGAGATACTACTTTTTGATGGTTCCAAGGCCAATGTGACCTGTTCTATTGCCTGCTAATTGTACGTTCCAGGATGAACAATTATTTTTAGGAGGTCAAGGTGTATGAATGATAAGAACAGCTTGAAATTTATTTTCACGGTCGACACACATTTTCGCAAGGGAAAAAAACTGAAATAACCACAGTTACGCAAACACCAGTCCACCAAAAAAAAATCATTTTATTAAAACAAGGTAACATTTTTTTTATCATCATACGGATGAACTGTGCTAAATATATTTCTAAAAAGAAAAAGCAGGACGTGAGTCGTGAGCCAAGATCATGACTCTTTTACTCTTCTTCACATCAGTTTTCATCTGTGAGGAGGAGGAGGAGGGCGGCTCCTGATGTGCTGACACTTGGGGATGTGCCTCTGTGCCGGCCTGGGGGTAAAGCGCCGGCCGCAGTGAGGGCAGGGCACGTAGTCGGGGTTTGGATTCCCGGGGGGCTGGGGCAGGTTCACAACCTTCCCTCCTTGCGTGATCACCTGCTGCACCTCCCTGGCCTATTTGATGCTCCGAATGAAATCCTCGTGCTTCTGCCTCCAGTTGTTCTTTCTCAGCTGGGAACAGGAAATGAAACCAATGAAACAGCTTCCAGAAAAAGTCCAGACTAGCACTGCGTACACAGTCTGGTCGCAAACCATTCACAAGGCAAGAAAATATCAATACAGTAATAACTTAGCTTTCTGGGCCTACCTTTCATGTCATTGGGTAGAGAGTACAATTTAGTTATGGTTTTGTTTCCCGTGAGTGCTATTTGCTTGATATCTCATGTAGATTTTTACAACAGAATTCAGAAGTCACTAAGACCCATTTATTCTGTCTGGCAAATGTGCCTTTGCGGCAGTTTTTCAGAAGAGTACTTCATAAAACACTTATTTATTGTTTACATTGATTTATAAGCTGAGTCTGACTCTAGGAGAAAACAAGGGAAGCTTGGAAAGAGTTTAAGGATAGCCCTTACCACGATTGGCCGTCTTACCTTCTTCTTATGGATGTATGTCTCCAGTTCTGTTCCCTTGGCCCTGTGCTTGAAAGAGTCAAAAACCTTCCTCTTTGAATTCTGAAGCTTCTTGCAGATCTTGCTGTGTTTCTCCAACCTCTCTACAGCAAACTTCCTGTGACACAGTTCACAGGGCACCAGCTGAGGGTTTCCACTCTGGCTATTCTCATATGGAAATTGCTCAGCGGTAGGGCACATCAGACTTGTAGGGGAAAAATATCTGTTTTCCACTGACAGAGTTTGTTCATCCAGACATGCGGTGTTATTTCTGAAGTGGGCCTGCGCGGCCTGTGCCGCTGACACGTCACTTTCAGGGAGCCTTGCTTTCTTGAGGTACTTTCTCCTTCCACATGGGACGTCTTCTAGCCCACGGCTGCAAGGGCTCACTTGACGTCTCTCCTGATGGGAAAGCGCAGAGGGAAAGTGCGATTCTGCGCATCCGCCGTCTTCCATTGGAGAACCATAATCAAGGTTGTCTCCTTTGAAAGGAAGGGCTTTCCTTGGAGTGAAGGCTTTTTGCTTCTCCATTCTGCAGGTCAGAAGAGGCACGGCCTTAGAGCGGTGGTTGGCCCACGGTCCTCTGGGGCGAAGCTCGCTCTGCCTCGTCTGGAGTGTCTTCCTTCGGGTCAGGAGTCCTCTATTTTCCATTCCGGCCACCTCTCTGGAGTCTTCCATCTCTCTCTGAACCATCCTCAGCTCCTCCTGAGCTCTAAAGAGCTTCGCCTGCATCATGGCCTCCTTCTGGCGAATCACGTCCTTCATCATGGCCTCCTTCCGGCGCAATCTCATCCTGCAGGCTGGCCTCCCTCCGGCGATGCTCCTCCTTCAGCGCGGCCTCTGCCTCGGCCACTTTTCGTAGCTCCTCTTGCAACTGAAAGTGCTCCTTCCCATTGGCATGAGAAGGGCATTGCCCTGGAGGGGTCGCCACCATGGGGAGGACAGTCCTGTCCTTAGGTTTGCGTACTCTTGAGTCCCTCCTGCCCGGCCTCTCGCAGGGCCTCTCATGACCATCCTGAGGCGGGGTGGGGGCAAACAAGGAATCACTCTGTGCTTCCGGGCGGTCCACAGCCCGAACCTCACCAGGGCCGGAGACTTTCCTGTTACCCATAGGCTTCAGGGGGTAAGACCGATCATACCCCACAATGTTCTTCTCGGGGCCCTGTTGGGTTTGGAAGCGACAGCTGTTCCCCGTCTTCTTCTCCGCAGCGTATTTGACATATTGGAAAGATTTTCTCATCTTCTGTAGAGCCGCCTCCTGCCGTCGATTGTATATGGCGATCATTTTTTTCTCCTTTTCCTGCATCAGTTTCTCTTGGAAGGTGTCCTTCAGAAGCTGTATCTTGGGAGGCGGGCAGTACGTGGAGATCAGATCCTGTCGCCTTAAGGGCGCGGGTCGATTCGAGTCTGTGTCCTTCGGGGAGGGGGACAGAGCACCAGGCTTAGGACTGGGCTCCATTGGCAAATGAGATATGAGCTTTGTTTCCCAGGTATCTGGAAAAGGCAAAAATGGCAAATAAATGATATCCTGCACAGTCTAGTATGGTCTAATAGAAAAGAATAAAAAAAACAATTCAGGAAATACACAACTTTTTAATATTAAACCTAATGGTGTTGAATGCTGCATGCTGACTCAGTAGGAGACAGATCCTAAACATAAACATTATAATAAACATTTGTTTCCCAAATAACATTCTCAATGTTCAGAATGCTTAAAGTCATGAGCTTTTTTAAAAATGTTTAACTGAAACCTGGAAATGTACTATTTCATTTCAAAGCTTGTATTATATCTATGATATAAATGTTTTTTATATAAAATTAACCCATTATGCAACAGGGGTTTGAGCAAAAGTCACTGTGAATAAGGGAATTTATCAATATTAATTAGCCGTTTCACTACATTATAGATAGCTGAAGGATTATGATACAGTATATCGATTTCGCTACAAATTGACAAGAATATTTGATGACACTTACCAAACAAGTCTCAAACAGAGGAGAAATAGTTCACCACGACGATAGCAATGCAATGTTTGACTGCATCTCCCTATGTGATATATCTGTATTTGGGTAAATACAGATCACGTAATTCAGGGAGCACTGTTACGTCAGGTCACCAACCATTATTACGACGCTCATATGTCATAGAGCTCCTTAGGATGTTTGTATAATCTTTATCCAAATTTTCATATGGCCGCAGTTACGGCGTTTATTTTACAGTTAATGTAACAGGATGTCATTATATTTTTCTGTCTTTATGGTGGCAGACCACTTAACTAAATCTGAGTAGGCGGTTTTTACAAATGGGTCAGATAAAATATTAAATATACAGTAAAAGCTCACACCTATTCATACCCTTTGTGTACTGTATATCTTCAATTACGTATACTGTATAATACGATAACTACCATTACAAAATGTCTCCCTTTTGATTTGAAGTGGTTCTTTTAAATAAGTAAATTGCAATCACTTAGCCTACATCTGAGCTCCTAATTCATCGCGACGACGGACTGAGACTCCAGTTGGATTTGTGAGAAGTAAAGGGGTGTGCCTGTTTTAAAACCGATTCATACGTCTTAAACACATGGACATTGATAGCAGTCTGTGTTATATAATTTATCTTTTTATTTTATTTAAATTTAAGTATCACATGCACATTTTCAAAGTAACTGTACCCCTTTTAATTATGATCCCCATCGCTCACAGCTCCGAAGCTGAGACGAGGGCTACTTCAGATGGGATTTCCAACATTTCTCTCTTAGCTTGTATACCGGTGGAAAGGAGAGCGCTCTTAAAACGTGTTGATAGTAAGATTGGGATGTATTTGCAGTCTAGATATAGTTTTTTTAATGTTCGGAGCCGCCACAGATTCATTTTCTTACGACTGCTTTTCTGGATGACATTAACAATGCAAACGATGGTGTTAAGGCGAGGCTGTGCCTTAAGGCTCCTCTGCTTACAATATTCAGCGTGTAAATCGCAAACGAGCGCCTCTCTTACGATGAAAATGCGGCAAATAAGAACACGAGATTTAAACCTACGGCTTACAAATTTATGCGTAAACACTAAAACCGTATCTTTAGCAAAACTGGCGAGACAATGTGTTTTATCATTTAAAAAAGTACTGGAAAATAATTAAAGGTTATCACGATAAACAGAGGTTACTGATCTACTACTGTACGCTGTGACCAAAAATGAGAGTCCCCCGATCCTCGCAGCCTTCATGCTTTGGTCTGGGCCTGGCCGTTTTTTTTTAGGATAATGGGGTCAAGTTAAGAAATTATGCAAGTTTCTAATCAAATCCAAGGGCGCCTCGATCTCCTAAACATCTTTAGAAGGCCGACGGACCACACTGCACGGTCCGGGTCCGGGCCCTGACCCGGTTCTGGATAATGCCAGCTTAAAGTGAAAAATTCTACTGTACATATTATGTTTCTTATTATGGTATATATGTATAATGTGGCGCGACCGCTTCACGAAGCTAGAAAGAAAGTTATCCGCCATTTTTATTTTACCTGCAATTGAATTTGCCATTAAAATCACGATTAATACCGCAGCTGCTAAATTACTTACCTAAAAGCGTTCAGATACAAAAGCACTTGAGCTGTAATGTTTATATACTGTTGGCCCGATGACCTACTTCAAGAAGAATTGTTACATAGACCGCCAAGGACTGTCATCACACTTTACGTCATAAAGCGCTTTAAAACTTTTGACAAGTTCAACACCTCATATTTTGTACTGTTTATCATGGTAAAAGCAACTCAAAGCAATTCTAAAAATGATCGAAAGGTAAAACTACAAGCTTATACGAGCTGTCGTTTTAACATTTATAACATATATTTAAACAAAACATATATAATCTATTTTAATAAAATAGAAAAGTGTTCTTAGTCTTCACTTAAAAGCTGTTAGAAGCTGCCTTTCTGACAAGAGAGTTCTGTGAGTTCCACAGTCTCAGTGCATTAAAGTCAAAACCAGTTGCTTTTTATTTCCTGTTTTACGACAGAGCAAGGAGGGTGTCCACAGACCACTGTGCACCTGCAGACTGATGTGGGGGGTAAAAAGTCTAGAAGTTAGTAAATAAGATTTTAACATATGTTCTAAAACACACCGGACACCTGTACAGTGATGCCAACACAGTGATCTGAGCTCCTTCTTTGAGTTAAATCCTAGCATCTGCATTTTTTACAAGTTGTTGCTATGGCAGAGCATGACCAGAGCATAACAGAAACCACCCATTTTCTAACCGCTTCATCCAATTCAGGGTCAGGGGGTCAGGGGGTCGCGGGGCACGGGGGAGCCAGAGCCTCAGAAAGTAATAAGCAGGAGATACCTGGGACTGGATGGTAGTCCAATGCAGGGAAGACACAGACACTCACCAATTATCCCAGAAGCCAATTAACCTACCAGTAGTTCTTTGAACTGTGTTGAGGAAGCCGAAGCACCCAAAGCAAACTCATGCAAACATGGGGAGAACATACAAGCTCCATACAGATAGCACCCCAGGTCCAGAAGTGTACCCAGGGCCTCAGCACTGTGAGCTAGCAATGCTAAACGCTGGGCTACTGTGCATGCTAATTTCTAGGCATCAGGTGATCAATCAGGTAGTGTTTCTCAGATAAAAGGACACCAGTTATTTAGTATGAGATTCAAATTGACCTCAGAACAAAATATAACTTATGTTATATAACTTATATAGAACTTACTACAGCATAACTGTCTTATTTGGCTCTTGTAGAAAATATTAACAGCATGCCTATTAAACATACAGTATCTAGCAATCAGCAATCAAAATAAAAACATTTCCAAACATGGAAACTGCCCAGTTAATGAAGCATTTCAAAGACATCAATCTATTCAATAATTACAGTTTCAAGTAGATAACAGATTTATATTCAGATTACGAAAGTATCATAACAACGGCTGCTTGTGTAAGGAATCCATGAATACCACTGTACATGAGAATTTCACACCTATTTGTAATCAATACACAAAATCCTATTGAATTTCAGGTACTTGTTCATTCAGCATTGCTTGACTCCGCGGACTCCTTGTTGTTTCAATATTCTAGCAATAGGACTAATCGCCAATACAGTGCCGTTGTAATCTATTCCTTCTGCCAGCAGAGGACGGTATTCGCACAGCCAGTTCAGGATAAGATACGGTCCTCGCAGTTCACAGTACAACTGGCCACAGCCGTACTCGGAATATGCTCTCGATAACCTCGTTTAGTTTAAGAACGGCCGTATTTCATATCAACCCACAGATGCATTGCATAAACACTAGAATTCTGGTTGTACTTAAATTGACCTTATACGTTTTGGATTATGTTTAACCTTCTTCAATTTCTTCAACCATATTTTGAGATGATTACGTTTACAGAAGCAAATATTATTCAGTGCTTTTTCTTCACTCCTTTAATCAAACCCACATTTCTTTAAGGAGGGCCATTGTGAAACTCCCCAAAGTGAGCTGAATTAATCTTTTATTCTTCACACCTGCGAAGTCATTCCTTCATTGTGTAATATAAAGGCCTTTCATTATTCACGTATACTACAACATCTGAAAATAATGGGTCTTGAAATAGTTGAATGAAAGAAAATCCTGAATAACTCCTCCAAATGCGTGTTTCACTTTCATCAGGTACACACACTTTGAATGTGATGAACTATAAAAAGTTATTTTAACCATACCCAATGGAGCTCAGGAGTGCGATTGCATACACAATCATGTTTTCAGTGTTTGGACATCAGCCGTACATCAGAACAATCATTTCACTAACACAGCTCCATGTTGAGTGACTTCCCTCCAAAAACACAAAGTCACTTTCCCTTAGCAATTATTGCATGGACTTAGATTATCTGCCTTCTGCATCAAGCCCTGTATGATATACTGTACAAAGCCAAGCTTTGGGATAGTGCTTTGTTTGGATCCTTGTCTTGATCCTTTTGGATCCCAGGCTGCTCATTTGCAAATGAGTTTTGACATTAATTATAGTGACTATAGCAATGAGGTGGCACTGTGGTTCACAGAGCTGGGGTCCTGGGTTCAATTCCTGGGGTGCAGTCTGGATGGAATTGTATGTTCTCCCTTCATTTGTGTGGATTTCTTCCAGGTGCTCCAGTTTCTTCCCACAGTCCAAAGACATACAGTACTAGTAGGTAAAGGTGGAACTACAGTCCCAATTTTGCAGACACAAAAGTATTTAATTTCAGTCACAAAATAAAATCATTGACATTATAGAAAAACTTTACAAACTCAAAATTGAGCACAAAATCATGAATTTTGTGAAAGTACTGTAAGTTACGCCATGTTGTAACAAATTCGCATTCAAGTTCCACACAAATTGCGATGTGATGCAGCCCTTCCTGCTCACTAATCACTGTAATGACTAATGCAATGCGATGTAGGAGAGAAAAGGTATAGGTTATGCAGCAAACATTTCACTGCAAAAAACGTTCCATTCCAAGGTTCTTTATGCAGAGTTAACAATGTAATATTATTTATTGGCAAAAATGTAAAAAAGTTGAGAGCAATATTTCCATTGGATTAAACGAGATGTATTCACAAGCCTGCTCCTTTACAATGTCACAGGGCCACATCAGATTACAGGAAGTTTTGCTGCCTCGTTCTGAATCGCAGAACATGGTAATTCTTTAACCTTGAAATGTAGTCTATTTTGTGATGTAAATTGGAGGTTTTACAAGTTATTGTGTGTTCCCCTTTAGATGGCTTCTGGGAAAACTGGCCTCAACACTGTATTGGATAAGGCACTTAGAAAACAGATTCATGCGTGGACCACAGCAATGTCCCTTTACTGAGAGCCAGCAATCAACGGATGTGTCTGATCGTGAATGGTTTTCCCTGTTGTTTGTTGTATTACTCGGTGTTGCATTTTAAGCTGTGCATGAGGCAGGACCCGGAGGCTGCTGCTTCTGCTGGGATTGAGGAAGAGCTGAGCGCCATGTAAGGCAAAGACACTGCGTTCCACTTTGACAGGTGCCTGGAGTGTAAGAGCTGCAGATAATATTGAGTCACATTAATCCCAACATATTTCAAATATTATGAAAATTAAATAAATTAAATCAAATAACTTTCATTAAAAAAATCAATCACACTTTACCTTGCTTTTTCAGTTGTTTTAAAGGAAAATTGATGCAGAGATGTGTGATGCAGAGATACTACTTTTTGATGGTTCCAAGGCCAATGTGACCTGTTCTATTGCCTGCTAATTGTACGTTCCAGGATGAACAATTATTTTTAGGAGGTCAAGGTGTATGAATGATAAGAACAGCTTGAAATTTATTTTCACGGTCGACACACATTTTCGCAAGGGAAAAAAACTGAAATAACCACAGTTACGCAAACACCAGTCCACCAAAAAAAAATCATTTTATTAAAACAAGGTAACATTTTTTTTATCATCATACGGATGAACTGTGCTAAATATATTTCTAAAAAGAAAAAGCAGGACGTGAGTCGTGAGCCAAGATCATGACTCTTTTACTCTTCTTCACATCAGTTTTCATCTGTGAGGAGGAGGAGGAGGGCGGCTCCTGATGTGCTGACACTTGGGGATGTGCCTCTGTGCCGGCCTGGGGGTAAAGCGCCGGCCGCAGTGAGGGCAGGGCACGTAGTCGGGGTTTGGATTCCCGGGGGGCTGGGGCAGGTTCACAACCTTCCCTCCTTGCGTGATCACCTGCTGCACCTCCCTGGCCTATTTGATGCTCCGAATGAAATCCTCGTGCTTCTGCCTCCAGTTGTTCTTTCTCAGCTGGGAACAGGAAATGAAACCAATGAAACAGCTTCCAGAAAAAGTCCAGACTAGCACTGCGTACACAGTCTGGTCGCAAACCATTCACAAGGCAAGAAAATATCAATACAGTAATAACTTAGCTTTCTGGGCCTACCTTTCATGTCATTGGGTAGAGAGTACAATTTAGTTATGGTTTTGTTTCCCGTGAGTGCTATTTGCTTGATATCTCATGTAGATTTTTACAACAGAATTCAGAAGTCACTAAGACCCATTTATTCTGTCTGGCAAATGTGCCTTTGCGGCAGTTTTTCAGAAGAGTACTTCATAAAACACTTATTTATTGTTTACATTGATTTATAAGCTGAGTCTGACTCTAGGAGAAAACAAGGGAAGCTTGGAAAGAGTTTAAGGATAGCCCTTACCACGATTGGCCGTCTTACCTTCTTCTTATGGATGTATGTCTCCAGTTCTGTTCCCTTGGCCCTGTGCTTGAAAGAGTCAAAAACCTTCCTCTTTGAATTCTGAAGCTTCTTGCAGATCTTGCTGTGTTTCTCCAACCTCTCTACAGCAAACTTCCTGTGACACAGTTCACAGGGCACCAGCTGAGGGTTTCCACTCTGGCTATTCTCATATGGAAATTGCTCAGCGGTAGGGCACATCAGACTTGTAGGGGAAAAATATCTGTTTTCCACTGACAGAGTTTGTTCATCCAGACATGCGGTGTTATTTCTGAAGTGGGCCTGCGCGGCCTGTGCCGCTGACACGTCACTTTCAGGGAGCCTTGCTTTCTTGAGGTACTTTCTCCTTCCACATGGGACGTCTTCTAGCCCACGGCTGCAAGGGCTCACTTGACGTCTCTCCTGATGGGAAAGCGCAGAGGGAAAGTGCGATTCTGCGCATCCGCCGTCTTCCATTGGAGAACCATAATCAAGGTTGTCTCCTTTGAAAGGAAGGGCTTTCCTTGGAGTGAAGGCTTTTTGCTTCTCCATTCTGCAGGTCAGAAGAGGCACGGCCTTAGAGCGGTGGTTGGCCCACGGTCCTCTGGGGCGAAGCTCGCTCTGCCTCGTCTGGAGTGTCTTCCTTCGGGTCAGGAGTCCTCTATTTTCCATTCCGGCCACCTCTCTGGAGTCTTCCATCTCTCTCTGAACCATCCTCAGCTCCTCCTGAGCTCTAAAGAGCTTCGCCTGCATCATGGCCTCCTTCTGGCGAATCACGTCCTTCATCATGGCCTCCTTCCGGCGCAATCTCATCCTGCAGGCTGGCCTCCCTCCGGCGATGCTCCTCCTTCAGCGCGGCCTCTGCCTCGGCCACTTTTCGTAGCTCCTCTTGCAACTGAAAGTGCTCCTTCCCATTGGCATGAGAAGGGCATTGCCCTGGAGGGGTCGCCACCATGGGGAGGACAGTCCTGTCCTTAGGTTTGCGTACTCTTGAGTCCCTCCTGCCCGGCCTCTCGCAGGGCCTCTCATGACCATCCTGAGGCGGGGTGGGGGCAAACAAGGAATCACTCTGTGCTTCCGGGCGGTCCACAGCCCGAACCTCACCAGGGCCGGAGACTTTCCTGTTACCCATAGGCTTCAGGGGGTAAGACCGATCATACCCCACAATGTTCTTCTCGGGGCCCTGTTGGGTTTGGAAGCGACAGCTGTTCCCCGTCTTCTTCTCCGCAGCGTATTTGACATATTGGAAAGATTTTCTCATCTTCTGTAGAGCCGCCTCCTGCCGTCGATTGTATATGGCGATCATTTTTTTCTCCTTTTCCTGCATCAGTTTCTCTTGGAAGGTGTCCTTCAGAAGCTGTATCTTGGGAGGCGGGCAGTACGTGGAGATCAGATCCTGTCACCTTAAGGGCGCGGGTCGATTCGAGTCTGTGTCCTTCGGGGAGGGGGACAGAGCACCAGGCTTAGGACTGGGCTCCATTGGCAAATGAGATATGAGCTTTGTTTCCCAGGTATCTGGAAAAGGCAAAAATGGCAAATAAATGATATCCTGCACAGTCTAGTATGGTCTAATAGAAAAGAATAAAAAAAACAATTCAGGAAATACACAACTTTTTAATATTAAACCTAATGGTGTTGAATGCTGCATGCTGACTCAGTAGGAGACAGATCCTAAACATAAACATTATAATAAACATTTGTTTCCCAAATAACATTCTCAATGTTCAGAATGCTTAAAGTCATGAGCTTTTTTAAAAATGTTTAACTGAAACCTGGAAATGTACTATTTCATTTCAAAGCTTGTATTATATCTATGATATAAATGTTTTTTATATAAAATTAACCCATTATGCAACAGGGGTTTGAGCAAAAGTCACTGTGAATAAGGGAATTTATCAATATTAATTAGCCGTTTCACTACATTATAGATAGCTGAAGGATTATGATACAGTATATCGATTTCGCTACAAATTGACAAGAATATTTGATGACACTTACCAAACAAGTCTCAAACAGAGGAGAAATAGTTCACCACGACGATAGCAATGCAATGTTTGACTGCATCTCCCTATGTGATATATCTGTATTTGGGTAAATACAGATCACGTAATTCAGGGAGCACTGTTACGTCAGGTCACCAACCATTATTACGACGCTCATATGTCATAGAGCTCCTTAGGATGTTTGTATAATCTTTATCCAAATTTTCATATGGCCGCAGTTACGGCGTTTATTTTACAGTTAATGTAACAGGATGTCATTATATTTTTCTGTCTTTATGGTGGCAGACCACTTAACTAAATCTGAGTAGGCGGTTTTTACAAATGGGTCAGATAAAATATTAAATATACAGTAAAAGCTCACACCTATTCATACCCTTTGTGTACTGTATATCTTCAATTACGTATACTGTATAATACGATAACTACCATTACAAAATGTCTCCCTTTTGATTTGAAGTGGTTCTTTTAAATAAGTAAATTGCAATCACTTAGCCTACATCTGAGCTCCTAATTCATCGCGACGACGGACTGAGACTCCAGTTGGATTTGTGAGAAGTAAAGGGGTGTGCCTGTTTTAAAACCGATTCATACGTCTTAAACACATGGACATTGATAGCAGTCTGTGTTATATAATTTATCTTTTTATTTTATTTAAATTTAAGTATCACATGCACATTTTCAAAGTAACTGTACCCCTTTTAATTATGATCCCCATCGCTCACAGCTCCGAAGCTGAGACGAGGGCTACTTCAGATGGGATTTCCAACATTTCTCTCTTAGCTTGTATACCGGTGGAAAGGAGAGCGCTCTTAAAACGTGTTGATAGTAAGATTGGGATGTATTTGCAGTCTAGATATAGTTTTTTTAATGTTCGGAGCCGCCACAGATTCATTTTCTTACGACTGCTTTTCTGGATGACATTAACAATGCAAACGATGGTGTTAAGGCGAGGCTGTGCCTTAAGGCTCCTCTGCTTACAATATTCAGCGTGTAAATCGCAAACGAGCGCCTCTCTTACGATGAAAATGCGGCAAATAAGAACACGAGATTTAAACCTACGGCTTACAAATTTATGCGTAAACACTAAAACCGTATCTTTAGCAAAACTGGCGAGACAATGTGTTTTATCATTTAAAAAAGTACTGGAAAATAATTAAAGGTTATCACGATAAACAGAGGTTACTGATCTACTACTGTACGCTGTGACCAAAAATGAGAGTCCCCCGATCCTCGCAGCCTTCATGCTTTGGTCTGGGCCTGGCCGTTTTTTTTTAGGATAATGGGGTCAAGTTAAGAAATTATGCAAGTTTCTAATCAAATCCAAGGGCGCCTCGATCTCCTAAACATCTTTAGAAGGCCGACGGACCACACTGCACGGTCCGGGTCCGGGCCCTGACCCGGTTCTGGATAATGCCAGCTTAAAGTGAAAAATTCTACTGTACATATTATGTTTCTTATTATGGTATATATGTATAATGTGGCGCGACCGCTTCACGAAGCTAGAAAGAAAGTTATCCGCCATTTTTATTTTACCTGCAATTGAATTTGCCATTAAAATCACGATTAATACCGCAGCTGCTAAATTACTTACCTAAAAGCGTTCAGATACAAAAGCACTTGAGCTGTAATGTTTATATACTGTTGGCCCGATGACCTACTTCAAGAAGAATTGTTACATAGACCGCCAAGGACTGTCATCACACTTTACGTCATAAAGCGCTTTAAAACTTTTGACAAGTTCAACACCTCATATTTTGTACTGTTTATCATGGTAAAAGCAACTCAAAGCAATTCTAAAAATGATCGAAAGGTAAAACTACAAGCTTATACGAGCTGTCGTTTTAACATTTATAACATATATTTAAACAAAACATATATAATCTATTTTAATAAAATAGAAAAGTGTTCTTAGTCTTCACTTAAAAGCTGTTAGAAGCTGCCTTTCTGACAAGAGAGTTCTGTGAGTTCCACAGTCTCAGTGCATTAAAGTCAAAACCAGTTGCTTTTTATTTCCTGTTTTACGACAGAGCAAGGAGGGTGTCCACAGACCACTGTGCACCTGCAGACTGATGTGGGGGGTAAAAAGTCTAGAAGTTAGTAAATAAGATTTTAACATATGTTCTAAAACACACCGGACACCTGTACAGTGATGCCAACACAGTGATCTGAGCTCCTTCTTTGAGTTAAATCCTAGCATCTGCATTTTTTACAAGTTGTTGCTATGGCAGAGCATGACCAGAGCATAACAGAAACCACCCATTTTCTAACCGCTTCATCCAATTCAGGGTCAGGGGGTCAGGGGGTCGCGGGGCACGGGGGAGCCAGAGCCTCAGAAAGTAATAAGCAGGAGATACCTGGGACTGGATGGTAGTCCAATGCAGGGAAGACACAGACACTCACCAATTATCCCAGAAGCCAATTAACCTACCAGTAGTTCTTTGAACTGTGTTGAGGAAGCCGAAGCACCCAAAGCAAACTCATGCAAACATGGGGAGAACATACAAGCTCCATACAGATAGCACCCCAGGTCCAGAAGTGTACCCAGGGCCTCAGCACTGTGAGCTAGCAATGCTAAACGCTGGGCTACTGTGCATGCTAATTTCTAGGCATCAGGTGATCAATCAGGTAGTGTTTCTCAGATAAAAGGACACCAGTTATTTAGTATGAGATTCAAATTGACCTCAGAACAAAATATAACTTATGTTATATAACTTATATAGAACTTACTACAGCATAACTGTCTTATTTGGCTCTTGTAGAAAATATTAACAGCATGCCTATTAAACATACAGTATCTAGCAATCAGCAATCAAAATAAAAACATTTCCAAACATGGAAACTGCCCAGTTAATGAAGCATTTCAAAGACATCAATCTATTCAATAATTACAGTTTCAAGTAGATAACAGATTTATATTCAGATTACGAAAGTATCATAACAACGGCTGCTTGTGTAAGGAATCCATGAATACCACTGTACATGAGAATTTCACACCTATTTGTAATCAATACACAAAATCCTATTGAATTTCAGGTACTTGTTCATTCAGCATTGCTTGACTCCGCGGACTCCTTGTTGTTTCAATATTCTAGCAATAGGACTAATCGCCAATACAGTGCCGTTGTAATCTATTCCTTCTGCCAGCAGAGGACGGTATTCGCACAGCCAGTTCAGGATAAGATACGGTCCTCGCAGTTCACAGTACAACTGGCCACAGCCGTACTCGGAATATGCTCTCGATAACCTCGTTTAGTTTAAGAACGGCCGTATTTCATATCAACCCACAGATGCATTGCATAAACACTAGAATTCTGGTTGTACTTAAATTGACCTTATACGTTTTGGATTATGTTTAACCTTCTTCAATTTCTTCAACCATATTTTGAGATGATTACGTTTACAGAAGCAAATATTATTCAGTGCTTTTTCTTCACTCCTTTAATCAAACCCACATTTCTTTAAGGAGGGCCATTGTGAAACTCCCCAAAGTGAGCTGAATTAATCTTTTATTCTTCACACCTGCGAAGTCATTCCTTCATTGTGTAATATAAAGGCCTTTCATTATTCACGTATACTACAACATCTGAAAATAATGGGTCTTGAAATAGTTGAATGAAAGAAAATCCTGAATACCTCCTCCAAATGCGTGTTACACTTTCATCAGGTACACACACTTTGAATGTGATGAACTTTAAAAAGTTATTTTAACCATACCCAATGGAGCTCGGGAGTGCGATTGCATACACAATCATGTTTTCAGTGTTTGGACATCAGCCGTACATCAGAACAATCATTTCACTAACACAGCTCCATGTTGAGTGACTTCCCTCCAAAAACACAAAGTCACTTTCCCTTAGCAATTATTGCATGGACTTAGATTATCTGCCTTCTGCATCAAGCCCTGTATGATATACTGTACAAAGCCAAGCTTTGGGATAGTGCTTTGTTTGGATCCTTGTCTTGATCCTTTTGGATCCCAGGCTGCTCATTTGCAAATGAGTTTTGACATTAATTATAGTGACTATAGCAATGAGGTGGCACTGTGGTTCACAGAGCTGGGGTCCTGGGTTCAATTCCTGGGGTGCAGTCTGGATGGAATTGTATGTTCTCCCTTCATTTGTGTGGATTTCTTCCAGGTGCTCCAGTTTCTTCCCACAGTCCAAAGACATACAGTACTAGTAGGTTAAGGTGGAACTACAGTCCCAATTTTGCAGACACAAAAGTATTTAATTTCAGTCACAAAATAAAATCATTGACATTATAGAAAAACTTTACAAACTCAAAATTGAGCACAAAATCATGAATTTTGTGAAAGTACTGTAAGTTACGCCATGTTGTAACAAATTCGCATTCAAGTTCCACACAAATTGCGATGTGATGCAGCCCTTCCTGCTCACTAATCACTGTAATGACTAATGCAATGTGATGTAGGAGAGAAAAGGTATAGGTTACGCAGCAAACATTTCACTGCAAAAAACGTTCCATTCCAAGGTTCTTTATGCAGAGTTAACAATGTAATATTATTTATTGGCAAAAACGTTAAAAAGTTGAGAGCAATATTTCCATTGGATTAAACAAGATGTATTCACAAGCCTGCTCCTTTACAATGTCACAGGGCCACATCAGATTACAGGAAGTTTTGCTGCCTCGTTCTGAATCGCTGAACATGGTAATTCTTTAACCTTGAAATGTAGTCTATTTTGTGATGTAAATTGGAGGTTTTACAAGTTATTGTGTGTTCCCCTTTAGATGGCTTCTGGGAAAACTGGCCTCAACACTGTATTGGATAAGGCACTTAGAAAACAGATTCATGCGTGGACCACAGCAATGTCCCTTTACTGAGAGCCAGCAATCAACGGATGTGTCTGATCGTGAATGGTTTTCCCTGTTGTTTGTTGTATTACTCGGTGTTGCATGTTAAGCTGTGCATGAGGCAGGACCCGGAGGCTGCTGCTTCTGCTGGGATTGAGGAAGAGCTGAGCACCATGTAAGGCAAAGACACTGCGTTCCACTTTATCAGGTGCCTGGAGTGTAAGAGCTGCAGATAATATTGAGTCACATTAATCCCAACATATTTCAAATATTATGAAAATTAAATAAATTAAATCAAATAACTTTCATTAAAAAAATCAATCACACTTTACCTTGCTTTTTCAGTTGTTTTAAAGGAAAATTGATGCAGAGAATGTGTGAATACTACTTTTTGATGGTTCCAAGGCCAATGTGACCTGTTCTATTGCCTGCTAATTGTACGTTCCAGGTTGAACAATTATTTTTAGGAGGTCAAGGTGTATGAATGATAAGAACAGCTTGAAATTTATTTTCACGGTCGACACACATTTTCGCAAGGGAAAAAAACTGAAATAACCACAGTTACGCAAACACCAGTCCACCAAAAAAAAATCATTTTATTAAAACAAGGTAACATTTTTTTTATCATCATACGGATGAACTGTGCTAAATATATTTCTAAAAAGAAAAAGCAGGACGTGAGTCGTGAGCCAAGATCATGACTCTTTTACTCTTCTTCACATCAGTTTTCATCTGTGAGGAGGAGGAGGGGGGCGGCTCCTGATGTGCTGACACTTGGGGATGTGCCTCTGTGCCGGCCTGGGGGCAAAGCGCCGGCCGCAGTGAGGGCAGGGCACGTAGTCGGGGTTTGGATTCGCGGGGGGCTGGGGCAGGTTCACAACCTTCCCTCCTTGCGTGATCACCTGCTGCACCTCCCTGGCCTATTTGATGCTCCGAATGAAATCCTCGTGCTTCTGCCTCCAGTTGTTCTTTCTCAGCTGGGAACAGGAAATGAAACCAATGAAACAGCTTCCAGAAAAAGTCCTGACTAGCAGTGCGTACACAGTCTGGTCGCAAACCATTCACAAGGCAAGAAAATATCAATACAGTAATAACGTAGCTTTCTGGGCCTACCTTTCATGTCATTGGGTAGAGAGTACAATTTAGTTATGGTTTTGTTTCCCGTGAGTGCTATTTGCTTGATATCTCATGTAGATTTTTACAACAGAATTCAGAAGTCACTAAGACCCATTTATTCTGTCTGGCAAATGTGCCTTTGCGGCAGTTTTTCAGAAGAGTACTTCATAAAACACTTATTTATTGTTTACATTGATTTATAAGCTGAGTCTGACTCTAGGAGAAAACAAGGGAAGCTTGGAAAGAGTTTAAGGATAGCCCTTACCACGATTGGCGGTCTAACCTTCTTCTTATGGATGTATGTCTCCAGTTCTGTTCCCTTGGCCCTGTGCTTGAAAGAGTCAAAAACCTTCCTCTTTGAATTCTGAAGCTTCTTGCAGATCTTGCTGTGTTTCTCCAACCTCTCTACAGCAAACTTCCTGTGACACAGTTCACAGGGCACCAGCTGAGGGTTTCCACTCTGGCTATTCTCATATGGAAATTGCTCAGCGGTAGGGCACATCAGACTTGTAGGGGACAAATATCTGTTTTCCACTGACAGAGTTTGTTCATCCAGACATGCGGTGTTATTTCTGAAGTGGGCCTGCGTGGCCTGTGCCGCTGACACGTCACTTTCAGGGAGCCTTGCTTTCTTGAGGTACTTTCTTGTTCCACAGGGGATGTCTTCTAGCCCACGGCTGCAAGGGCTCACTTGACGTCTCTCCTGATGGGAAAGCGCAGAGGGAAAGTGCGATTCTGTGCATCCGCCGTCTTCCATTGGAGAACCATAATCAAGGTTGTCTCCTTTGAAAGGAAGGGCTTTCCTTGGAGTGAAGGCTTTTTGCTTCTCCATTCTGCAGGTCAGAAGAGGCACGGCCTTAGAGCGGTGGTTGGCCCACGGTCCTCTGGGGCGAAGCTCGCTCTGCCTCGTCTGGAGTGTCTTCCTTCGGGTCAGGAGTCCTCTATTTTCCCTTCCGGCCACCTCTCTGGAGTCTTCCATCTCTCTCTGAACCATCCTCAGCTCCTCCTGAGCTCTAAAGAGCTTCGCCTGCATTATGGCCTCCTTCTGGTAAATCTCGTCCTTCATCATGGCCTCCTTCCGGCGCATCACATCCTGCAGACTGGCCTCCCTCCGGCGATGCTCCTCCTTCAGCGCGGCCTCTGCCTCGGCCACTTTTCGTAGCTCCTCTTGCAACTGAAAGTGCTCCTTCCCATTGGCATGAGAAGGGCATTGCCCTGGAGGGGTCGCCACCATGGGGAGGACAGTCCTGTCCTTAGGTTTGCGTACTCTTGAGTCCCTCCTGCCCGGCCTCTCGCAGGGCCTCTCATGACCATCCTGAGGCGGGGTGGGGGCAAACAAGGAATCACTCTGTGCTTCCGGGCGGTCCACAGCCTGAACCTCACCAGGGCCGGAGACTTTCCTGTTACCCATAGGCTTCAGGGGGTAAGACCGATCATACCCCACAATGTTCTTCTCGGGGCCCTGTTGGGCTTGGAAGCGATAGCTGTTCCCCGTCTTCTTCTCCGCAGCGTATTTGACATATTGGAAACATTTTCTCATCTTCTGTAGAGCTGCCTCCTGCCGCCGATTGTACATGGCGATCATTTTTTTCTCCTTTTCCTGCATCAGTTTCTCTTGGAAGGTGTCCTTCAGAAGCTGTATCTTGGGAGGCGGGCAGTACGTGGAGATCAGATCCTGTCGCCTTAAGGGCGCGGGTTGATTCGAGTCTGTGTCCTTCGGGGAGGGGGACAGAGCACCAGGCTTAGGACTGGGCTCCATTGGCAAATGAGATATGAGCTTTGTTTCCCAGGTATCTGGAAAAGGCAAAAATGGCAAATAAATGATATCCTGCACAGTCTAGTATGGTCTAATAGAAAATAATAAAAAAAACAATTCAGGAAATACACAACGTTTTAATATTAAACCTAATGGTGTTGAATGCTGCATGCTGACTCAGTAGGAGACAGAACCTAAAAATAAACATTATAATAAACATTTGTTTCCCAAATAACATTCTCAATGTTCAGAATGCTTAAAGTCATGAGCTTTTTTAAAAATGTTTAACTGAAACCTGGAAATGTACTATTTCATTTCAAAGCTTGTATTATATCTATGATATAAATGTTTTTTATATAAAATTAACCCATTATGCAACAGGGGTTTGAGCAAAAGTCACTGTGAATAAGGGAATTTATCAATATTAATTAGCCGTTTCACTACATTATAGATAGCTGAAGGATTATGATACAGTATATCGATTTCGCTACAAATTGACAAGCATATTTGATGACACTTACCAAACAAGTTTTAAACAGCGGAGAAATAGTTCACCACGACGATAGCAATGCAATGTTTGACTGCATCTCCCTATGTGATATATCTGAATTTGGGTATATACAGATCACGTAATTCAGGGAGCAATGTTACGTCAGGTCACCAACCATTATTTCGACGCTCATATGTCATAGAGCTCCTTAGGATGTTTGTATAATCTTTATCCAAATTTTCATATGGCCGCAGTTACGGCGTTTATTTTACAGTTAATGTACAGTAACAGGGTGTCATTATATTTTTCTGTCTTTATGGTGGCAGACCACTTAACTAAATCTGAGTAGGCGGTTTCTACAAATGGGTCAGATAAAATATTAAATATACAGTAAAAGCTCACACCTATTCATACCCTTTATGTACTGTATATCTACAATTACGTATACTGTATAATACGATAACTACCATTACAAAATGTCTCCCTTTTGATTTGAAGTGGTTCTTTTAAATAAGTAAATTGCAATCACTTAGCCTACATCTGAGCTCCTATTTCATCGCGATGACGGACTGAGACTCCAGTCGGATTTGTGAGAAGGGGTGTGCCTGTTTTAAAACCGATTCATACGTCTTAAACACATGGACGTAGATAGCACAGTATGTGTTATATAATTTATCTTTTTATTTTATTTAAATTTAAGTATCACATACACATTTTCAAAGTAACTGTACCCCTTTTAATTATGATCCCCATCGCTCACAGCTCCGAAGGTGAGACGAGGGCTACTTCAGATGGGATTTCCAATATTTCTCTCTTAGCTTGTATACCGGTGGAAAGGAGAGCGCTCTTAAAACGTGTTGATAGTAAGATTGGGATGTATTTGCAGTCTATAGTTTTTTTAATGTTCGGAGCCGCCACAGATTCATTTTCTTACGACTGCTTTTCTGGATGACAATGACAATGCAAACAATGGTGTTAAGGCGAGGCTGTGCCTTAAGGCTCCTCTGCTTACAATGTTCAGCGCGTAAATCGCAAACTAGCGCCTTCCCTTACGATGAAAATGCAGAAAATAAGACCACGAGATTTAAACCTACGGCTTACAAATTTACGCGTAAACACTAAAACCGTATCTTTAGCAAAACTGGCGAAACAATGTGTTTTATCATTGAAAAAGTACTGGAAAATAATTAAAGGTTATCACGATAAACAGAGGTTACTGATCTACTACTGTACGCTGTGACCAAAAATGAGAGTCCCCCGATCCTCTCAGCCTTCATGCATTGGTCTGGGCCTGGCCGTTTTTTTTAAGATAATGGGGTCAAGTTAAGAAATTATGCAAGTTTCTAATCAAATCCAAGGGCGCCTCGATCTCCTAAACATCTTTAGAAGGCCGACGGACCACACTGCACGGTCCGGGTCCGGGCCCTGACCCGGTTCTGGATAATGCCAGCTTAAAGTGAAAAATTCTACTGTACATATTATGTTTCTTATTATGGTATATATGTATAATATGGCACGACCGCTTCACGAAGCTAGAAAGAAAGTTATCCGCCATTTTTATTTTACCTGCAATTGAATTTGCCATTAAAATCATTATTAATACCGCAGCTGATAAATTACTTACCTAAAAGCGTTCAGATACAAAAGCACTTGAGCTGTAATGTTTGTATACTGTTGGCCCGATGACCTACTTCGTGTGTGGTCTGACGCAGTGGTGGCAGCTGTGTGATGCAGTGGTGGCTGGGCATGGTGAGGTGCGCTGGTAGATGTGTGACGCAGCTGTGGTCTGGTACGGTGAGGTGTGCTGGCAGCTGTGTGACGCAATGGTGGCTTGGCACGGTGAGGTGCACTGGCGGCTGTGTGGTGTGACTCAGTGCTGGCCTGGCACAGTGAGGTGCGCTGGCAGCTGTGTGGTGTGACGCATTGGTGGCCAGGTACTTTGAGGTGCGCTGGCAGCTGTGTGGTGTGACGCAGTGGTGGCCTGGTATGGTGAGGTGCGCTGGCAGCTGTGTGACGCAGTGGTGGCCTGGCACGGTGAAGTACGCTTGCAGCTGTGTTGTGTGACGCAGTGGTTATCTGGCATGGTGAGGTGCGATGGCAGCTGTGTGACGCAGTGGTGGTCTAGCACTGTGAGGTGCGCTGGGATCTGTGTGGTGTGACGCAGTGGTGGCCGGGCACGGTGAGGTGCGCTGGCATCTGTGTGACGCAGTGGTGGCCTTGCATGGTCAGGTGCGCTGGCAGCTGTATGATGAAGAGGTGGCCGGGTACGGTGAGGTGCACTTGCAGCTGTGTGGTGTGATGCAGTTGTGGCCGGGCAGGGTGAGTTTCGCTGGTAGCTGGGTGACGCATTGGTGGCCTGGAACGGTGAGGTGCGCTGGCAGTTGTGTGATGCAGTGGTGGCCGGGCATAGTGAGGTGCACTCGCAGCTGTGTGGTGTGACGCAGTGGTGTTCATCAGGCACAAGTTCATCAGTGAAAAGACCACTGGCATTTCTCTTCCCCCTACATTCTCAGAGCAGAATCGAATTTAATATTAGCATAATTTATTACAGTGCTAAGTTTAATATTATTTATTACTAATAGTTTATGCTAACACCTAACTTTTTTAACGCGAGAAGTACTAATGTAAGTACCTACTGTACTGTACTTAAGTACTACCATAAGAAGTACTGCTGCATGCAACAAAAAAAAGGAGTGGTGAAACAGCCCTACTCATACAGTATCAGTATCAAAAGACATTGTATCAGTATCAGTTCTTGCTTTGTGCTGGGTTTAGCAGTTTTCCAAACATAGTCTTTCAGCGAATGCCATACCATCTCTATTGGATTTAAATCTGGAGATTCGGCTGGAGTTTTCACCCAGTTCACTCGTTCTTCTGTAAGCCTCGCCCTTGGTGCTTTGTGTTTCGGATCGTTGTCTTGAAAGAGACGGTGCCTTGATCCAATGTGCTCCCTGATATATGGGGCGGCATGCTGTGTGACCACGACTTCCTCGAAGAATTCCCGATCCATAATTCCTTCGAAATAAAATTGTTTTTCAAGCAATGTAATGCAAGGTGCTTTCTAACGTTGGGCAATGTGTTTTTTCTCGAAATTTTATTTCGAGAGACTAGATAAGTAATTCAAGTGTTTATGATATGTCGCTGTTGTGAATGTCTGTGGAGTGTATCTTATTAGCCTGTCCTGACTGGTGGAGCTCATCCAGCTGTGTCTGGATATCTTGGTCAAATATTCGGGTAGTATGTTTTGTCTGTTTAGGGTTCTGTAGCATTCCACACGGCTGGGCAGCTTGTTCCCCTCTCCCTCCCCTCTCTGTGTACAGTAGAGCCTCCTGTCCTGGCTGGTAGAGCTCATCCGGCTGTGTCTGGCTAATATTAAAGCCAGTACTTTAATATTGTTTTATGTATGTTTATCAATAGTGGGTACTGCCCTAATTCGGTCCTGCACCCGTTGTTAGGTGTTTTTTAGGTGTTGTTAGGGCTTCTACCAAATATGAACACATGGCTTTAAAATGTATACAATTCTAATATTTCCTTTTTTCCCATTGAAAGTATAACATATGTGGTGTGAGAAAGAGGTCCTCATTTAAGTGCATAAAACTCAGGCACTGGCGCAACAAACTGAACAATGTTCAAGGGGGTATACGCTTTCTGTAGACACTTTATTTCCTCTTTTTCCATACTTTAAGAAATGATTTGGGAAACCTGTGGGACACTGGAGGTCATTATACATGAGCCTCTTTATGCACCTTTTAAGCCATTGAAACCTAGTTGCCTTGTTAAAAGGTCTAATATTACAGTAGGTGTGGTTTCTGTCTCCTAATTTCTGAGAATGATCAAATTGGGGAATAAGTTGTAGGGAATACCACTCTTGCACTTCTAAGAAAAGACTATCTCAAATGAAACTCGCTATAGAAAGACATCTTGTTGAAAAATTCTTTATTTTTTGTAATTGCTAAAGAAAAAACATTCATCAAGTCCTTCACAAATGTTTTGTTTGTGACTTTCTCTGTCGTTCCCTTTCACACTCAACTGAACTATGTGTTATGTCTTGTAAACGTAATCAAACATTTCACTTAGGTGTGTGGGTTAACACAATCCCATATTGTATGAAACATTCAGTTTTTCATTCATGTTTTTTCTAACAATTGCATCCATGCTAGGACTACAGTAAACAACACTTTTTACTAAAGTAAATGAAATTGTTCATTAAACAAGACACATTGTTTTAAATGTATGCAATACGACGACACTAAAAACAACACTGAAACTTTTCATTGAAATACTGGACGAGATTGTGCATATTCAATGGATTTCTCCTGGTGCTTTTTTTCATCAGTCTTTTCATATTCTTGTTCTCTACTCAGGTGTCTCCTGTTCCTTTGGTGATGTCTGCTGTACACACATGGCATCATACACTTGAGCAAAGTGTGATACCACCGTTTGTTCTTCTCCTAAAATAAAGATGAACATTGACAAAAGTCAGAAGCAC
Source organism: Lepisosteus oculatus (assembly GCF_040954835.1). Lineage (NCBI taxonomy): Eukaryota > Metazoa > Chordata > Actinopteri > Semionotiformes > Lepisosteidae > Lepisosteus > Lepisosteus oculatus. The sequence goes on along the minus strand of NW_027168042.1, from coordinate 1,559,321 downwards.
TCTTTTCTTTGACAGACGAACAAAACAATGCAAGAATAACCATACTCTCTGTTCCTTACTCATTTCTACCTACCTGTTTGACCACTTTGTCTGCTTCAGTCAGGACAGGGTGCTGGGGCTGACTCTGAGCAATCTGAGAAGAGCTCTCTGTGATCTTCTCCCCTACAGTGGCTACATTGTACTCTGTTTGAAATCCAGGTATCGCCTCCGGTAAGTTCCTCGGTCCTTTTTGGGACTTGAAAGGGTAGAATCATTTTGTGACTACATTTCATTGTCATGCACTGATATGTTCTGGTTTGTGTTCGATTACTGTAGGCGTTCAAGTATTTTCTTTTTGTTCTAGATTGGCAGTGTTTGAGATGGTAGGAACTTGTCATATTCTCAACTTATTTTCTCTATGAGACTCTGAATGCTCTGTAAACATACTATTTTAGCAGTTCTTAGAATTCTGAAAGCAGTATTACCTGTATCATTTTTTGTCTTGGTAGTAGTATTGCAGCTCCAACATCAGCACTTAAATAATGGTTTTTGATGTTACTTGTCCTTGGAGTTAGTATACTCCTGAGAAGTCAAGAGAAATCTTACGTAAGCATTAATTATGTTTCACTTTTGAAAGCAAAGTACGTGTCAAGTACTTTGAAGGCATTTGTTGATACTTGTAAGCACTTTCGTTGATTATTATTATCCTTCAATTAGTTATTACAAGTCCAACATTCTCTACATGATCTCACTCCATATTCAGAATGTGGGAATACAGTTGTTTTAAGGAAATGCCACTGAATAGATAGTAGCTGCACTCTACAAAGATGAATTTGCTAATTAATCAGTCAGGGACACAGCTTATACTTCAGTAGTCTTAGATCATGTAATGATGATTATTGTACTTTATAACTAGAAAAATCCCCATATCCTGTTCATTGCCCCTTTTTCAGTCATGTGGATTGACTTATGCCTGAAGTGGTTAATTCTCACCTTGACATCTCATAGAACAACTGAATCTCTACCAAGGGTGAATGTGTCCTTCCTCTTAATGTCTAAAAGAAAAGGTTAAAATTCATTGAAGCAAAATGCAACAACCCAAAATGTTGGGGAGGTCGTTTCCACAGTTATTTCATATGACAGTGCTTGGAGTGAAACTACATGACCATGGTGAAGAAGTAAAAACACTTTACCTTGTTCCTCCTGACTGATGTCCTTATGCGTGTTTTGCACAGTTGAGCGTTTTGTGTCTTGTCGTCTGTGTAGGCAACAGCCCTCTTCCCTGGGATAGAACTAGATGATATTTAGACACGTTAATTTGACTTCTCCATTGCTCACATTGATGTGGATATGATTATAATGCTCTGTTTTGTGGGCTTCCCAAGAAAACAATAAATCCCTTACTACTTGTTCGAAATGCAGTAGCACAGATCCTAACAAATACAAGAAAGAGAATATCATTCCTGTTTTGAAAAAACTTCACTGGTCACCTGTATTATCTAGGATACATTTGAAAGTTTTTTTTTACTTGTTTTTAAAGCTTTAAGCGACCTAGCACGTCTGTACCTTACTGAATGTCTGTCTTCATATGTTCCTATACGTGACCTGAGATCTGCACATACTGGCCTACTGCAAATACCACATGTGAAATGCAGAAAGAGTGGAGAGGCTGCTTTTTGTTTTTATGCTTCTAAATTATGAAACTCACTTCCACTTTTTATTAGGCAGTCAAGCTCGGTACATTGTTTTAAAAAACATTTGAAAATGTTGCTTTTAGTTAAAGTGGTTCTTTGTTCTTTCTATTTCTGTTTCTTTTTTTAGTTCTCTTTAATTGTTCTTATTTTATTACGACTTTCCTAATTTGTATTTATTTAATTGACATGTATGTTGCTTTACTGTATTGCTGTATTTTCCTTTACAACTGAAAGTATATCTCTCAATTTTAATATTTTATTTTACGCTTGGTTTATAAAGCACCAAAGCACTATTTGTATGAAAGGTGCTCTATAAATAAAGTTTATTATTATTATTTTTAATATTATTATTATACTTTGTTACATTTTTGGTTAGGACAAAGATTCTAGTAGAGGTGGCCTCTTTTACCCCGTTCCAAAAAATTGGAAAACTACCTTCAGAATACACTGACAATGACCATCTACTGTCTCCTCTAACTGTGTATTGTCATCATGCATATCTTGTGTATTATTTATTGTTGTTGGTTTTGTCATTCTGTAAAGAAGCCACCTTTCAAGGCACTATATAAAATAATGTTTGTTATTATTATTTACATTTTTCATCGTAAAATCTGGCGAAGAGTCTTAAGAGAATATCAAAGAACACGTTGCTCTTACCTTTCCATTCCAAGAAATGCCCTCAGCTCGGATTGCAGAGATTGACCTCTCTGTCTCAAATTCTGAGAAACATAGACTCGATTGAAAAATGACCATTTCCTAAGATTCACATAACATCACCAGTCAACATTTGCCACTTGACATCAATAGAAACCATAGAGTACATGACATTTCCAATCAGTTTTCTTTCAAGGTACAATAGCAATCACCTTGCCAGAAGAGTTATACTGCGGTAGATAAATATTACAAATGTCAGATACACGCAGAGTTGTTTGGATTACTATGAAAAGATTGGCAAATATATTTATGTTCATTATATTTCTTGGAGTGACAGAGCTAAAGAGAAAAAAATACTTACCTTTATCTCTGCAGACAGGATTGCAAGGGATTCCCTTATACTGGGTTCCTATATAACAAATAATACATTATTCAAAAAACATGATATTTCTCTGTCCATTGGCAGCATGATTGTTTATCATTACAGTTTTAGTTAGCTTTAATTTTGTAAACCCCAAGTAAACATAGTTCGTGCCTTTCTCTGAACTTTTTGGCATTTCAATTCAGTTGTTTGTAAGCTTATTTTACAGTTGCTAGGTTGATGAAGTTCCTGAACTGTGCAGTATTTTTTTTGGGTTTGGTGCGAATCATATTCTAGCGGTTGGGGGAAAAAAGCACAGGTGCCATCCCACCATTAAACCCTGAAACTTACCTTAGCCGATTCTTCAACTAAACCAGACATGTTAACTAAGTGTTACAGTATGTTTCAAAGTGTGTATTTTAGCAAACACAACTGAAGTTCTGTTGTCTCCTTGGAGACACCTGGAACTGGTGTGATGCTGGTTCTATGACATCAATCGTTCTAAATGTAAATGCAGGTATTGGCACAACATAGTAAATTGATGTAAAGTTATGGATCCATTTATGATTTTCACTCAGTTTGAAAGAGTTCCTGTCGTGTGGTTAAACTTTGTGTCACGGAGGGTTAACTGGGGTTCTGGCTACTAGTTAGACTTGGTCATTCAGTCATCTGGTTCATGAAATAGGAAGCAAAGAGATCTGTGTTTTAGTTTTACTGTTTGTTTTTGTTCCATAGAATAAGAAATGTTTCATTAATATTAGTAATAGAGTAGATGTTTCTCTAAACAGCGTGTGTCAGTTTGCATGAGCAAAATGTTCATACATAAAGCATACATTTCTGATTGGTCAGAAGAAGCTTCTTAACATATAAGGTATATAAACAAAGTCAGAAAGTTAGGCACTTAGGTCAGCCTTAGGCAGTTAACCAAGACCATAATCCGATAAGAAGCTATTCCCTTTCATGTTGCTAAATCACATGTAGGATACATGAGTTACACCTCCACTTAAGAGACCTTAAAGAGACCTTGGCCAGCCAGGAGTGTAGAAAACCATAAAACAGTACTTGAGGACCTAATTGTTAACTCTTAACAGGCAAAGGTTCCTTCAGTCCTATGAGAAATATTTTAGAATTGAACTAAAGTGTGTTTCCGATACAGGAGCATATGTCTGTCAGGGCCTGTTGGAGAGGCCCTGCGTGAGAACCCCTGGCTGCAGTTCCACATCCCCCTGAAAGTAAATAGAGCCATAAGCACGGAGCTAAGGACACTGCTCCAGGACATGCTGGCTGTCGATCCTGACCAGCGACCAGAAGCCATCCAGCTGGATAAGCAAGTCAGGCAAGCCATGGCACGAGAGAAAACATCTTTGTAGTGACTGATAGCAAGATGTCCGTGACCAAGGGCAATTCGTCTGAGTAAAGTCTGATTTCATTTTTATGTCCCGAAAGGCCACTGCCTTTGTGCTGTAGATTTCTGATTTAGACGGGCATTTCTATGGACAACTTTGACTTTTCTGTGGGTCCAATGAAAATAAGTTTTTTAACTTATTCTTTGTTACAGTTTTCGAAAGTTTAAAGACATTCACTGAGTTGACGATAAAGGAAAAGTTTCATCTTTCACCTCTTCGATGGTAGGCTGGTCAGAGGTATATGTGTCTACATGTCTTCATTCTCCATGTTTGTAAGTATGGAGATTTTGTATTGTGTGCTTTTGCACTGTTCTGCTTTATTGAAAGAAATCAGATGCTCTTCCTGAAGTCTGAATTTTTGGTGGGGAATTTAAAAACTTTTTTACAATTTTAACTGTTTCAAAACATTTTAAGGTATAATACCATTCATCTTGCCAGAAAATATATACTCCAGTAGATTAAACGTAGAAATGTCAGATGCATGTAGAGTTTGTTTATACAGATGCAGCCATTCAGAGTTTGCGGTACAAACCCGTACCGCTGGCATCTACGCCCTACCGCGGTACGTGATTGGCTGGCCAAAATGACCGACGGGCACTCGTGGTGCGTTGGTCGGTCGTGGAAGGATCTAATCATATAATGTCTTTACTGTGAATTTTTTTATCCGCTTAGTATTGAGTATTTATATGGAATTGTACCACTGTAGGGAAATTTTAGTAGCTGAGCATAAAAAGAATAGGAGCATAACGCATGTGAAGGCCATAAACAATATTAATTTTGGAACATAAACATATTATGTAAACTGTATATGGCTGGTCTCGGTACATTAAAGAAAAAATACACAGCAGTCTTCCATTTCTCCCTAAACATTTTAAGCATCAAAATTTTCAAAAACGGTCCCCAAATATGCGATTGCTGTATAGAATGAATTTTAATTTAAAAAAATTATTTAACACGAAAATTAAGCTTTTTACGTTCCTCCGCCTGAGAATATAGTCCCTTGTTGCTGCGCAACGCAGAAACACAGCCACGAGTAACTAGCAAAGAGAGGACACTAGCTAGCCAATATGATAAAGGAATAAACTACTTTTTTTATTTCTTCAGCACATTTATTTGAACATTTCCATCAATTCTACAAGCACTGAAAAACTGTCCAATCCCTAGTTCGTGAGGAATTTTCTTTTACCATAACAGACATAAAAACTTCCTTGCTTTTAACAGAGCATTTCATAATTTCTAACAACGCAAATGATTTACACTGTGACACTTATCATTCAACGAGAGCTCAAAATATCACAAGTATCCTCAAGAATGCAACAGACAGCAGCAAAAGATACATGAGAATCCAAGGTTTTTTATCTACGCTAAGACGTAGTCTTAAAGATTTCTTTATCAAACAGTGAAGTCAAAATTCCGGTGTGTGCGTATATTAGAGAATATAGCACTCCTTCAAATGTGTTTCAGCCAATCAGATTTTAGGACCGGAATTATTGGTTTTGTAATAGGGAATATAGTATGGAATCACGTATCTAAAGACATGAATAATGATATTAATTAGGATCTGAATATCTAAAAATGTGTCACACAATGTGCCACAAAAGTTTCACACAACAAGGCAAGACTGTGAAAGGTCAATAGGCCTGACTAGTGTGCACAACACGGTGCAGTGTGCTGGCAGCTGTGTGTTGTGACGCAGTGGTGGCTTGGCACGGTATGGTGCGCTGGTAGCTGTGTGATGCAGCTGTGGCCGGGCACGGTGAGGTGCGCTGGCAGCTGTGTGATGCAGTGGTAGCAGGGCACAGTGAGGTGCACTGGTAGCTGTGTGGTGTGACGCAGTGGTGGCCTGGCACAGTGAGGTGCACTGGCAGCTGTGTGGTGTGATGCAGTGGTGGCCTGGCACAGTGAGGTGCACTGGCAGCTGTGTGGTCTGACGCAGTGGTGGCCTGGTACGGTAAGGTGCGCTGGCAGCTGTGTGACGCAGTGGTGGCTTGGTACGGTGAGGTGCGCTTGCAGCTGTGTGGTTTGTCGCAGTGGTGGGCTGGCATGGTGAGGTGCGCTGGCAGCTGTGTGGTGTGACGCAGTGGTGGCCTGGTACGGTGAGGTGCACTGGCAGATGCGTGACGCAGTGGTGGCCTGGCACAGTGAGGTGCGCTGGCAGTTGTGTAGTGTGACGCAGTGGTGGCCTGGCACGGTGAGGTGCGCTGGCAGCTGTGTGGTTTGACGCAGTGGTGGGCTGGCACGGTGAGGTGCGCTGGCAGCTGTGTGGTGTGATAGAGTGGTGCCCTGGCACGGTGAGGTGTGCTGGCAGCTGTGTGGTGTGACACAGTGGTGGCCTGGTACGGTGAGGTGCACTGGCAGATGCGTGACGCAGTGGTGGCCTGGCACAGTGAGGTGCGCTGGCAGTTGTGTAGTGTGACGCAGTGGTGGCCTGGCACGGTGAGGTGCGCTGGCAGCTGTGTGGTTTGACGCAGTGGTGGGCTGGCACGGTGAGGTGCGCTGGCAGCTGTGTGGTGTGATAGAGTGGTGCCCTGGCACGGTGAGGTGTGCTGGCAGCTGTGTGGTGTGACACAGTGGTGGCCTGGCACGGTGAGGTGCGCTTGCACCTCTGTGACGCAGTGGTGGCCTGGCACAGTGAGGTGCGCTGGCAGCTGTGTGATGCAGTGGTAGCAGGGCACAGTGAGGTGCACTGGTAGCTGTGTGGTGTGACGTAGTGCTGGCCTGGCACGTTGAGGTGCGCTGGCAGCTGTGTGACGCAGTGGTGGCCTGGCACAGTGTGGTGTGCTGGCAGATGTGTGGTATGACACACTGGTGGCCTTTCATGGTCAGGTGCGTTGGCAGTTGTGTAGTGTGACGCAGTGGTGGCCTGGCACGGTGAAGTGCACTGGCAGCTGTGTAGTGTGTCGCAGTGGTGGGCTGGCATGGTGAGGTACGCTGGCAGGTGTGTGACGCTGTGGTGCCTGGTACGGTGAGGTATGCTGGCAGCTGTGTGACGCAGTGGTGGCTTGGCACAGTGTGGTGTGCTGGCAGCTGTGTGGTATGACGCTGTGGTGGCTTTGCACGGTGAGGTGCGTTGGCAGTTGTGTAGTGTGACGCAGTGGTGGGCTGGCATGGTGAGCTGCGCTGGGAACTGTATGACACAATGGTGGCCGGGCACGGTGAGCTGCACTGCCAGCTGTGTGGTGTGACGCAGTTGTGGCCGGGCACGGTGAGGTGCGCTGGCAGTTGTGTAGTGTGATTCAGTGGTGGCCTGGCACAGTGAGGTGCACTGGCAGCTGTGTGCTGTGAAGCAGAGGTGGCCTGGCACGGTGAGGAGCGCTTGCAGCTCTGTGACGCAGTGGTGGCCTGGCACGGTGATGTGCGCTGGCAGCTGTGTGATTCAGTGTTGGCTGGGCAGCTGTGTAGTGTGTCACAGTGGTGGGCTGGCATGGTGAGGTGCGCTGGGAACTGTATAACGCAGTGGTGGTCTGGTACGGTGATGTGTGCTGGCAGCTGTGTGACGCAGTGGTGGCCTGGCACGGTGAGGTGCTCTGGCGGCTGTGTGGTGTGACGCAGTGGTGGTCTGGTACGGTGAGGTGCGATGGCGGCTGTGTGATGCAGTTGTGGCCGGGTACGGTAAGGTGCACTGGCAGATGTGTGATATGTGATGCAGTGGTGGCCTGGCACTGTGAGTTGCACTGGCAATTGTGTGGTGTGAGGGAGTGGTGGCCTGGCACGTTGAGGTGCGCTGGCAGCTGTGTGGTGTGACGCAGTGGTGGCCTGGTACGGTGAGATGCACTGGCAGCTGTGTGATGCAGTGGTGGCCGGGTACAGTGAGGTGCACTGGCAGCTGTGTTGTGTGATGCAGTGGTGGCCTGGCACGGTGAGGTGCACTGGCAGATGTGTGATATGTGATGCAGTGGTGGCCTGGCACTGTGAGTTGCACTGGCAATTGTGTGGTGTGAGGCAGTGGTGGCCTGGCACGTTGAGGTGCGCTGGCAGCTGTGTGACGCGGTGGTGGCTGGGCACAGTGAGGTGCACTGGCAATTGTGTGTGTGACGTAGTGGTGGCCTGGCACGGTGGGTGCGTTGGCAGTTGTGTAGTGTGACGCATTGGTGGCCTGGCACGGTAAGGTGCACTGGCAGTTGTGTAGTGTAACTCAGTGGTGGCCTGACACAGTGAGGTGCGCTTGCAGCTGTGTGATGCATTGGTGGCTGGGCACAGTGAGGTGCACTGGCAATTGTGTGCGTGACGCAGTGGTGGCCTTTCATGGTGAGGTGCATTGGCAGTTGTGTAGTGTGACGCAGTGGTGGGCTGGCATCGTGAGGTGCGCTGGCAGCTGTGTGCTGTGACGCAGTGGTGGCCGGGTACACTGAGGTGCACTGGCAGCTGTGTGGTGTGATGCAGTGGTGGCCTGGCTCTGTGAGGTGCACTGGCAGATGTGTGATGCAGTGGTGGCCTAGCTTGGTGAAGTGCACTGGCAGATGTGTGATATGTGACGCAGTGGTGGCCTGGCACTGTGATGTGTGTTGGCAGCTGTGTGATGCATTGGTGGCTGGGCACAGTGAGGTGCTACTGGCAATTGTGTGTGTGACGCAGTGGTGGCCTGGTACGGTGAGGTGCGCTTGCAGCTGTGTGGTTTGACGCAGTGGTGGGCTGGCATGGTGAGGTGCGCTGGCAGCTGTGTGGTGTGACGCAGTGGTGGCCTGGTACGGTGAGATGCGCTGGCAGCTGTGTGATGCAGTGGTGGCCGGGTACAGTGAGGTGCACTGGCAGCTGTGTGGTGTGATGCAGTGGTGGGCTGGCACGGTGAGGTGCACTGGCAGCTGTGTGATATGTCATGCAGTGGTGGCATGGCACTGTGAGTTGCACTGGCAATTGTGTGGTGTGAGGCAGTGGTTGCCTGGCACGTTGAGGTGCGCTGGCAGCTGTGTGACGCAGTGGTGGCCTGGTACGGCGAGGTGCGCTGGCAGCTGTGTGATGCATTGGTTGCCTGGCACAGTGTGGTGTGCTGACAGCTGTGTGGTATGACGCAGTGGTGGCTTTGCATGGTGAGGTGCGCTGGCAGGTGTGTGACGCTGTGGTGCCTGGTACGGTGAGGTATGCTGGCAGCTGTGTGACGCAGTGGTGGCCTGGCACAGTGTGGTGTGCTGGCAACTGTGTGGTATGACGCTGTGGTGGCTTTGCACGGTGAGGTGCGTTGGCAGTTGTGTAGTGTGACGCAGTGGTGGGCTGGCATGGTGAGCTGCGCTGGGAACTGTATGACACAATGGTGGCCGGGCACGGTGAGCTGCACTGCCAGCTGTGTGGTGTGACGCAGTGGTGGCCGGGCACGGTGAGGTGCGCTGGCAGTTGTGTAGTGTGACGCATTGGTGGCCTGGCACGGTGAGGTGCGCTGGCAGCTTGGTGATGGAGTGGTTGCCTGACACAGTGAGGTGCACTGGCAGCTGTGTGGTGTGAAGCAGAGGTGGCCTGGCACGGTGAGGAGCGCTTGCAGCTCTGTGACGCAGTGGTGGCCTGGCACGGTGAGGTGCGCTGGCAGCTGTGTGATTCAGTGTTGGCTGGGCACACTGAGGTGCGCTGCCAGCTGTGTAGTGTGTCGCAGTGGTGGGCTGGCATGGTGAGGTGCACTGGGAACTGTATAACGCAGTGGTGGTCTGGTACGGTGATGTGTGCTGGCAGCTGTGGGACGCAGTGGTGGCCTGGCACGGTGAGGTGCTCTGGCGGCTGTGTGTTGTGACGCAGTGGTGGTCTGGTACGGTGAGGTGCGATGGCGGGTGTGTGATGCAGTTGTGGCCGGGTACGGTGAGGTGCACTGGCAGCTGTGTGATATGTTATGCAGTGGTGGCCTGGCACTGCGTGGTGCACTGGCAGTTGTGTAATGGATTGGTGGCTTGGCACAGTGAGGTGCACTGGCAATTGTGTGGTGTGACGCAGTGGTGGCCTGGCACGGTGAGATGCGCTGGCAGCTGTGTGACTCAGTGGTGGGCTGGCACGGTGAGGTGTGCTGGCAGCTGTGTGGTGTGACGCAGCTGTGGCCGGGCACGGTGAGGAGCACTGGCAGCTGTGTGACGCAGTGGTTGTCTGGCACGGTGAGGTGCGATGGCAGCTGTGTGACGCAGTGGTGGCCTAGCACGGTGAGGTGCGCTGGGAACTGTGTGGTGTGACGCAGTGGTGGCCGGGCACGGCGAGGTGCACTGGGAGTTGTGTGACGCAGTGGTGGCCTGGCACGGTGAGGTGTGCTGGTATCTGTGTGACGCACTGGTGGCCTGGCACAGTGAGGTGCGCTGGCAGGTGTGTGGTATGACGTAGTGGTGGCCTGGCACAGTGAGATGCGCTGAGAGTTGTGTGACGCAGTGGTGGCCTGGCACAGTGAGGTGAGCTGGCAGCTGTGGTATGACATAATGGTGGCCTGGCATGCTGAGGTGCACTGGCAGCTGTGTGACGCAGCTGTGGCTGGGCACAGTGAGGTGCGCTGGCAGCTGTGTGACGCAGTGGTTGCCTAGCACGGTGAGGTGCGCTGGTAGCTGTGTGGTGTGACTCTGTGGTGGCCTAGCACGGTGAGGTGCGCCGGCAGCTGTGTGAAGTGATGCAGTGGTGGCCTGGTACGGTGAGGTGTGCTGGAAGCTGTGTGGTGTGACGCAGTGTTGTCCTTGCACGGTAAGGTGCGCTGGCAGCTGTATGATGCAGTGGTGGTCTGGCAAGGTGAAGTACGCTGGCAGCTGTGTGGTGTGATGCAGTGGTGGTCTGGCACGGTGAGGTGCGCTGGCAGCTGTTTGACGCAGTGGTGGCCTAGCATGGTGAGGTGCGCTGGCAGGTGTGTGACGCTGCTGTGGCCGGGCACAGTGAGGTGCGCTTTCAGCTGTGTGACGCAGTGGTGGCTTGGTGCAGTGAGGTGCACTGGCAGCTGTGTGACGCAGTGGTGGCCCAGCACGGTGAAGTGCGCTGGCAGCTGTGTGACGAAGTTGTGGCCGGGCACGGTGAGGTGTACTGGCAGCTGTGTGACGCAGTGGTGGCCTGGCACAGTGAGGTGAGCTGGCAGGTGTGTGGTATGACGCAGTGGTGGCCTGGCACTTTGAGGTGCGCTGGGAGTTGTGTGACGCAGTGGTGGCCTGACACGGTTAGGTGCGCTGGCAGCTGTATGATGCAGTGGTGGCCTGGCACGGTGAAGTTCGCTTGCAGCTGTGTGGTGTGACGCAGTGGTGGCCCGGCACGGTGAGGTGCGCTGGCAGCTGTGTGGTGTGACGCAGCTGTGGCCGGGCACAGTGAGGAGCGCTGGCAGCTGTGTGACGCAGTGGTTGTCTGGCACGGTGAGGTGCGATGGCAGCTGTGTGACGCAGTGTTGGCCTAGCACGGTGAGGTGCGCTGGGAACTGTGTGGTGTGACGCAGTGGTGGCCGGGCACGGTGAGGTGCGCTGGGAGTTGTGTGACGCAGTGGTGGCCTGGCACGGTGAGGTGTGCTGGCATCTGTGTGACGCACTGGTGGCCTGGCACAGTGAGGTGCGCTGGCAGGTGTGTGGTATGACGTAGTGGTGGCCTGGCACAGTGGGATGCGCTGGGAGTTGTGTGACGCAGTGGTGGCCTGGCACAGTGAGGTGAGCTGGCAGCTGTGGTATGACATAGTGGTGGCCTGGCATGCTGAGGTGCACTGGTAGCTGTGTGACGCAGCTGTGGCTGGGCACGGTGAGGTGCGCTGGCAGCTGTGTGATGTAGTGGTGGCCTGGTACGGTGAGGTGTGCTGGTATCTATGTGATGCAGTGGTGGCCTGGCATGGTGAGGTGCGCTGGGAGTTGTGTGACGCAGTGTTGGCTTGGCACGGTGAGGTGCGCTTTCAGCTGTGTGATGCAGTGGTGGCCTGTCACAGTGAGGTTGGATGGCAGGTGTGTGGTATATCGCAGTGGTGGCCCGGCACTGTGAGGTGCGCTGGCAGCTGTGTGATGGAGTGTAGGCCTGGCACAGTGAGGTGCGCTGGCAGCTGTGTGACGCAGTGGTTGCGTGGCACGGTGAGGTGCGCTGGTAGCTGTGTGGTGTGACTCTGTGGTGGCCTAGCACGGTGAGGTGCACTGGCAGCTGTGTGGAGTGACGCAGTGGTGGCCTGGTACGGTGAGGTGTGCTGGAAGCTGTGTGGTGTGACGCAGTGTTGTCCTTGCACGGTGAGGTGCGCTGGCAGCTGTTTGACGCAGTGGTGGCCTAGCATGGTGAGGTGCGCTGGGATCTGTGTGGTGTGACGCAGTGGTGGCCGGGCACGGTGAGGTGCGAAGGCAGGTGTGTGACGCTGCTGTGGCCGGGCACAGTGAGGTGCGCTTTCAGCTGTGTGACGCAGTGGTGGCTTGGCGCAGTGAGGTGCACTGGCAGCTGTGTGACGCAGTGGTGGCCTGGCACAGTGAGGTGAGCTGGCAGGTGTGTGGTATGACGCAGTGGTGGCCTGGCACGTTGAGGTGCGCTGGGAGTTGTGTGACGCAGTGGTGGCCCAGCACGGTGAGGTGCGCTGGCAGCTGTGTGGTGTGACGCAGTGGTGGCCCGGCACGGTGAGGAGCGCTGGCAGCTGTGTGACGCAGTGGTTGTCTGGCACGGTGAGGTGCGATGGCAGCTGTGTGACGCAGTGGTGGCCTAGCACGGTGAGGTGCGCTGGGAACTGTGTGGTGTGACGCAGTGGTGGCCGGGCACGGTGAGGTGCGCTGGGAGTTGTGTGACGCAGTGGTGGCCTGGCACGGTGAGGTGTGCTGGCAGCTGTGTGGTGTGACGCAGTGGTGTTCATCAGGCACAAGTTCATCAGTGAAAAGACCACTGGCATTTTTCCTTCCCCCTACATTCTCAGAACAGAATCGAATTTAATATTAGCATAATTTATTACAGTGCTAAGTTTAATATTATTTATTACTGATAGTTTATGCTAACACCTAACTTTTTTAACGTGAGAAGTACTAATGTAAGTACCAACTGTACTGTACTTAAGTACTACCATAAGAAGTACTGCTGTATGCAACAAAAAAGGAGGAGTGGTGAAACAGCCCTACACATACAGTGTCAGTATGAACAGAGATTGTATCAGTATCAGTTCTTGCTTTGTGCTGGGTTTAGCAGTTTTCCAAACATTGTCTTTCAGCGAATGCCATACCATCTCTATTGGATTTAAATCTGGAGATTCGGCTGGAGTTTTCATCCAGTTCACTCGTTCTTCTATAAGCCTCACCCTTGCTGCTTTGTGTTTCAGATCGTTGTCTTGAAAGAGACGGTGCATTGATCCAATGTGCTCCCTGATATATGGGGCGGCATGCTGTGTGACCATGACTTCCTCGAAGAATTCACGATCTATAATCCCTTCGAAATAAAATTATTTTTCAAGCAATATTATGCAAGATGCTTTCTAACATTGGGCAATGTGTTTTTTCTCGAAATTTTGTTTCGAGAGACTAGATAAGTTATTCAAGTGTTTATGATATGTCACTGTTGTGAATGTCTGTGGAGTGTATCTTATTAGCCTGTCCTGACTGGTGGAGCTCATCCAGCTGTGTCTGGATATCTTGGTTAAATATTCAGCTAGTGTGTACTGTGTTTAGGGTTCTGTAGCATTCCACAGGGCTGGGCAGCTTGTTCTCCCCTCCCACCCCTCTCTGTGAACAGTAGAGCCTCCTGTCATGGCTGGTAGAGCTCATCCAGCTGTGTCTGGCTAATATTAAAGCCAGTACTTTAATATTGTTTTATGTATGTTTATCAATAGTGGGTAGTGGCCTAATTCAGTCCTGCACCCGTTGTTAGGTGTTTTTTAGGTGTTGTTAGGGCTTCTACCAAATATTAACAAGTGCTCTTCCTGAAACTTACCTTAGCTGATTCTTAGGCTAAACCAGACAGACTTCTCAAATTCTCAAATATTATCAAATCTTGTTGGTGCAGAGGTGGTGGAGCCCTATACCAACAGACTCACAGCTGAAATTGCTGTGAAAAGGGCTTCTACCAAATATTAACATGTGGGTGAAAATGTATACAATTGTAATATTTCCTTTTTTCCCTTTGAAAGTATAACATATGTGGTGTGAGAAAGAGGTCCTCATTTAATTGCATGAAACTCTGGCACTGGCGCAACAAACTGAACAAAGTTCAAGGGGGTATACGCTTTCTGTAGACACTTTATTTCCTCTTTTTCCATACTCTAAGAAATGATTTGGGAAACCTGTGGGACACTGGAGGTCATTATACATGAGCCTCTTTCTGCACCTTTTAAGCCATTGAAACCTAGTTGCCTTGTTACAAGGTCTAATATTACAGTAGGTGTGGTTTCCGTCTCCTAATTTCTGAGAATGATCAAATTGGGGAATAAATTGTAGGGAATACCACTCTTGCACTTCTAAGAAAAGACTATCTCAAATGAAACTCGCTATAGAAAGACATCTTGTTGAAAAATTCTTTATTTTTTGTAATTTCTAAAGAAAAAACATTCATCAAGTCCTTTACAAATGTTTTGTTTGTGACTTTCTCTGTTGTTCCCTTTCACACTCAACTGAACTATGTGTTATGTCTTGTAAACGTAATCAAACATTTCACTTAGGTGTGTGGGTTAACACAAACCCATATTGTATGAAACATTCAGTTTTTCATTCAAGTTTTTTCTAACAATTGCATCCATGCTAGGACTACAGTAAACAACACGTTTTACTAAAGTAAATTAAATTGTTCATTAAACAAGACACATTGTTTTAAATGTATGCAATACGACGACACTAAAAACAACACTGAAACTTTTCATTGAAATACTGTACGAGATTGTGCATATTCAATGGATTTCTCCTGGTGCTTTCTTTCATCAGTCTTTTCATATTCTTGTTCTCTACTCAGGTGTCTCCTGTTCCTTTGGTGATGTCTACTGTACACACATGGTATCATACACTTGAGCAAAGTGTGATACCACCGTTTGTTCTTCTCCTAAATTAAAGATGAACATTGACAAAAGTCAGAAGCACTCTTTTCTTTGACAGACGAACAAAACAATGCAAGAATAACCATACTCTCTGTTCCTTACTCATTTCTACCTACCTGTTTGACCACTTTGTCTGCTTCAGTCAGGACAGGGTGCTGGGGCTGACTCTGAGCAATCTGAGAAGAGCTCGCTGTGATCTTCTCCCCTACAGTGGCTACTGTACTCTGTTTGAAATCCAGGTTTCGCCTCCGGTAAGTTCCTCGGTCCTTTTTGGGACTTGAAAGGGTAGAATCATTTTGTGACTACATTTCATTGTCATGCACTGATATGTTCTGGTTTGTGTTCGATTACTGCAGGCGTTCAAGTGCTTTCTTTTTGTTCTAGATTGGCAGTGTTTGAGATGGTAGGAACTTGTCATATTCTCAACTTATTTTCTCTATGAGACTCT